>NC_135327.1:102954037-103263351 GCF_023851605.1 Tamandua tetradactyla
CAAACATCACTGAGTGTTGTAACAAAATTTATTGAACCAGTCTTCTATTATTAGATATTTAAGCTGTTTCTAAAATGAATAGTGATATTCAAGTTTTATACATCTATCTTTGAAAATGTCTCTCAGTTAGATTCCAAGGTATGAAATTAGTAAGTTAAAGGATAGATATATTTTTAAGGCTTTAAACAGGTATGGTAAGATCAGCATTGGCATGACTGACCATAGTGTTCAGCCTGTGAAGAGAGGAGCAAAACTGAGAGTGTGAGTCAGCTTCTGCCTTGGTTTAGCTCCTCATCATTTCCTGCTTGCATGAGTGCAATGGGAGTCTAAGCTGTGGCCCTGCTGCCAATCTTCCCCATTGATGTCAGAGTGTTCTTTCAGAGATTTCTTCCTAACAAATAAGATCACATGGCTCCTCAGTGGAGCAAACGAGACCTCCATGATCTGACCTTCTCAGACCCACATTCCTCCTTTCTCCAAGCATCTCCCACCTGCACCTCATGCTTAGGCCATGTCCAGTTATTTGGAGTTCTCTATAGAACCCTGGACATGCACTGTTCCTTTAATCTCACCCCCTTCCTGTACATCTACATGTGGACAACCCTGCTGTTCATTTAAGACTCAGGCATCGCTTTCTCTGGGAAAACTGTTTACTCACCTATGTTTCTGTAGTCACTAGTACATGCCCATGTTCTTGTTGGTTTAATGAACTGTCTCCTTCATTAGATCAAGAGCACCTTGAGGGCAGACTCTGTATTTTGTCTCTCTTTCCCTAGTGCCTAGCACAGTGCCTGCTACATAATATGTAAACAACCAAACACACACATAAGATCAGGGCAGAGGAAGGAATAGATCACAATGAAGACAGTGAGTAAAGCAGGGATTGTGGAGGAATTTGGAGAGATCAAATAGTAACATTTTAGGAACTGAAATTTTAAATTTTAGACACTGAGCAGCTCTGAGGGGAGCAAGGAAAGAGGTAGACTGTAGCTGGGGGATGGCTGTAATTATCAAATCTTGGAAAATTAAGGACAGGGAATTACATGCATTTAAAAGACTACTCATGGATAGCTGAAGTATCAGAAATGAACATAAGGAAAGGGATGAACAAAAGGAACGTAGGCTCAAGCTAGAAATAGTAATGAGGACAAGAAGGAAGGTGTAGCATCCCTGGAGGTCCACTTCTGAAATGTCAGCAAGGCTGCTCTTTGTATAGAAATGGGTTTTGGACACTTAAAGCTTAAAATTGTAAGGATATTTATAGGCTAAAATAATGTGCTTTTGCAAGTTTCTAATTTACATACCTTCATAATAGCAGCTAACATTGCTTAAGCACTTAGTACCTGCCAAAACCCTGCATTGATTAAGAGGCAGTTCAGGAACCCATTTGATCCTCACTAAATCCTTTAACACAGATACTATTTTTATTCCCATTTTATCAATGAGGGAAGACTCAAAGATGCTAGTGATATCCCCAAAGCCACACAGATGCATGTCACTGTATAAAAATTCCAACCTAGGTATACCTGGCTCCTGAGTATTTTCCACCTCTAATGACACCTTCTTAGCTCTTGCTGGAAGCTGGGTGCCCACCACCACCACCACTCACTGCAGCTTCTAGACATGCTACCTGTCCAAGCCCGTGTGATACTCACTGCATGAAGGAAGCTGTGCATAGCTACAACATGAGGAGGGCATGACTGTGCACCAGCCCGAAGCCCGGGCATTAGCAGACAATTCAGGCCATTCTGTCATAGATGTACTCAATTAGAAAAACATCGCATGCAGTAACCAAGAGAATGTCCTGGAGCTCTAGCCTCATGGGAGCAAATGCTGTTAATTTTCCTTTTCCTCTAGAAAGGAACATGTGAGGGTGCGTGGCATAGAGAAGGGCCTTCTTACATACACATTTATGTGTAGGAGATCAACGAGCCTCTGTATTAGCAGTGTACTTTAGTTTACAGAGCCCCTGCCCAGGTCTTATCTCTCTGACCCTCAGACATACAGGACAGGCGTTGTTGTCGCTATTTTACAACAACGTGATTATAACTGTGAAATGGGGAAAATTTTTACTTTCCTGGATGGCTGTGAAAACTATGATAATGAATATGACAGGGTGCTGCCTGAAGCACAAAACACGTGAGCAAACAAGCAAGCTCAGAGAGGTTTAGCAACTGGCCCCAAATTATCCAGGTGCTCAGGGGGATGCCCAGCCCTATAAATCCATGTGTCTCCAGCCCTCCTCCCGGGGTAGGGCTTCTGAGTTTAGGTACAGAGAACAAATAAGACTGGAGTGCTCTGAAGGGAAGGAAGCTGACGTCATTATCTACACCTGCTCAGCCAGGAGGGCGCATATAATAAGTGCTCCTTTAAGTTTGTTGAAAGGATGGCTTAACTGAAAGTTGAAATTCCCTATATCCAGGAAATTCTGCTTTTCTCTACATAATGCCCTCCTATCTGCAGCCCTGCTCCCATTGCTCACCTCATCAGTCACGGATCTTTGGACACTGTTTTGGTGTTGTCCAAACTCATGAGCACCACACAGTCCTATTGGCAGGAACATTATGTGCTTTCTTTGTGTTAGCCTGAGAATTTAATCTAGCCAACACTTATTTTATTAAGAACCTATTATGTCTCAGGTACTATATTTTTCTTCAGTGGAAAAAAAAATATATATATATATGAATTTTAATTAAAATATATCTGAGACTTAAACTTGGATATCGCCATCTTTGAAGGAAAGCAGAGGAAGACAAAACATTAAAGGAAGTCAGTAATTTATTTCTCTTTTTTTTTCCTAACACGCAGAGGTTTTCCCATGGGATAATTCTCACACCTTTCAGGAATCAAGATAATATCAGTTTCTATGGTCCTCAGACCAGCATCATCAGCCTCCCATGGGAACTTGTCAGAAATGCAAAATCTCAAACCACCTCCTCTCCCCACAACTAGATGAGAAACTCTGCGGGTGGGGACCAGCAATCTGTTTTTTAACAAGTTGTGCAGGTGACTTTGATGCAGGGTTAAGTTTGAGAACCACTACCCTATCTGGGAGTACTGGTGTGTCCTTTGATACATCAACTGGCCCAACAGTGACTTGCACAATTAATGCGCTTGTATAGGTTCTCAAGCCAAGGGGATGACAAAGAAATGGCTACAATTTGGCTTACTGTGCTATAAAATTAAATTTAAAATACCACATTATAGCAAGGATTATGTCTTATGAATAAAACACTACAGAAACTCTCAGTCATATAAATGTCTGAGTAATAGTAATAATAAAAGTAACAATCCCTGATCCATTCTTAACTTGCAAAACTTTCAACTTCTTTTATCATGCAAACTCATGCTTTCATTTTTTCTTCCTTCTTCCAACTTCTAGGGTCCCCCCTATTATACAAATTCACGTTATTTAAAATACATGTAGGTCTATCATGAACGGCAGAAACAATGAAATCTTCATGGGCATTTCCCTAAAACTTGGTGAGGTAAGCATGAGAAATAGTGAAAACTTTCTCAAATCTTTAAACTCTGTTATGGCCTAATTTTCCCTTTGGGATTTCCAATGAAAAGATCTATGTAATTTCATTCATTAAAACTCCTTTCAGTGATATCTAAGTGGCTAATTCTCTACCTAGCTACAAGGGAAATGAAATCCCCAAATTTGATCAAAGTTAATCAAAACAGAGGTATATGACTCATTCAAAAGACAAAGCAAGCCTATTAAAAATGTTCCAAAAGAAGATACACGATTGAAGCTGCTGGAGGCTACTCTAACTTGTGTTATGATTATTTAAAAGGGATTTTAAATGACTATTTACATTAGTATTCAATCAAAGGTACTTTTATGACAGCCCCCGCATTGCACAGAATATTTATCAACTGCCTGAAATGCAGAGCACCTATGTGCTTTCCAGCCAGCAGATTGCTGTATTGCATTTGACCTTTCATTTAATGGCAAGTCTATAATCAGATTTTGCCACTTTTTTTTTTTTTACAAACTATTTGTGAAAGAAATAGGATACAAGCCCTAGATCATAAATAAAAAATAACCAAAGGTAAGGACAACTGAATTCCATTTGGTTTGGGTATCTTGATTATGTCACAATTTAAGAATTTTTAACGAAGAAGTTATTATGCCTAATAATTTTTCATTCCTATTTTAAATGAGTGGCTTTTTTTTCTAAACCAGGCTATAACACACCAAATATGGATAATGTTTTAAAATTAGTTTTTTAAAAAATTGTTTATTTGAATAACTACTTTCCTACCGCCAAATACCTGTTGCCACAGTAGTTCTTCATAAGTGAAAATCACAAACTAATAACATATGTAGAAAAACACTGCTTCTTTAAATGTCCTGAAGTGGCCCTAGGAAGGACAAGCTTCTTGATCCATCTTCGGCTGAAGTATCACAGGACGGAATTAGTTTAACTTTTACCTCTGGTCTTTCAATACAGTAAAGCTAAGCAACCATTATGAACAGAAAAATCAAAACTCTCTTTAGGGATTTTCTGCGTCCATAGGAGTACACTGGCTTTCCTTTCTGGCAATGATTTTTTTAGGGGGGGTGGGGGCGGTGTGCATGATCCGGAAATCGAACCCGGGATTGCCCGCATGGAAAGCGAGCACTCTAACCACTGAACAGCCCGTGCACCCCGGGCAACACTTCTTAACTCTTACTTTCAACTCACCGTAGAATATACCTTGCTAGATAGGTGTCTTAGTTTACCAGGATGTCCAATTTGGTCCGAAAATGGCAAATCTCTTATATTAAATCACAAAAGATTTTGGAAGAGGAAAAGACAAAAATTACTGCGATGTACTTTCAGGATGAAACAGTTTTAGCAAAATCTAGTCTAACCCTCCCCATCTTCTGCCAGTATTTAGTCCTTATTTTCAGGACCAGAGATACCCAGCAAAGCTAAATGGTTTTATGGAAATTATAAGCAGTTTCTGAAGCCATTTTATAGCATTAACATTCACGTTTGATTTACAAGATGAAAATAATTTTCCCACAAATATTTTTGGGAAAACTCTCTTTAAGTCTTGATAATTACCACCTCTCCTGTTTCACAATCAGTCAGGCCAAGAATCTGAGAGTATGGCCATCCAACATGCAAAATACCCAAAGGCACAAAAGGTAGGACTCTAGTAGAAGGCAGAAATTAAATTACAGTTTGTTAGGGGAATTGCAGCTCGCACCAGGATTGTCTGGCATTGCCTTCATCAGTCAACCCCGATCACCTGCACAGGAGAGGCATTTCCCCCGTGAGCATATGCAGATACAGCACCACCCAATGGGAAACGGGTTAAAACAACTGGACGCTATGGCGCTGCCTTTAGAGCATGTGTTCGGTGTAGCCCAAGAATAATAGCTGTGAAAGCATGAACATTATTTTGAATATCTTCCTGAGGAAGACCCAAAGCCACATTAATTTAATCACCTTTCCTCAGTGTTAACAGCAGTGTAGAAACGGACGCTCTCGTCCCTGTAATCAGTTGCGCAGTGCACAAGGGCAGCAGTCTCCTGTGCCTCATCTGGGAGCTAATCTTTCATTTCATAGCAGATCTTTCCATATCAAACAACACAAATGACTTAATTTGCATGACAGGATTTGTAACGGGGCAAATCTAGTGTCAAAGTCGATTAAAGATTACACCAGAGAACTATCATAATCAGTCCTCTAATGAGCCTAAATAGTACATGTAAAGTCCCCCCTTTTTGCCATTCCAGTCATGTATAAAAGGGAATGTGTTTCTTTTCATCGATGAGCCAGTCCTTTGGTTTGCACATTATGCCCTACGTTGAGCTAGAGTCATGTCAGTCTGGTTTCAGAGGGAGAAAAAGGGAAATAATAAAGCAAACATCACTTCACAAATGACATTGCTTGGTATAAGCCAATGTTTGAAGCCCTTAATTCTTCTAATCTGCAAAATAGTCAATGCTAATGGGTTTTTGCCTTTGTGAAAGCTGATGCATAGAAAGAAAAACTTTAATGAGCTGCCTGGGCCGTATGCTTACAGATACCTGTCAAATGTCTGTCATCTTAGCTATCGCTGAGGCATTATAAAGAAAGTAAGAAGGAAGGAACGACAGTATTTGTACAAGCATTTTCATGCTAAAATGGCACAATTTTCTTCCTGTCATAATTTCATTGTATCTGAAAGTCAGAAAAGCTTAACCCTTTCCCTAGCACGTCCTAGAACTTCCCTTTCCAACATGATCTTGGAGCAATCGGTTTAAAAATGCCATTGTGATTTTGTAAACGGCATCTTCCGTTAAATTTGTTTTTGAAAATGGAATCACCTACATTTTAAAAATGTGACAACAAACTATTTGAATCAATTGCTTTACCCCTGAGAGATCAGGAGTTTATTAAATGCAAAAATTCCATAATGTACGGAGACTGTCATTTGAGTCAATTCTTTCTGTGTTCTTAATTTAATATTTCTTTGAATATTTGTACTCTGAATATACATACCAGGGCAATGAGGTCAACAAACTCTCCTGGTCTCACCTCTTTTACTCAAAAAAAAAAAATACAGAGAATGAAAATATATCTTATTACGCGGCACCTGCAAGCTTCGCGACAAGAAGGTTGTGTTAGCCTGGTTTCTGCCGGGATTTATAAAAATACAGTCCTAAAAATGCATTATGGATCGAAACTTGGCAGAAAAGAAAAGTCTTGATCCAGGTGTGACTTCTTTCAAATTAAACAGAAAGGCTAAATGTATAGACATACACACACATTTTGGGTCAAACTTTTGAACTTTCATGTTTTGGGTCAAGCTGTCTAGTGTTTAAAAGAAAGAGAATGGACTATAACCTTTATGATTCTTCAGTGTTCAAGTGGTAATGGCAGTGATTTTGTTTGTTTGTCCTACCCCTCACCCCCAAATAAAGAAGGAAGGAAAAGAAAAATGAAGTGCATGTTAAAGGTTGGGGTGGGGGAATGAGCTTTTTCTAGCTGAGCATGGAGCAGTTCAGGAATGCATTTCTGGTCCCTCCCACTGACTTGATGTATAGCCTCCGCATTTTCACTGGGGTATATTTAGAAAATCACCTATTAGGATAATCCTCAAAGCTTATAGGAATAAAATGAATATTCGCGGATAAAATAATGCCTGGTGTTTTACACCTGTGAATTTTGTAAATAATCGCACTGACCTATAATATTGTCTACCCACAGAAGCATATTTTGGCATATTACCCCATTATGTTATCCCTGGCTGTCAACTGAACTCTCCGTCAGTTATACCCAATACACGTGGATATAAATCCTCTAGCAGGTTCCAGGCATTAATGATGGTGCTTGATAATGACCCGGTCACCCTTGTGATAGCACATGGTGAGGAGGTCTGTGCGCCCTGAATGTCAATCCCTTTCAGGAAGCTACATCAAGGTGCAGTAAAGCGGAACCCTCTTCAATTGGCCTCAAAGTGTTGTTGTAACACCCGGGGTTTTGACCCATTTTCTTTCCCTCTCTTCTTACAACCTGAAGAGAACAACTTTAATGAGCTCATTGGGCTGCATTGTTTCTCAAAAAAACCATTGTGACTTGAGGGAGGAAGTATTAAATGTTTATGCTGCAGGTAGAATCTGAGGGCCCTAATCAGGTCTCCCTCCCCTGCTTCCTTTTCCCAGAGAAATAAGTCAAAACAAACTGAAGTAGAGGGCAAATTTTAGTCAAGTGGCATTAAAATTTCAAATTAGCTAACCCAAGCCAAAAGCATTAGAATAAGGATGCCTCTAGCATTCAGTGCCTAGATGTGGGCAAAAACAGGGTCTTCAATTAGACAGCTCTCAAGGCAGGTTCATTGAAAAGAAATTAGACCAACGTTAATTTGGAAATGGATTGTTTTAAAACCCTTTTGGTGGAGATGTTCAGCTATTTCGAAAAGAAGCAAATTCACTTTAGCAGTATGAAAAGCATCCTCCTTGGACCTTTTTCTGCTTTACAAACAAGTAGTCCTTTTAAGCTAAAAATGAGCAGCAGAGCCAATTTTGGTGGCTGTGGGGTCTTTATCTATTTAACAAATATTTATTGAGGCCCCTCAATGCTCCGGGCCCTGAGCCATAGGGTCCTGCTTTGGGATGAAATCAACCCCCGTGACACTAACAGATAAGCATTTCTCAAAGTTGTAAAGCTCTCTTGCTCCAAGAAATCTAACCTCTTTATAAAAGAGTATGTTTTGCCTACGAAGGTCCATTTATTGAGTTAAAAATAAAGAGCTCAGATGTCTAGAACTGTTTCGGTGTTGCTGTTGTTTTTGCTTCATCTTGCTTTTAATTCAAAAGATAAATTTTCAGAAGCCTGCTGGTGTACTTGTCACTCGCCATTCCTTGGTATGTATTAAAGCCCACCTACTCGATCCGGAAATGTACACATATTAATCACTCTCTACTTCAATTTCAACACGCCATGTATCAAGAGGCTACTGGCATTTTCCTCTTGCCCATTGGACCTGAGCTCTAGAGCTTTGACGCCTGTGGAGAATAGAACTCCCAGATTTTAGAGCACAATTTTTAATAACATTCAATCACCATGCATGTAAGATTTTGACTCGAATTTCAGCCAATTTCCAATATGAAGACTTCAGCATCCCTCTCTAGCTGTTCCTGTAAGGCAACGATATGAATTAAAAGGCAATAAGCTGCGTAACTAAACAATGGTTTGCATTTTCCTGCAGCAGTTGGGTAGAGAGATGGCCCTTTGGATTTGAGAGTTCATTTCTCCTGTAGTCCTAACTCTCCTTCCCCTTGAACACTACTTCTGTGACCCAATTGCTATACCTCTGCTCCGCTGCACCCCAGAGGCTGTCACAAGTCTCCCTCCTTCCCAGGAATTGAACACACAATAGAGAAAAGGCCCTGGCTGCGAGGTTCAGCCGCCATTAACCCCTACCAGCTGTGCCTGTGGGGAGCCTTCTGGCCTGAATGTCCTTTCTCTGCGGCCGCCTTCATGCCACTAATCTAACCATTGTTGGGGAGGAATGCTGACAGGAGAAAAGAAATTTTTCTTGTGTCCATGCAAGTGTGTGTATCCATGTGTAAGTGAAGGAAGAGTGAAGGCTAATTTCTATAGTTGGCATGAATGGAGGGATTGGGAAAAAAACCTAGTTAAAATGTGTTTACTTGCTTAAAAGGCTCAGTCAATTTAAATAATTTCAGTAGTGTGCTCTATTTTTTTTAAGGAGGGGGGAGAAACTAGTTACTATTATAATTTTCCTTAAATCCCCTGAGATGTTTGGGCATGTTTAAGACTTTTAAAATTCACTGCCGGCAGGAAAAAAAAAATGAATTGAATTGAATTTCTTAAAAAATACTGGCATAAAGTTACAGACACACAGAATTACTCACTTCTAATGGACCTTAAAAAATTAGAGAAAGCGAACTGGTTATACAGGTCACATTTCCTTCAGAAAAACTGTTTGCGTTTAATACTTAGGAAAGTTTAAAACATCTTTTAGAATTAAAATGGGAAAGGGTTTTAACTTCTATCAACCACTTTTAGAATTTAAAAAGGAGCTGTATTCTTTCAAAAACAAATTTGCTTTCAGCGACCTGTGTAGTGCGATAAAGGAACTTGATTTGCTCTTCAGTTTTAAAGAAGGCACATTCAGATGCAGCAAAGCCTGGAGCTGCAACGCTGCAAACTTAGAAAACCGGGAGGTGACGGTGAGGTTCACACTTCTAATTGCACTGCAAAGCAAATATCCTACTTATTTGAAAAACTCGTATTATTTCAATCCTGGAGAATGTCATTTGCTTTTTCGAAAGCACTGGCAATGAAGAGAAACTGTTCTTAAATTTAGTACTCCAAGTTATCATTTGACAAAGTTCCATAAAATACAACAGTTGGCCTATTTCAAATCAAATTAAGAATAATTCATGTAGAAATGTATTTTCTGGGCAATTAGACTGTATCGTAGAAGGGCAAATGTCTGATATAATAAAGCTCTACTTTGCATCTGTTCCTGTGTCTAGACTGCAGCAATTACTGGTCCTTACACCCACAGCAGCAAGCTACTACTTCCCTCGCAGGTTTTAGCCATTACAATTTAGCATTCTCTTTCTTCGCTCCCTTATTACTCCAATCATTTGTGATGAAATAGATTTAACTTAATGAAGTTACACTTTCCTAAATCCACATACATATATTTACATAAAATGGTGAGTGCAGTAGCAGGTACGTTGTTTTCCAAAACATTAGAGGTAAATACTCTGGCACTCATTCATTACGGTGCAGAGTGTGCGTGGTAAAACTAAAACAACAGCAGGCCAGAAGAGAAAAACCCACCTCCCGAAACACTCGACTGATCTCTAAGTCACTTCTTAGACTATAACTCTTCCTCTTCCCAAGAAAGAAATTATCCCAGAGAGGAAATGAATGTGACAGCATGTGGACTGATGGGACAGATGAGAATAACGATGTAGTTTTGATTTCATTCATTGGTTTAATCTTCAAGCATCTCATAAACAAATATTTATTGAGTTTCTTCAATATGCAAGACACAATGCCAGTTAGTTTGGGAGACGTAAAAGTGACTCGTACACAACCTGCACCCGAGAAGTTTCCTATCTAATACAGGATTCGCTCTGTTATATAAATAACTAGATCATTAAGTAGAAATGTAATAATGCTGTCTAAGAATAAGTGCTTAGTTAAGTCATTGCATAGAAGCCTCGTCCCACTCCCCGTACTACCCACTCCCCAATTGTCACGGTTATTACAGCAATAGTTTTCCAGCTTTATTTCAGTCCTGTGTGTATCGGAAGTTTCATAGGCAAAATAAATAAAACTTGAAGTCAAGTATAACCTAAGGAAATTATTTTTAGGATTTCTCCAAATTATCTCAGATGTTTTGACGTGCTATCCCAGCCTCTCTTATTGTTTAAGGTATCCAGAGGAAGACTATTGGCGTTTGGGAGACTTTATAACAGAGAAAGCGCTGAACTGGCTGAGTTAACAGTGGCTACTGCTGAGCAAATGCAAAAGGACTTGAATAGCGGGGATGTAACCTCTAGGTTCAAACCCCCTTTCTTGCTTTTCTAAGACCTACAGCAAGAACAAGTAAGTGATTTCTACATCTAGGGGGTTTGTTCCAATCCACTTCAGCCCACTGTATAAAAGTATATCCATATAATTCTAAATATGGTAGGACTTAAAAGGCATTATTTCAGATATTTTCATAAATAGATAACCAGAGGAGAAATGCATAGTGTAACAAAAGCCAGGAGGCGAAGTTGTTTTAACTTTTGCTTACAAAAAATGGCCCATTAGGCCTATCCTTTCTCTGTAACTGAAAGAAAGAAGCACAGAGAGAGAGGGAGGGAGGGAGAGATCACAAAACCTCTTCCAGACCAACAGAAATGAAAAATGGAGTAAAAAAAGTAACATTTCAAAATCAATACAATGGCCAAGGTTAGCAGAGAAACAAAGTCCATAGTGTCACCATGCCTGGTTAAAGGCAAAGATTTGATCTAATTAGTATATCACCTGTGACAAAAAGCCTTAATGTTTTCCCATAATCTGAAGAACAAGTTTAGACTCATTTGCTAAATATACTTTCCAACCACATCCCCTTCTATCCTCCCTCTACACATTTTATCCTCTAGTCAACTGTCCTGCTTCTCTCTTCAAGAGTCGGCTGTATGCTTCCGCGCCTCTGCTCCTCATGCTGTTTCCTCTGTCTTCTGTTCCCCAACCACACCTAAGGAAATCTCACGCATTCCCCAAGGCCCATATCAAATAACCCTTCCTCTGATTCTTCCCAACCAGAATTCAATCATTCTGTAAATTATTATAACCTTTCGTAGAAGGCTCCATCTTCCTCATTTATAAAATGAGCCCCCAAACACCTTTGTTTCAAGGATTAAATGAAGTAGTATATGCAAAGCACCTGGAAAAGATTTGATACTTAATTGTCCATCACTGTGGGGCCCTCTCTTGCCTGATACTGATCTTCCCCCACCCCAGCCTTCTGGCACCCATAGCCCTCTTCTGCCATCCTATTCCATTATCATCTCCAATGGGGAAGCAATCGGTGCTCTAACTCTACCCAAACCTTTGCAGGACTTCTCCCACCCCTTTCCTTCTCTGATGCTGGCTGTTCTCTCCTCTACCACTAGAGAGGGAAACCCTTCACCCCTTCTATCCCTATAACCCTTTCTACTTCTCTGTCCCTTCTGAAGCTCAAATTGCCTTAAAATCTGAAGCTGTTGAGGGCTGTGAGAACAGCTCAGGATTCCAGCCTCAGCAAATCTCTGAGCCTCCCCACTGGTCCAGAAACAACTCAAACTTAGCAACCTGGACTCAGTGGTGCCATGGAACTTGGGTCAAGTCTACTGTCAGTACTAACTCTGTACCTTCTGGCTAACAATGCTATGTCCATTGTTCACAGAACCAACTTTAAAACACTGTTCACATGGACAAATTCATTTGAGTCTTAAGCAACCGAATTAGAAAGAGTCTTTTAGAACAGAAACTGTCCCTGCTTGTAAGTGTGCAGCTATCTGTATAGAAACTAATACTGATGAAGAGTATTACTCATTTATCATACTTGACCAGCAAAATATTATCAGAACCTCAAGTATGCCATCAACCTTGCAATGATTCACTCATTCCAAATACTTACTGAGTTTCTGCTGTGGGCCAGACACACGGCAGGCACTGGGGATGGAGGAGAGAATGCTGCCCTCATGTGGCTCCTGGTCTAGAGGAAGTAGAAGCCAGTAAGCGCCTGAACCAGCAGTACCCAGAAGACAATGGCAAGAAAGAGCTACCTTGGGGAGGTATTCTGGTAAAGTGTCTCCAAGGAGTAGCATTTCAGGTAAAGTATGAGAAGCCATGGGAAAATCTGAGGAGAAGGTATTCTAGGTGGGAGGGCCAGAAACCCAAAGAAGAACAAGCCTGACTTGTTCCAGGCACGTGTTAATCCTTTTTTAAAAAATCGAAACTTTTAATTAATTACTTACTAGCTAAAAATGTTATTCCGCCTCTTCCCTTAAAAACAGGGGTTATTTCTGCAACTGGACCTCCAGGGAGAGCAAGGTAGAGACAAAACAAGCAAGACAGTCTCATCAGCTACCTTGTTTTTCTCTGAAAAATTATGGTGACTTCCTAAACAGGAAGTACACAGAAATGATTGCTGGTGTATTAAGAAAATAACTAAAGCTAAGTAGTATGTGTCCTTTCTGATATTTTTATTCAAATCCAGAATTTCTAGCTAGCCCCTTCTCTCTAATAATAACTTCAAAGTTAAAATATTATAAATGCTCTTGTCTTAGTTTGCCAGGGCTGCTGTAACAAAGTATCACAGACTGGTTGGCTTCAACAACAGAAGTTTATGGCCTGACACTTCTGGAGGCTAGAAGTCCAAAATCAAGGTGTCAGCAAGGCCACCCTTCCTTCGAAGGGGGAGAATCTGTGGCATGCCTCTCCCCTGACTTCTGGTGGGTGGCCAGCAATCCATGGTGTTTCTCGACTTGTGGCAGCATAGCATAACTCAATCCCTGCCTCCATCACAGGCCCATCACTCTTTCTGTCTTTCTCAGTTCTACTGTGTCCCAATTTCTTCTGTTTATAAGGACACTAGTTAGTCATATTGAATTAGGACCTACCCTAACATGTTTTGTTCCCATCTTAACTAATAATGTCTTCAAAGATCCTATTCACAAACGTTTTCACTTTCACAGGACCAGGTTTAGGACATGTCTTCGTGGGGGACATAATTCAATCATAACATACCTCAACCAAGGATTCACAAATGTTGATAAAGGCATTTTTTTCAAAGGCCTTCTTTTAATTTAAGAAGTACTTCTTTTAATTTAAGATAAAAGTACTTCTTTTAATTTAAGATAGTCCCCCTTCCCCCATTAAAAATGGCACACAGCATACTCCAACACAACGCAAACCTGTGAGTAGAGGCAGTGTGGCCTAGCGTTTAACACCTCTACTTTAGTTTTGATGTTTTACTGCACAACTCTCCCAAGACTTTCACAATCTCAACTCATTTAAGAACAGAAAGATTGGAGGACTTGGAGCCAGGAGGCTCTGGTCTTGCCTCTGGTCAAAGCTTCGGCAGACCTCTTAACTCTGAAGTCCTTCTCTATCTCACCTGCCAGACAGGAGGCATTTATTTATTCTTTTATTCACTTGGTAGCTGATGGTGAATAGTGATTTTCAGGCATCTTCTCTTTTTGGTACCAGAATCTTTTTTTTCTGATGAGGTCTTACATGGAACTATAATGGATAAAACAGATAAAACTGGGGCCCCTCCAGTTGCAGGTGAGCAGAGTTCCCGCCACACAGGGTCCCCCTCCTTCTGCCAGGTTGTCCCTGCCACACACCCCAGATCAGGACTGGCAAACTGCAGCTTGTGATCCATCTGTGGGTTAGTCAACTCTACTAGGCTGCGTCCAATGTGTTTTGTTTTTGGTTTTTTTTTCGCATGGGCAGGCACTGGGAATCGAACCCGGGTCTCTGGCATGGCAGGCGAGAACTCTGCCTGCTGAGCCACAGTGGCCCGCTCATGTCCAATGTGTGTAATGAAATAAATAAGGACAGAAAATATCAAAGTATTCCACACTTAGTAAGAATAGGTGCTACTTTGTGAATATTAATTAATTAATTATAATCACTCAACAAATACTCTGCAATTATTTGATCAACAAATATTCAATTCCTATGTGGCAGGGCCTATTCAGTACACTGAAATCAGATGAACAAAACAGAGAGAAACTCTTACTGTGATGGAATTTATATTCTAGTATGATATTCACATTTATTTATATAATATAATATGAATACAGACAAATATATAATATGGTATTAGAATATATTTGTACTCAAATATATATATAATGTGTGTGTGTATACACACAGAGAGTCAAGTGAATTTGAAAGCCACTATGTAGATAATCTCTACATAGTGAGATTATATATGTGATAAATATATGCTGAAGTTCACAATCTAAATCAGAGTATTTCAATACTTTAAAATTTCATAGCTCTATAAGCTTGTCACATACAATTTACTCAGTGGCATCTTAAAGCACTTAAGATATTATAACAGACCAGCAAAGACAATCAAGCAAATCCCTGTTTGAGAATGAAAAACTAAACCACTATTGCCTGGTCAATGCTTGGCCACCACAGGAAGAAGGGCTGGGGACAATGGGAGATTTATCATTAGCTGAAATGAAAGGCCACCAGTTGGAGTTGAGGCTACCTAGAAATCAAATGTTCTCCATGGAAGTGAATCCACACAAGGAAAGACATTTCTTCTTCTTTAGCCTTTAACACCTTTCCGTTTCCTTCAGGCCCCGCAGCTGGGAGTGACCTCATCCTTCAGTAATTAGCTCCTTAACCACTCCTGCTTTAGCAAGGCTTATCAGTTTTCAGTGTGCATACAAAACACCTGGGCATCTGGACAGGCTGCAAATTCTGATTAAGTAGGTCTAGGGTCTGAGAAAATGCATTTCCAACAAGCTTTCAGGTGGCCACCCTGTATCAAAATGTACATTCACAACCACATGCGCACACGCACGTGCACACACACATGCACAATTATCAGTGGTTTATCAATGCGCTGAGGATAGGGACTGTGGTTTACTCATCTCTAGTTTACCAGTGGTAGTTTGTAGACTAGGTTCTGAAAAATGAAGCAACTGATCACAAAGGCTTTTTACATTCTAACAACTGGACTGGAACACTGTGAAATGAGGGCATATATGCCTATGATTTATGTCCTAAACATCACCAGAACCGCATTCTTTTTGAAATCTTAATCAGTTTTATCAGTTCACAGTCTCTGGCTTTAACAGGCACCTAGAACCCGGTGGAACATGGAAATGTAGCACTACAGCTAGTGAATGCAAATATATTTCACTGTAAGACATATTTATCTAGAAAACATAGATTAAAAAATTTTAAATTACAGGGGAAAAATATATATATATACCTACCTCCTTAATTTATATATATCATATATATATATATATATTTACTGAACAGAAAAAAATGTAAGACTTCCTTACATCAGAGGTTGCACAGTGCGTGTCAGTAGGTAGAATCTAGCCCACAGGTATGTTTTATCTATGCTGTGTGCTTTTAAATTAGTTGTCAACAGTTAAAATTGAGTAATTTCACCTAAAAATTAACCCAGATCCGCTTAAAACATCTGATGATTTCAGATCACCGAGTCCTCTACCTTTCACTGCTTTAAAGTGACTAAAGCTTTTAGACACGCGCTCACATTGATGTCGCTGCCCTCCTCCCCTAAGCTGTGAGTCTGCCACCGCTGCGCCAGATAGTGAGGTCTCCTCGAGTAGTTATGATATGATTTGGTTTATAGGAATTCATCGAACTCATGTCGTTCCCAGAATATATGCTTACAATTAAGAAGAGCCAAATGTGGAGGGAATTACTCATCTAATCATTGATCATTGCTGCTGACATACATTTTCTTTAGTCTGTTTACACGCCCATGTTCCCTTCCAGAATGGAACCTGCATGATGTAAGGCACTTGTTTTACTCCAGTGCCTCGAACATAGTGGAAAACATCTGGTGAATGAATGATACGATATCTCTCCGCAGAATTGTAATTCTGCTATCTCTTGTTTCAACACCTGATATTCAAAAGAGAATGAATAATGATCATCATTAAAGACAAATGCTCGTTACATTTTCCCATCTAAGTTCATTTCTCTCTGAAGAGGGAAGCACTAATTACCTACAAACTGGGTGATTTTTCTTTTTTTTTCATCATCTGTTTGGGGGTTCTTTTGGTACTTTTCCTCTTCATCACATGTGGATGACTATTCTGTGAGCAACTTTCTCAGATATGACTTTTTTTATCAGATATGATTTTTGATGATATTTTGATAAACAAGATGCCAGTGTGTCACTCTAAACTCCTCTTTGCTGCCATCAGCACAGAAGGCAGAGTCCTGAGCCCTACCCACAGCCCACACCTCACCAGACACACCACACCTTTCATCATTCGAAGGAAGGCTGTGTCCCCGCTTACTGGAACATCAGGCAAGGGAAGCCAGGTAGTGGCTTCTTTTTCTGAAATGCTTCAGCTTGTATTTGTCTGTGTTGTGGACACATATAAGCCTACCAAGCAGAAACATCAAGGATTCAATGACTAACTTTTCAGAAAACGCTGACACAATAGCTACATTTTTAGAAATAAAAAAAATCTACTTCTAAAGCACATCAAGGAGCAAGTTCAGTGAAAATCTGACCTCTTTACCTTCCCTGGCATATTTTCAGAGAAAGTAGCTTATCAGTGAGCTGAACTTGCCAGGAACACATCTGCTGAGGATAACATAGACAACTAATTTTCATTCTGAAGTGGTGATAGTGCAAAAGCGGCTCACACTCACTTGACTTATTCTGTCATTCTTAACTCGAGAAAATAACTTCTCTCTCTCACTGTCTCTCTCCCAAAGATAATACTCTCTATGTGACAAGAGATAACGAGGCAGACTTCTGAAGTTCTTTAGAAAATTGTATTCTGAGAGTATTCAATGTACAGAATCCTTAACTAGCCTGATAAACATATAGATTACAGACAGAGTTTACTGCTATGAGAAACCATTCATTCCGGACATGACATGCATACAGGAGTCTTTATTTTGCTGCAATGACACAACAAATTCCCATATATGCTCTTTTATTCAAAGAACAGATAAATGTATAATTAAATAAAGTAACTGGTCTAGAAGTTCCTTTAGAAAAGAGAGAAGGGCTTATGTCACCAAGCAACACAGGTTTCTACTGTACATTAGAATTGTCATCAAGAACTGAAGTGGAAAAACGCATTCACATCACGTTAACGTAGAATCCTCTGATACCACGAACACATAAAGTCAATTGTCCTCTGATCTCTCCTCTTTAATGCTGCCGAGTCCATTCCTGGATGGTGCCATCACTCGGAAGATAACCTCATTGCAAAGCATTGCCAAGTTAGTATTTCTAAGAATACTGCTCCTCCCTCCCCCAATACCTTCTTTGAAATTCTTTGATTTTGTGATTATGTTTACAAAAAGAAAATGATAAAAAAGTTTGAAAATTGTGAAATAATGGTAGTTGCCCCTGATGAACATGGAAGAGTACCTTATTTATCATTTCTCCTTGATGATAGTTTGTCTTCCGAGACCCTTGTTGTTTATGCTATTACCTGAATGTTCATCTGATATCAAAATACGTTGGGCCTACATCTGCATAATTTCTGTCCAGTTGCATGAATTTAGTAGATGAGCCCTTTTAAATTATGCATACATATACCCAGCAGGTACTGTATAGAGATATGCAACATGTTTTAAAGTAAGCTTGGCTGTCGATTTTCAAAGGAAAGTTTGTCTATAAACCTTCTGCTTCAGATAAGAGGGTAAATCTTTGGAAGACTGGTATCTTTTAGAAACCATGAAGTCTAAGAAAGGAAAAAAAACTACAACTATTAAAATGCACATACACTGCTGGCTGGCACTGTTGTGACAGCCAGTGGTATCAGCGTCAGTCAATTATCTTCACAAATGCCTCTTGTGCTAATGAGCACTCACAAAAATCAGCAGACTTTTCTGGCAAGGAGAAAAGATCAGTTTCATTGCTTGCAGAACTAATTCAGGGTACAAAAGTGAAGGCTCCGCCATCGCTGCCTCTTTTACTGCTCCTTTTGTAAAGGCTTTTGATGTGCACTGAAGAGCTGGGCCTGTGTTTGGGCCTCATCTCCAGTTCATTGCCTTCCATTAACATCCATATCCATATGAAAGGTTCGGTAAGTCACTAACAGCTGTCCAGAAAGGGGTTTGAGAAGGAAAGGGGAAAAAAGACCTATTCCTTCTCAAAATGCTGACAATACTATTTAGCCCCTTTTTGGCAATGATATACCTAACTTTTTAAAGCCGCCTTTCACTCAAAAAGGGACTAGGCATAATGCAACATTCAAACACATAGTGGTTTTCATTTTGAAACAGTCATTTGCTGTATTCAGGGAGGAAAAAAGTCTATAGTTACCAGATGCAAAGGAAATCCATCATTCATGATACATATGTATACGGCGGGTACACACATCCACACACATGCTCCCTCTATATTGTTTTTTGCAGGATGCTAAATAACCTCACATCTTCCATTTAACCCAAAGGACACCCCCCTGAAGCAGATGCTCTTGAGTAGTTTTATACCCACTGCCTTCTTCATTTTGTGAGACTGACAGTTATCTATGGTCAATTTGTCATCAATGGAAACTATGTTTGTAAAAGAAAAGACTATCAAAATTATGCTATAAAATTTTTAAAAAGATTTAAAATTTAATAATTCATCTCTAAATACATTGCTGAAAGCTTGCAGGGGGGAAATGACAACTCACAGAAATGTGTAAATCATAGTTTTGTGTGACATGGCGGATTTTGTTACATATTTTCGAAATCTGTAGACCCCTTAAAATTGCTGCAAAAAAATTTAGATGATTTTGTCATATCACCCACGGTAAACATTTTCAAAAGAAAATGACAAGTGCAGCTAATACTATCTTGTAAGGGGAAAAAAACTTAGTTTTTCTTAAGTGGCTCTGAAGGCTAGAATGGGGGGAAATAAACAGATTTTAAATTAATGAAAGAAAAAAAAAGGACGCCTCAATTATTTGGTTTGTGGCTTAGTTTTGTCAAACTCAGAAAGAAAGCATGTGATGGGCAAATTTTTTTTCCCAATCCCCTGGAGTTCATGACCCTGAGGCTATCTCAAGGTACACACTGCACCAAACATTTGCTAAGCCTGAGCCTGAAAATGAGGGGAGGGAAATCTGTGCAAATTATCAGGGTTTGACATAGTTTTCAAAATGGACTTTTCTTCCCTCTTTCTTTTTTTCTCCCTCCCTTCCTTCCTGCCTTCCTTCCTTTCTTTTTCTTTCCCTCTTTTTCTTTCTTTCCTTCAAATCAGAATCACAATGCCACACAAACTACTAGCTCCCAAGTCTGTAAAGATTTTATTCCTGTACGGCTCCTCCCACTATGCCAAAACAGTTTGTGCTGTATAAAAACCAAGACTTTAATCCTACTTGTTGCCCACCCCCCTTTTTTTCAGTTTCTAGTCTCTTTTCGGCAGCATCTCTCCCAGATCCAGTCCCTAAAAATCTTTAACTTTGCCTATTTTGATCTGAAAATTAAATCTTATTTATTATGCATCCTGTTTGTTGTCCTTGAAGAACCCCAGCATTCATTTAAAGGGGTCCAGAATGACTTCTTAAACACATTTCTCTCTTTGCTGCAATTAAACAAAGTGGAGCTGTGATTAGTCCTCCACAGGGGGGAAAGAAAAAGACACCCTTGAATCAAAATGGGGGGACCTGGCTGGGCATTATTGCCTCACAATGCAGGAGTTTATTGCTGAAACCTGCTTATCCCCCAGCTCCGCACTCCATGGGAACTTCAGTCAGGTGGAAAGTTATTCTCTTCTCTGTGGAAGCAGTTTGAAGTATCGTAAGACCTGCTAAAGCCCCTAAAGCTCTTCCTAGTAACTGAGACATTTAGGATAATCTTTATGGGAGTTTTGCATGAGCTTCTGCTTTTTGTTGCACTTAGAGGGCGAGTTAATGATGAGCTTTCACTGGCTTCTCTCTCTCTCTCTCTCTCTCCCTCTCTCTCTCTCTCTCTTTCTTTTAAATCTAAGCCAAAAAGCGCCTGTTTAAGTTAAGTATCACCTCCCTCGAGCCCTTGGGAAACCACTCAAGAGGGCTTTGCTTGGCTCTGTGTTCATGACACATAATGAAAACAATTTTACGCTGTGGAGGGAAGTATTGGGCAATTACTGATGTAACAGCCACCTGCAGTAGCGAGCCCTGGCTGCAGCATGGCGCGGTTCATGAATATTTTATGGTGTGATGTTATGTTGAATGGCTGGGGCAGGTGAAGGGGGCCGGGAGTGTAATGAGGAACTCTGCTGGAGGCTGTGTAGCTGCTCTGTTTCCCCGCAGAGCCCACCGTGTAACCCCGAGAAGCAGCCTGACCCCGCCTGGATGGACGTGAGGGCAGCTGAGGCTGAGGCAAGAGGATGTGACAAGTCATGGTGGGCGCCCTTTACAAACTCTTGTCTGCGATTTTACACATGATGTCCGGCCTGAAAAGCCCTGGCATCAATCTTGTCTGATTTAATTTGATAAATTAAGTGTGGATAAGGATTAAATGAGAATTTTGTAACGGAGAAAACTTGTCCTTACTCTTTAATCCAGTTAACATAGGATGGGAGAAACCCTATAACATAAAGTAATGGCTAGAGAAAATAGAGTTTAAAAAAAAAATCACTTTTTACTTCAGTGACATATAGAAGTTAAATGAACAGGGTAACCTTCCTTTCTGGCTTATGAAATAGGCACAGCCCATAAACACATCTATCTACCATCATAAGCGCACCTTCCATGTAGACCCTAGAAATAAAAAATAGGAATCACAAAATGTTTTACATAATAAAATATGGCTATTGAGAATTGTTCAGGAATAGGTGGAATATTTTGAGTATCAATTCCTTTTCCAAATGTTATTTTCCCAACAGGAAATGTCAACGATTTAAACGGCGCATCATAGCATCAAGAATTCATTTCTAGCATTTCCCACTTTGTGATACTTTCTACTGGCATATTTAAGATTTCAGGCACAAAATCATATTGTATGTGACCAAGATATAAAACAGTATAACATTATTTTACATGATAGGTGTATTTCTATAGAATGGAACAGCATGAACAAACACTAGTTATCAAGACAGATGGAAATTCTAAAAAATTCCATGTAAGACTCTATTAACATTCTTTTTTTTAAATTTTTGGCCTTTTTTTAGAATGGTAGAGTGGGCTTTTGACGAAGAGCCTGGAAAGGCTGTACATTAGGCTTCAGGCTGAATAGCTTTCTAATAGTGAACATGCTTAGAAAAAGATACGAACAATTTACAGAATCCTTGGACTCAAATCGGCCCAGAGAATGGAAAGCTTGAACAGAAATGCAGAAGGAAAATGCAGCAGATTAGACTTTCTGAGAATAATGTGGGGCAACAGAGGAATTCCCAGAGTGACAATTTGAAGATTATAAAAGATACTCTTTAATTTTTGTAAGTGGTAGTTTTATAGGTATGCTCATAACATTTCATAACATTAATTTAGAACGTGTACCAGGATGAAATAATGTGGTGATATGTTAAATTTTCCATTTAGCATTCACCTCGTAGTAGAATATTGAAGTGCCACTGCTGCAAGTGGTTGACAATCCCATTTGCCCTTCAAAAATTATAAAATCAGGATGACAATGATGAGTGTTTACACAAATTGGACATGAGTCACTTTATCAAATGACAGTTTATTACCTAAATTCTAATCCTATTGCTGATATTGGCATTAGTATCTTGTATGTCCATTGTAAGAATTGTCACAGCTTGCTTGACTGTGCCATCTACAGTCTATATATAAGGTACGGTGGCAGTTTTTTAAAATATTGGTACTTTTCATTAACAAAGAGGAAATGGTGACATCACACAATCTTGATAAACTATATAAATAATGCCACCTGAGCCACCTCTCTTCATAAACAGATTGAACTCCAGAGAAATGCAGTAAAGTATCAGTGTTAACACAGTCATATTAATAGAAATTAGCATATATTCAAGAAACTCCAAAATATTTAATTTTTTCTAACTATATATATTTTTCTGCTTTGTGATGTTTCTTAAAAGTGCCCCGATTTAGCAGTTTTATAAAGATCAAATTGTAAACATGCAGTAAATTTCAGATTCTTATAATTAGATTTTTTAGCTTAAGAGATGTTAAACTCTGTATGTAAATGACATTATTTAAAAGCCTGTCTTCTAAAAGAAAATTGCTGTTTGACAATTCCATAGAATATTCAAGAAAGGTAATTACACTGCTCTGGTTGCTAAAGATGCAGGTGCTAAATAAAGTCACAGCTTCAGCTTTTGTAGAAAACTCCAATGAGGAAGAGAAAGGAGACATGATGACATGATTCCATGGCCAAATCTTCACCCTCAGAATATCAGTTCACATGGCCTCCCTCTCCTCTCACAGGTAATACCGTCATAATCAGAAGAAAAAAAGTGCCCAGCCAATGACCAAATGCAGAGGGGGAAAAAAAAGCATATTATCTGTAAAATTTGAAGGGGCACCTCTATTTTCAAATCAGATACTGAAATAAAACATCAATAACAAAAGGGGGACCATTAAAAAATGTGCCATATAATAAAATAGGAACAAAATAATGACTACTATAAAAATTTGTTTTGACTGACCCAGTTTTATAGAAACGCTTAGGGCTTTTTCATCTATTTATTTACCTAAACCACAGGTAACGCAATATGCACACATGCACTTGCGCGCACGCGCGCACACACACGACCTGAGCTATTGAAAGGGATGTTCTAAGGGATATTGAGTCCTTCAGCTTGATAGCAACCACAAGGCCAAATTTATTGCTTCTTTCCCGAATCTGAATATATACAAAGGCACTGAAAGTCATTTATGTTATCCTTTTATGTTGGTTGAGGAGCAGAAGTTAAAAGATCAGAGGTCTTTGTGGCCTCAGTCTCTCTAAGCCAACTCGGCAGATGAACTCACTGTCCTCCCCCCTACGTGGGACATGACTCCCAGGGGTGTAAATCTCCCTGACAACGTGGGACCTGACTCCCAGGCATGAGCCAGGACCTGGCATCATGGGATTGAGAAAGGCTTCTTGACCAAAAGGAAGAAGAGAGAAATGAGACGAAATAAAGCCTCAGTGGCTGATAGACTTCAGAGTCGAGAGGTTATCCTGGAGGTTATTCTTACACATTATATAGATGTCCCTTTGCAGGTTATGGTGTATTGCAGTGGCTAGAGGGAAGTATCTGAAATTGTTGAACCATATTCCAGTAGCATTAATTCTTGAAGAAGACTGTATAACTATTTAGCTTTTACAATGTGACGGTGTGATTGTGGAAACCTGTGTCTGATGCTCCTTTTATCCAGAGTATGGACAGATGAGGAAAAAAAAAGATAAAAATAAACAGATAATAGGAGGAGATAAGGGCTAAAAATCGGGTAGATTGAAATACTGTGGGCCAATGAGAGGGAGGGATAAGGGATATGGGATGTATGAGTTCTTTTTTTTCTTTTTATTTCTTTTTCTAGAGTGACACAAATGTTCCAAAAATGATCATGTGAAGAATACACAACTATGTGATGATATTGTGAGCTAATGAGTATAGAGTATATTTGGACTGTTTGTATATAGATATTTCTCAATAAAAATATTTAAAGAAAAGAGAAAAAAGTCTTTAATCACCATAATGAAAAGATCAATATTAAGTCTAAAAAAACAGATCATAGAGCAACAAAAAAAATTAAGCCTGTATTAAAATAAGAACACAAAGATTTCAGGTGTTGGGGGATCCATTCACTTTTGACCTTTCGCAGGGCTTTAGAACAGGCACTTATTTTGGAGCTGTATTTGAATACAACAATAATATAGTGCCTATACTATTACCATGTTTTTAAAGATGTTTTAAGAAAAGAGCAAGGAAATCACATCTCTTTCTCTCACTTCACAGAATGGATGCAGTCTTAGTTTGCTGGGGCTGCTAAAACAAATGCCACAGACTAGTTGACTTAAATAACAGGAATTTATTGTCTTACAGTTTTGGAGCCCAGAAATCTGAAATCAAGGTGTCGGCAGGCTCATGCTTCCCCTGAAGTCTGTGTAGCATTTTGGCAGTGGCTTGAGCCAGCAATCCATAATTTAATCTCTACCTCTATCATATGGCCCACTGTTTCCCCTGGTCTTTTACTGTGTCCAAATCTCTCCTGCTTATAGGGACTCCAGTCACACTGGATTAAGGTCCACACCAAATCATTGTAGCCCAAACTTAACTAGTACCATCTTTAAAGATCCTACTTGCAAATGGTTCGCATCCATAGGACCGAGGGGTAGGGCTTGAGCATGGTTTCATGAGGGACACAGTTAATTCATAACAGATAACCAAACAATCATTCTTGTGTCTCTGATCTTAGGAAAGATCTTTTGTCCCCATTTTCTTTCCCATCAAAATATTTTCTTTTCTACTAAGAAACTGAAGTCCTATGCTTTCTACTCATCTTTCTTCAATGTCTCCAGTAATTGAGCTCACAAAATACTTGGTACTTAGCATACCTATTTTAGAAGAACTCTTCACAGAAAAGAGCTTCTCAATTCTCCCCACAACCCTGTCACAACACAGGAGGATACTTTTATTCTGATATTTACTCTAGGGGATTGAGGTGCTAGAAGTGGCAGAATCTGAACTTGAACTCTGTTTTCTGGACTCCCAATCCATCCTCTTGCTACTCTCCCACACTGCCTCTTGCTTTGATACTTGTTTTTACTTAGATGAGCCATCAGAATTGACTTAAATAATTGAAAAGTGCCTGCACGTTGGCCAATGTGGAATTTGGGGATGCTGCTTCTCCTAGGTTAGTGCAGGCAGTCTAAGGCAGAAGCAGCAGCAAAACAGCTGCTGCTGCACCGCTTTCCTTGAAAAGGGGCCCACCGCTTTACTGGGGTGGGGATGGGCAGTATGGTGTCATTGCTATTGACCTACTGGAGGATTTGAGTGCTTTTGAAATCAGAGGTCTCCAAGCTCCTAACTACCTCTCAGTGACACCACAGCAGGAAAGAAAAAAAGCCAGGGCAGTGTAGATCTAATGGTCATAGCTTTTGACACGGGGTAGTTTTCCTCCTCATGACTAAGAACAGTGTCTGAGAAACTTGAAGGGCAGAGAATGTGAAGCTTCTCCTGTGGTACTTAAATAAAGGAAACGGGCTTTCAGCTAATGATGAAAACACGTTGGTTATGATTTCTCCTTTGAAGTCCAACTTCCCCCAAACAAGACTTCAGGAAATGGTATGTAGGTGTCATGAAGTTTTTATTAACTTGTGTAGAGTAGATGACTCCCAGGATTTCCTCTCAATCTTTTTAAACAGAGAAGCGACACCACTTCATGTGAACAATATCCTTAATTAACAATACACCAAAATTCTAGAACATTCTGCAGTTTTCTGGAGACTTCAAGTCCTACTTCTCTGAACTTATTTTATCCCACCTTGGCCATCATGCAACATGCTCAAGCCACACAGGTTATTTCAGTCCCTCTAAGATGCCAAATTGGTTCCTGTCTCAGGATCTCTGGTCTTGCTATTCACCGGGAGAGGAAAGCTCTTCCCTAGGTGATTTGGCTGGCACTGTCTTTTTACCCATGTCATTCCTCAGAGACAGGACCACTTATAGTTGTCCCTGGACTGTCACAGTGTCCTATTTCATTTCTTTGAAAAGTTATTACTATCTGAAATCATTTGTTTACTTTTTTTTTTACCTTTCTCCCACTGTTCCATGAGAATCTTTTCTGCCTTTTTGGCTGCTGATATCCTGTACCTAAAACAGTGCCTGTCAGATATCAGATGCACAAAAATATTTGCTGATAGTTCCATCTCCCTACCCCATATTATTGACAGCCCCTTCCAACATGAAAAAGTTTAGAATGACCACAGCCCAAATACCCCTAAAGAGTGGGATAGAAAGATCAAAGGTGATGATGGAGTTATACAGAGAAGGTAGGGTTTAACAAATGAGTATGATTGCTGAATCGTTGTATTGATATTTCCTTTAGCTTTCCAGTATCTTAGAGCAGTAGGAGTAAAAACCTAAAATTGTGGAATTGTAATCCATCTGAACACTGAAATTAGTTCTTCAACTAATTGTGCTGTGCTTTGAAATTTATTGTTTTTTTTTTTTAGCATATATGCTATTTTTCACAAAACAGGAAAAAGTGACGACAAAGATATATATATATATATATCCCTTCTAGCCTCCAATGTTCTGGAGCAGCTAGAATGAAAAATTTGAGATGGTAATGTGGTAGTCCATGACACACTCTGGATCTGTCCTGTAACTACTTGTTGAAGAGTACTTTGAAAACTACTGCTTTTTTCTTTCTTTTCTTTGTATGTATATTATACAATTAAAAAAAAAGTTGAAAAAGTATTTGCTGAGTGTGTGAATGAATTAATAGATCGAGTGAAGAATTAACAATTGGTGATGTGTTTTGGTAAAGAATGGATGGGACATATTACTACTCCCATCCTCCTATATTTCAGGAATTATGATGCAGCAGCCAAGCCTACATACATCTGAGATGGAATGTTATTTTCAGCTCTATGTGAGATGCAAAATGTCCACTTACCTAATTTTAAAAGCCATTTGGGACAAATACAGTTCAAATTTTTAATACGTCCTTTGGAGATGGTGGGTAGGTCTATGTCCTGAGAATGGGAAAACCACGTTGTTGCAGGTAAAAAGAGAGAAAGATTTTTTTGTCAAGGAATTAAGTTACCGTGGACCTCTGACTAAGCAGGTTATGAAAGACTGTCACATACAATGGAGATGATAGCTTGGAAATAAAGAATTCCATAAAGAAGAACTGTGATAAGACTCTCGAGCAGTGACCTTAGCTTGATTGCATCCTATGAGTCAAAACGAATGTGAGGGATTGGCCAGGCAGCCTAGGTCACGATTAGTGGAAGGCAAACCTGCAATTATGCAAGGAAGCTGCAGCTTTTGGTGGAGTTATGCTGATTTACCTTCATAGTTAATGAACTGATTTATTTATAGGTAATCATATATGGTATCTTTTCATCGAAAATAACGTACAAACACCTTTATTTTGTTAATAAAATTAAAGATGCAAGAAATGTTAAGGTATTCGCTCAAGAACAACATATGGATTGTCTATAGCCACAGCCTTGCAGAACCAGTGTGCTCAGATAAATTAGTTAGTCACTCCGGGAGTCGGCATTTATTGAGTTTTCTCCATGTCTGCAGTTTGGAAAGTACAAAGAAAATCAGAGGCATAGTCATTGCTGACAAGAAGTTTATAATTAGATCTCAGATTATAAACTTCTTGATGGTAGAGGCTATAGCTTTGGGCAGATTACTTTAGCTTTTCAATCTGCGTAGTAAAAATAAAATGGGAAGAGAGATCCAGTCTAAGAAGAACAGAGCATGATGGTTAAACAAAAGGGCTTTGGATTCTAGTCAAATTGTACTTGATTCCTGGTCAACACTTGCTAGTTATGTGATATTGGACAAGTGATTCAACCTTTCCATGGTGCTTGACATAGTAAATGCTCCATAAGTGGGAGTCACTTTTAATGAAAATGACAGGTCAATTTTATTAAACATAAACTATCAGAGAGTGATAAAAAAGTACTAGATTTGTAATATAGCAACTGTAATTAGAGTTTAAAAAAAGGTTTTCTAGGAACAATTCATGAAAGAGACAAGTTTTATAGAAGAAATAAGGAAATTTATCATTATTCATGAAAATTTAAGTATATATATCCAACAACAGAGCTATGGAATGCCATGGAAATAACAGTGCAAACACACAAAAGTTCAGTACAGGAATATTTATGGCTAATTATTTGAAATAGAAAAGATACAGGAAATAACTAAATATCCATATTAAAATGATTAGTACTAAATTTATTTACTCTATTTCAAGTACTGTTATATTTTTAAAAAATTAAAATAATTTATTCCTCACAAAAACCCAATGGAGTATGTGCCAAAATTATTCCTACTGTACATATAGTCATAATAATAATTAGTATATATTTATATGTACCATCCTGAAATGCTGTTCAAGTAAAAAACAAGCATCAAAACCCCATTACATTCCCAGAGCCTGCACATGCCAAAAAAAAAGAGAAAACCCCATCACATATATGTGCATGTATGTTATATAATACATATGTAAATACATATTTTTAAAAATACTTTCAAACTATTTATATATATATTTCAAAACCACAAATGTATACACATATATAGTATATATATATAGCTATCTATATATTTTAACTAGGACATGAGAGAAGAAAGGGAACCACAGAGAAATATGCCAACATTCTGCTAAGGACTTTTCCTAAAGGAACTTGACCAATTCTTTTAACTAGACTAGAGGTTAAATATCCCACAGAGGGGCCAAAAGAAACTTGGAAAACTCAAGGTTGGGAGAGACTAAAACTGGGGTTCAAGGCTGTCAAGGCAGGTAAGATTAGAATGGCTGGCCAAGATACCAGAGAAAAGAGAGGTTCAGAGACATAATCCCAATACCCTTTTCATACAGGTTACACGGGGCAAGAAAGAGAAGTATTGTATATAGCTTGTGAAAATCAAAGAGTTTTTGGCAATCCCACAGCACTGCAGAGATAAAAACTGGAGTTCAGAACCAACAAGATGGAAGTACTCTGGGAACCCAGTCTCTCAGCTGGAGTCTCAAAAGACTACTGTTTAGCTGAAAACAGTGGTTCAAGAAAATAGATAGTGCCTTACAAAAACTTCAACCCAACCTTGGGTTAGCGCAGCCCACAAATTAATTACAATAATATGTCCAGCACTATTTTTCTGTCAAAGTGCTGTAATTTTGGGAGATAACATAATCCCAAATCACCACCATAAAGAATGCGGCTATATATCATATTACATAATCAGAGAAGAAAAAAAACTTGATAGCCTGAGATATATATCAAGAATTATAGGGCCATGAGGCATGCAACTAGGTGAATGGATCTTAAGGACAGTATGTTGAAATGTCAGAAACAAAAAGACAAATATTATCCTACCTCACTCACATGGACTAACCATGATATAGAAATTTGGAGAACTGAAGTCGAGAGCATGGGTTATCAGATTGCGGCCTATAGTAAAGGGTCCTAGACTGGAAGCTGTTAGAGCAGTCACATCTATTTCAGAGTTGTAATTGTTACTTACAATATTCTGAGATACTGAGCTATTTGTGTATAATCTGTTGTTCCCTGAAACTTCAGGTATTATGGTGACACCTGAGACTTACAGCACTGAAGCTATGAAAGTCAGCATTACCCCATACAGCCATGGTTTAAAAAGCTGAAAAAGTGATGAGACTTCCATTAGCGATAGGAACCTGATCTGGATAGGACTGAGGTAAAGCAGAATACAGGATAAAGGATGATGTAGTCTATATTTTAAAACCTCAACTTCTGTGTGAGACCAAAGGGAGAGATGTTTATTTGGTGCAAAATTTATGTTCTGGGTAGCACATTATCTAATTTAACTTTATGGTCAGGTTATTTGAATTAAATGGAATCTTGAATAGGGCATGAGATCTTGTTGGTTTGTACAGGTTACTGTGATGCCTCAATATATCCCAGAGTAATTTGGGTAGAGAATAAAAAAGTATTTGCAAAGGAGGAAATATTAAATTTCTCTGTCTGGGGAATTCCTGATATATTTGCAAGCAGTGAGGGCAACCAATTCAATGGACTGAGCCCTTGATCTTGAGATTTGTCCCTATGAACCTTATTTCTGCAAAGGAGAAGCCAAGCCTACTTGCAATTATGCCTAAGAGTCACCCCCAGAGAACTTGTTTGGGTGCTCAGATGTGGCCTCTTTCTCTAAGCTAACTCAGCTGGTGAACTGCCCTCCCTGCTATACGGGACATGACTCCCAAGGGTATAAATCTCCTTGGCAATGTGGGACAGGACTCCTGTGGATGAGCTGGGACCTGGCATCATAGGATTGAGAAAGCCTTCTTGAATAAAAGAGGGAAAAGAGAAATAAGACAAAATGAAATTTCCTTGTCTGAGAGATTTCAAACAGAATTGAAAGGTTATCCTGGAGGTTATTCTTATGCATTATATAGATATCCCCTTTTAGTTTATGGTGCATTGGAGTGGCTGGAGGGAAATGCCTGAAACTGTTGAACTGTGTTCCAGTAGCCTTGATTCTTGAAGATGTCTGCATAACTATGGAGCTTTTACAATGATGACTGTATGATTGTGAAAATTTTGTGTCTGATGCTCCTTTTATCCAGGGTATGGATAGATGAATTTAAAAATAAGGAGAAATAAATAAATAATATGTGGGATAAAGGGTAAAGAAAATTGGGTAGAAAGGAATACTAGTGGTCGACGAGAGGAGGGGCAAAGGGTATGGGATGTATGAGTTTTTCTTTTTTTATCTGGAGTGATGCAAATGTCCTAAAAATGATCATGGTGATGAATACACAACTCTGTGATGATATGGTGAGCCATTGATCGTATACTTTGGATGGATTATATGAGTGTGGAGACTTCTCAATAAAAATATTTAAAAAAAAGAATAGGGCCACCTGTGTAGTTCTGGTCTTCAAAATAATTGAAACTTTTGAACCTTTCCTATGAGCCTTGCCTGACTGACAAATCCAACTTTGTGCCTCTATCTGCGACATGAGCATTTGAGCCATGACCACTGTGAACATGGTACCCGTGTAAGACAGGTGCCATTCTCTCACCACTAATAGACAATAGACTAGTAAAAACTTGGAACCCTGGAGGTTCTTTTTTCCTTTTAAATAACCTACTGGTGTTTATTTTTTATTTTTGTGAGTCTTCTATAGTTCTGAATCCTTTCTTTTCTGTTTTGGATGTTTTTTTCTGCAAGACTTCTTTGGCAATCTTAAAAACAGTAATTCTGCTTCTAGCTATATACTCAACATGATGCATGTATATGTTCAACAGACATGTGCTAAGACAGTACATATAGAAGATAGCAGAACATTAATTGAAATATGGACTAGAGTGAATCAATGAATTAGGGTTTATTTAGTCAATGGAATAGTTTAATGAGAATGACCATAGATTCGTTTCCCAAGCCCAATTTTGAGAAAAATAATCCAGGCACACAATGTATACACTTCACAGTTTATTAATACGTTAAAAACTGATAAAGACAATCCATGGTGCTAGATGTCAGGATGGTGAGATAATGGGGACCTTCAGAGGGTAACAGTGGTTAGGGTCAAGCTTCAGGGGGCTTCTCCTGTGCCAGTAATATTCTATTTCCCAATGCAGGTGCTGGTCACATGGGTGTATTCACTTTGTTGAACATCAACAAGAGTGCACAAAGATTTGTGTGCTTTTCTGTGTGTGTACTAGTTAACAATAAAGTTTATTTTAAAATGGGAAAGGACATGGGTCAATGATGGAAGGACCCAAACATATGCAGTACACATTAGAGTGAAGGCCTGAGGAGTAGCTCAGTACCCATGAGTCTGACCTTGCATGTAGGTCAATCTGGCTTGTGTGGAGAACAGAAGCCATGTGGGTGAAAGAAGAATAAGCTGAACCAGTTTCTTTTGAATCTGAGCAACTCCCAAAATCTTGGAAGACTTTGTTCAGGGATGGTAAGGGTGGGGACAAGAGTTGACAGTGGTGTTAAATGTTCAAGAAAAACAGAGAACTAAATTCCAATAATTATAACAAGGAGAGATTAGAGGTTGCAGTGAAAGGAAGATAAAGAAGAGTCAGCATCTTCAGTCATGGTTATAGCCTTGCCAAGTTTTGACGAGCAATAAATTCTCAGCACAATCTAGTCTCTTCTAATCTAGCCTAAGATTAAATTGATTAGTTTAAAACATCTCCTAAATACTTCAGGCATGTAATATCCTTAAACAATTGGTGTGAATATGGCTGAAGCAGATTATACAACTGTACAACTTCAGGTTCCTATACCTAGAGCTTCTTGAGAACAACATTCAAATTTACAAATCAGTAAATATCATCCAGTATTTAGTGATCAACTCCTTTATACAGTAGTACTGGGAAGATAAAATGAAAAATAAGACTTGGTACCTTTCAAAAGAGTTAACACCAAAGATGGGGAGATAAGGCAACTGCGTACAAAACCACTGAGTGGGTATAAGAATGACATTCCAGTGTTCACCTGTTGATGAAGACCTACAGCCAAGGACCAGCAGAGTACCTCAGCTGAGTGAGGGGACCATGGGATGCTGCACCAGAAAACAACTGGGAGAATGTTCCTGACAGTGCTACTGGAAATGCACACATCTTTATGTTACAGTAACACTGAGACTATTTATGGTACTAAAGATAGTTTTTGCATAGGTATAGGGTCCAATTATTTATTATTATATTCCAACATACCCAACTGAAACATTCCAGTTAGGTTCCTTTATGACTTGAGCAACAAAACATATGGATCATGGTATGTGGGTGATTCTAGATATTAGAACCCATATCACCTAGTAGCTGTTACATGAATTGGGAGAATTACAATACTTTAGAGCCCTGGCAACTTTACTATGGATACTCCTTGCTAATCACAACACAGAAGTTGTGTCCACTTTTCTCACTTTAAAAGGGACCACTTAGCTGGAGCAAGTTATGAAAACCATGCAAAACCAGCACAGTAACTACCAAATGTGGAGCCCAGCTGTGAGGTGAGCATTTGAGTTTTCAATCCTTTGGGAGGCAGTAAAGTTCATAAGGACTGATTCAAAAGCACAGGTAAACCCCTTGGAGATTTCTAGAACTATCTGAGAGTAACCATGAGAGAAAATGGGGCTCTCTTTCACTGGAGTGGCACAGAGCATCAAAATTGGAAACATTCATATAAAATGGTGTCTCATTGATTCACTCAACATAAGTTTACTGAGAATCTGTTCCCATGCTGAGCATGATTCTAGTTCTTGGGAATTTGGCAGTAAATAATATACATGAGGGAACTGTTTTCAAGGAGATTATATTGTAATGGAGAGAGTGAAAATAATAAACATGAAAACAAACATGTAAGTTAGGGACAATGGTTCTGTTAGTTAGGTTCAGGTGTCAGCTTGGCCAAGTGAAGGTGCCTAGTTCTATTGCTGTGGACATGAGCCAATGGCATGTGAACCTGATCTGTTGCTGATTACATCTGCAGTCGGCTAGGAGGCGTGCCTGATGCAGTGAATGATGTTTGATTTAATTGACTGGTGCTCAGCACTGCTCTTGAACTGATAATATGTTTTAAGACAACCTATCCAAAGATATTCTCAAACTCCAACCCATAGGCAGATGCAGAGTTGAAACAATTCAAGTCCTGTGAGACTCTCTGAAACCTAACCAGTACATTGAAATGCCTTTACCACTGCAGCCACATTGATGCCTCATTTTGTGTAGAAAAGAGTCCAGGCTCAGAATTATAAGACTTGATTTCAGGTCTAGGTTCTCCCTGTCTGTACTAGACAAGTTACCTAAGCAAGGTTCTTTATCTGTAAACCAGAATGATGATAAAATCACAGAGTTTTTGCAAGGATCATGTGAGATCAAGCCATATAGAAATGCTCTGCTCATTCCTAAACATAATATAAATAATTATCATCAAAATTTATTCACTCTTAACTAAATTTAGTTCCAAGATGGATTGACATCCTCTTAAATGTCTATCACAGCAGATATTTACCTTATATCTTTTCTTTCTCTATAAGTTGCCAACCAAGAATAGCTGACCGCCATCTTTAGATGAAGTGTCCAACTATGGCTTCTATCCAAAAGGACAAACTTAACTCTCAACTATTTGGTTCAGGTGTGGTGTTTATCCAGGGCATCATGCACAAGTTCAGGGCATGAATCCATTGGGCCCTAAGCAATTCACCTTAAAAATAATAGAGCCACACCTCTATTCATTCACCTCAGCTTCCCACAGAGCCTGTGGCTATCCATGACTCATCATTCAAAGTCTTCAAGTGAGAGAAAGAAGGGGTGCAGCAGCAGTATTCCTTGGGAACTATTTCTTATGGCCAAAGACCACAGCTATTCCAACCTACTCACTGATAAACAGTCCCACCACGGGTCATAATTTCCTGGTCCACTGTCTTCCTCTAATTTTTTTTTCAAGAATATGTGAATGGTTACCCACCTCTGAAAGCAAGGTACATCTGGACAGTGCAGTTTTATAAGGAACACTGCCCCCTTTATTATTAAATGTTATGATGCAAAGAAGGGAACATCCACTGATGGTTTAAACTAGGTATGAGTAAGCAACAGTTACTAGGTCACACATGGCCTGCCCAGCTATGCAGTAACACCCACGATCTCATGTCAAAGCAAAAGGATTCAAGAAGAAAAGGGCTCCTATGGGCTCCCCATGATTTAGAGAGAACCCAGGCATGTGCCTTTTAGTCAGAGGATGTCAGAGGCCACCTACCACACAAAGAGTTGAGCCTTAGAGCTGGTCACCACTCACAGGTGTATTAGTTTCCTATTTCTGTTACACCAAGCTTAGTGACTTGAAACGATGCACATTTATTCTTTTTCAGTTCTGAAGGTCAGAAGTGCAAAATGAGTTGAAGGAGACTAAAATCTTGGGGTTGTCAGGGTTGGTTATTTATGGAGGTTCAAGGGGAGGATTCATTCAGCTTCAGCTTCTAGAGGCTGCCTGCATTTTATAGCTTGTGGTCACACTGGTCTAATCTCTGTTTCCAAGGTCACATTGCTTTCTCCTACGCCTCATTTTGATAACTGCCCCCCACTTAGATGGATCTTTGTGATTACATCAGGCCCTCCAGAAAATCCAGGATATTCCATGGCAATTTCTTTCATTTAGTCACATCTGCAAAGTCTCTTTTGTTATATAATGTAATATTCACAGATTCCTGGTACTAGAACTTACACATCTTTGAGGGGCCATTGTTCAGCCAACCGCACCATAGGTGGTCTGGTTCAAACTGCCCTGTCTAGCTAAGGATGAGAAGAAATCTTCCAACCAGAGTAAAAGAAGGCCCAGACTTGTTTAAGATTGAAAGAAGGCAACCGTATTTTCTTCTTCTCTATTGTAACACCCTAACTAGTTCATGATATAAAATAGGTGCTAAGAATGACAAAGATTGCTAGTTGTCACCCAATATGCATTTTGCACTTTGTCCTTTGCTAATGGAATTCCCTGGTTTAACTGAGAACACAGCTGCTTGCTTGCCATTAGGTGTTTTCAGGTTGTGGCTAATGGGAGCAAAATAGATGTGCACAACTTCTGGATTGCGCACTTAGAGGGAAGCAGAGGACCCTTCTTCTCTTTCTCCCCCTCTTCCCACTAGCTGGAATTAAGGTGTGATCATGGGAATCACAACCACTATGTTAAATCATGAGCTGATTTTCGACAAAGTTGGAAGGAGCCGGGATTATTGACATGATGAAATCATGATATCAGCCTTGGACTGTTTACAGTCAGGCTATTTAGAGACAATTGATTTAGAAAGCAATAAACTTTTCTTATTTGGACCTTTGTTGTCGTAACAAAATGCATATCCCTAACATAGTCCTAAGTGTTTGGACTCAATAATGGGACAAACTATTTCTATCCCTAGCTTTGCTTCTAAATGGCTGTATGGTTTCAAATGGATCATTTTGCCTCTCTGGAAACCATTTTTCTCTCTGAACTTTAGTTCCTTAAGCTGCAAAATGGAAATCATAGTAACATGTGGCTCATGTTACAGATATTAGATGAAATGGGTTCCATGGATATCCTTCATGAATTCTAAGGCACATTACAAATATAAGGGTTGAAAGCTGAAAATGTATTTTCTGATTCCTCATAAAGCATTCTTGCCTTTCAAACATTTTATTATCTAAGTGGTTTTTCCAATTTTCCCATTGGAATTCAATAAAAATCAGCAATATAATATGTAAAATATATATAAACTTTTTTTCTTCTAGGATTTAATCAAGCTATGTTTATTTTGAATTAAACAAAATGAGGCCCATTACTTTTTATTTTTCTGAATTTGCCTTTGTAAAAATATTTGTTCATCACAGGCTTAAACAGTGTTAATTCTTCCATCAGTGATTACGTGTAAGAGAACATGATTACCAACTGCAGATTTGGCATGAATAATTTGAAAAGGAAATCTGAAAGGCTGTTTGTTGGGGAGGTTAGAGGTCAGGTACAGGAACAAGGACAGGCTGCCAACGGGGTGTGAAAGTGGCAAATAACCAGACTTTCCACACTGGGAAGGTCTGGAGACACTCTGCATGGCCCAGGCAACAGGTGGACCACACACTCTGATGTTCCCCAATAACTATTCGGTCTCCCAGCTTTAGATATCTGAGCTCTGGATTAAAACATAGCTTAAGTTCCACCTTCAGAACATGCTCATGGCAGAATTTAAGAGTATGCACAAAGAAAGGAACAGGCTGGCTGCAAGGCCTGCTCTTCTTAGGCCCCAAGGGCCATTTTGTCTCTGGGGCTGGCACTGGCCTCTCTGTCCTCTGAGGTCCCTGAGTACATGAAAAGACTCCACGTACCTAGTGTTGGCATTCTGATTACTCTTTATCCTTCCTCTTCATTCCTTCCCACTCTACCCCCTGTAGGAGCAGAGATGTGGCAGAATAAAATGAGTACTTAGGAACCAAAGAAAAGAAGGCAATATTGAACTTATATTTTGGGATCAGCATTACTAAGACTTTATACTTGTTTAGTATAACGGGAGAGCAAATGTATGGTTCCTTTTATGATCCCTTTGTTCACACATATAAGACTTACACTTGTGGGTTTTTTGTCTTTTCTTAATAATAGTTCTCCATTGACAAAGTTTACCATATTTCTCTACAAAAATGAAAGATAAGCCTTAATAAGCAATTGAATTTTGGTTTTACAACTCAGTGGTCACAAAGAGCTTTCTTCTGTCCCTTTTGGTCTGGTGGATATCAGGCATCTTGCAGGAACTCTTACACATGCAAAGAGTTGTTCCTCTGGATGAATAACAAACTGGTGCATGCAAATCCACCCAGTACATTGTAATTACAAACTGGAAGCTCATAATTGGTACATGAACCACTTCCTTTATGAGTTACTCGGCTTTATTCACAACTGTTCTCATTGGAAGGGCTGTGTCTCTGGCTCTACCTTTAATAATGGTGATAATCGTAATAACTGTAATAATGCAGCATTACTTTCTAATTACAAAGAAAATTTCTTTTAAAGACCTCAAAGCACTTTACAGACATTATCTCATTCATCCTCATAACTTCTCTGTGCTGCCTGTCGGTCACTACCACGCTCAAAGTAATGAGATGGTCAGGCTCAACCTCTCTATACTCTTGGAAGGCAAAGACTTCCTAAACTCTAACAAGAACTTTTAGCTATTTCAGAATAGTCCATTAAGCAACTTCAGGCATCAGTAATGAGATATATAGTATCTCAGGCCATACTCACAGTTGCCAGTCATACCTTGATGGAAGAGAAACTTTTCTTGGTTTCAGCAATAGGCTTCTTAGGTCCAATCCCTTCAAAGCATACAATGCTTTGCATTCTGCGTCAGTGAGGAAGAGCCCAAATGCGCAGATTCACCCTAAATACTACTGACCTGCTGTTGCTGCTATTTCACATTGTAGAATCTAATTACAGACTCATGCTGCAGAACGGGGGTCAGCAAACTATAGCCCAAGGGCCTCATCAATCTAAGAACAGCTTTTACATTTTCAAATGGTCACATGTTAAATGGGTATATAAATCTCTATCTAATATCCCAGATGTTGTCTCTTGGCCTCCTAAGCCTAAAACATCTACTAATATTGACACAATTCATAAGTCTGCAGATCCCTACTCCGGAGTGTGGGGCTAAAACACAGGGGCATATACAGCAGGAAGAGGGGAACAGAATGGCTCATCCCTGAAGCTAATCCCAGAAGGCGGGCAGCAAAGATTCTGACGGTAAGGTTCATGATACAGTTATTCACCTGGTAGCAAAATTTAAGACCTGGCCACAATTTGCTGGTGCTCTACAAACCTATTTAATTTCTCAATGAGATTATGTCTTGGGTTTAAATACATTTCCCCCCAGGGTCTAATATGGCTACACTGAACAATGTTTGTTTCCTTATAAAGTTCAGATCTTCAAGCCACTGCAATGCCACATGATTCCTGAGATAGACACACCTGTGTACATGCTTAATTGTATGTATCTGCTTGTGGCCGAGAAGTTTTCTTTCTAATAGAAAAAGGGATTAAAAGCAGAGGTGTGACACACCTCGGTGCTATTTCTCAGTTGCTATAGTGGGTGAGTGTGCAATGGGTGTGGTAGTATTAAATTATTAATGTCCATGTGGTATCTTACTTTTTAAGGATCTCTGAACTCCTAATTAAGCTACAGCCAAAGTTCCAAGGCATTTAATGTTCAGAACCCACTTAGAGGCAAAATTTGATAAGCTCCCAAAGGAGAGGACAGGTTGGTCGGTGGGCCTAGCCTTGCTAGGTCACAAGGACTATGTGCTTTGTTTCTGGCTTCCTAGGTCCCCATGCAGCCCTTAGATTGGTTTTTTGAGTCCTTTTTATCCTTCTTCTTCATTTTCCCCCCACTATTCTTCCTGTTGGACCAAAAATATGACAACATAAAATGAGAATCTGGGAACCAGATAATATTGGGTGGCTTTTATATTCTGTGATCGACCCTATTTTATGAAGATTCTACAGATATTTGGCACAGTAGAATAGTGGTTGGCCTCACTGACTTTTAGGGTGCATCTTCTGTTGGCTGCATCCTAAATAATCAAGAGTTGCTCTGCAATGAAGGGGAAAATGTTGAAAATGTTGGGCACATGTACTCCAGGCCCAGCATTGCTGGAATGTGGATATCAGGCAGCAATGAATCCAGCCCTAATTGTAAATCCGGACAGGGAATACCATGGACAGAGTTCATCTTATGCTGTCCCCTCGCCTATTGCTGGGCAGAAAGGATGAGACCAAACATAGAGCTGGAGGCGTTCTCAGTCAACAGAACAAACCCATGGCATGTGACTTTGAGAACCATGCTGGTTGTAAAGAGGATTAGTCACCAGTCACGGGGGCCCAGTAAACCAAGATAATGTATTTGATGTTAACATATAACAGAACACAGGAAGTGAGCTGTAAAAACAATGGCCAGAAGTCAATGTCAAAGTTCTAGTTAAAGTTTTAAATAAGCTTTGACTTTCACATGAACCCTTGGTCTTGCCAAGCAGCTACCTTTTTTGCTTCTTATTTTGGACTTCTCTTCTCATCATTAGGAAGGTGGTTTCTTAACTTGAAACTGACAGCACAGCTGCCTAGAACAGCAGCTGTGATTCTGCATTCATCTCCAAGAAATGGAACCATTTCTGTGGTTATAATTTCAGTGCATGTGGACAGAGCCTGTAATATGTGTATTATAGAGTAGAGCTACAATTCATCTTAATGATGGTATGTGAAAGAACATCTTGGCAGGGCACCTTAATGAAACGACAATTGGTTGAAGACTTAGAAGATTAAAAATACCCAAGGCTTTCAAAAGTCATATCTACTCTCATTTGGATTCTTTAAGGGAGAGTGTAAAATGAGGTTCTCTGCCAAACAACGAGAAAGCTTATAGTAAACAGAGTGAAATTCACTTTTAATAAATTTTTAGGGCTGCAGCTATTAAACATCTCTCATCAATAAAACTATAAATATGAACCAAATTCTGAAGTTTGAATATATAATATCGGCATCTTTCTGGCAGAAACTTCCTAATGAATGGAATAAAATATTGCCAAAATATGTAGTCCCTTAAAAATACTTGTAATTCCCTCTAAGGAGCATATATTCTTGATCAAGCCCTGGGTTGGGCACAGTAAATATATTCTTTCATTTAACCCTGAGAACAGTTTTATAAAGCAATGGTATTATAACTACCATACTCATAAGAAAACTGAGGCCCAGGGATGTTAAGTAAATTGACTAGATGATACTACACCATTACTAAGGCATGATACTTAACGGGAAAAACAGCCACATTTTATGTCCCATTTTTAATCAGTACCACAAAGAAAAAATTATAGTCTCATTTTCAAGGCCCAACACAATAAACAAAAGGCAACATATCTGATTATCAGAATTCTCTTTAACTGGCTATACACAATCTCACCTAATGACTGAAGACAGTCATTTCCTGCTTCCATTGCCCTAAAAAAAAAAAAATTGAAGTACACTAGAATCATTGAATATATACTTATTCCAAATACTATGCTAAGCAGTTTCACAAGCACTAGCTCATCTAAATGACTCAACTCAGTTTTGCTATTTCCTCAGGCATGGTTAATGATATCCTGCTTTAAAGAAAATGTGCTGGTATTTACTGATAACAAAGAAAACCACAGTGACACGGATTTAACCAACAATTTTCTTTGTAATTTTCTTATATTAAATGAATTTAACCAATACTTAAAATTTTAAACTAATGTATTTCAGAATTAGCAAATCATTTTCAAATTATTACACAATGGATAAATGAGTTACATCATTTCATATTGTGTTTGCCAATATGAAATGCCAATATTTGGATGATATCTTTTAAAAAAGTAATATTTCTAAAAACTTTCTAATACCTTTATGGCCAGCTAAAGGTACCCTATTGAAGCCATTCTCTATGGCCTGAAAATGTAGCAAAAATTTATGATTACATCTACTTTGAATCTATCTCCTGCTTTTATAAAGCTATGCTTTAGTATGCAACTAGAGACTTAAAATAAATATGAGCTTGTGAAGGGGCTGATAATTTCATCCAGAGTACACAAACTAATAATAGTTCTAAAGTATAGTACTTCCTACTCTGCACCCATAAGCCTCAGGTCTGTGGGTACCAGGCAGCCAACAAACATAGAATTGGGATTCTATAATCCACACATCGCATGCTACAGTAGTCCAGAACTACTTGTCTTAACCTGTTTTTATCATACCTCCTTACCTGCTCCCATTCTTCCTTGCTGTTGGCTTCTGAGCCAGTTGTGCTTATATCCTGCTTCAAACTTCTACTTCCTTCTTTATCTTAATTTGGGTTTACCTCTACCATACAAGATGTACTGGCACAAGACAGATATACAGACCAATGAAGTAGAACTGAGATTTCAGAAAGAAACCCACCTATCTATGGCTAATTGATTATTTTCAAGGGTGCTAAGTCCACTCAATGGAGAAAGAATACTCTCTTCAACAAATGGTGCTGGGAAAACTGGATGCAAAAGATTATAAATGTACTCTACCTCACACCATATGCAACAATTAATTCAAAATGGATCAATGTCCAAAATATAAGAGTAAAACTACAAAACTCTTAGAATTAAACAAAGGGGAAAATATTCAGGACCTTTTTAAGGCAAAGCATGCTTATATATGACACCAAAAATATGAGCAACAAAAGAGAAAATAGATTAGACCATCAAAATGTAAAACTTTTGTTCCTCAAAGGACTGTACTAAGAAAGTAGAAAAATAACCTATAGAATAAAATATTTTGAAATCATAGTTCTGATAAGGATTTAATATACAGAATATATAAAGAACTACTACATCTCAGTAACAAAAAGACAAACAACCCAATTTAAAAATGAGCAAAAAACTTGAATATACATTTCTTCAAGAGATATGCAAATGACAAAAAAACATATGAAAAGATGCTCAACATCATAAGCCATTAGGGTTATGCAAATAAAAAGTACTGTAAGACCACTCCATACCCACTAGAATGGCTATTATTAAAAGCAAAACATAAAAACTGCAGTGAGACCACTCCACACCCACTAGAATGGCTAATATTAAAAACAAAAGAGGAAATAACAAGTGTTGGTAAGAAAGTGGAAAAATTGAAACTATTATGCATTGCTGGTGAAAACGTAAAATGGTGCAGCCATTACTGAAAGCAATTAGTGGTTCCTCAATAAATTAAACATAGAATTACTATATAACCTAGAAATTCTACTCTTACGTACATACACCCTACAAACTGAAAGCAGGGACCTAAGCATATACTACATCAATGTTCATAGCAGCATTATTCAGAAAAGCCCAAAGGTGGAAACAACCGCAATGTCCATCACCAGATGAGTATATAAATAAAATGTGATCCATCCATACAATGGAATACCATTCCGCCATAAAAAGGAATAAAGTTGTGATACATGCCATAACATGAAAGAACCTTGAAAACATTATACTAAAGGAAATAAGCCAGACATAAAAGAACAAATATTGTATGATTCCTCTCATATGAAATACCTAGAATAAACAAATTCATTCAATTAAGCTGATTAGAGGTTACCAGTGGTAGGGAGAAGAAGAAGGAAAGAAGAATGGGGAGTTATTGTTTAGTGGGTAAAAAGTTTCTGTTTGGGTGATTAAAGTATCTCAGTAATGGTAGATGGTGATGGTAGCACAGCATTGTAAAAGTAATTAATGCCACTAAATTGTGCACTTAAAAATAGTTTAAATGGTAGGGTACAGGCGTAGTTCAGTGGAAGAATTCTCGCCTGCCATGCAAGAGATCTGGGTTCGATTCCCAGTCCATGCACTTCCCGAAAAACAAACAAACAAAGATTCAACAAATGGTGCTGCCATAACGGGACCCTCACATGGAAAAATAATGAAATGTGACCCCACCATACAGCATACAAAAAAGAAATAGTTTAAGTGGGAAAAAATCCGAGTTAAACGTTATGTTATCACAATTAAAAAGTATATACCAAGTATCTCTGTAGATGCCTGTGGGAAGCTGGAAGCTACTACTGCGGAAGCTGAAACCAAAGTCATATCTGCCTAGGCCCTCAGGAATGCACCAGACCAAAGCACACAGTAAGAGTAAAAGAAAGAAAACCAACCTAAAACAGGGGCACTGGCTTTTTACATTCTGGTGGAGGCTGGTATGAGGCCAGAAACTCCTGCTGCCCAGAGGAATGAAACCAAGGCCGGTGTCCATGCTGGTGCCTCAGGGGCCAAGGTAAGCAATCAAACAGAAACCTCTACAGAAGGCGCACTGGCTCTTTACGTCCCTGTGGCTGCTGGGAAGCGGCTTACGCTGCCTAGATGACCGAAACTTGAGGCCAGGATCTATTCAGATGCCTCAGGGATCCCCAAGATTGAGCTCTACCTTCAATCCCAAATCTGCCGTCCTGGAATTCAGGCCATGTTTCTGCAGCCACTGCAGCAGGCTCAGAACTGGAGGCCTGTCATTGGTTTGGGCTTTTACTTACAAAAGGTGAACTTTCAGCAGCCTCTCTTTCCTTCTGGCACTCCTGTGGTTGTTTTAAATGTTCAGCCTGGTTTCCGGGTTACTGCCTCATCACCTCCAATCCCTTTTCCCAGCTCATTCATTTCTCTTGTGGAAGGAGATGACTATAAAGCTTCCTACTCTGCCACCTTGCATCTGTTGGTCCCTTCACTTTGGATCAGTTTCTGAAGACTTAGCTCATTAAATCTGGAGCATAATTTAATCTGTGTGCTTCTCATATTTAGTAGCCACCTGAAATTCTACAGTTCCTGCAATGGGCACATGTTCTTCAAAACAGAAGTTAAGGTTTTACTCTTTCTTTTGTCTGAGACAGAGGATGACACAAAGAAATAGGTTATTTGAATAGAAGGTTTGAACAGGACCAGTCGACACTATTTACATAGTGTGATTCCAGATGTGCCAGAAAGATAAACCCTCTTCTTTGCCTGATATGAACACTGAAATTTCACCATTCTACCATTAAACATTGCCTTTTTAAAATAAAAGAATACATACGCAAGTGTCTGGTACAAGGGAGGCACTCACTAGATGTCTATTAAGTCCAAATTTAATTTTCTAGACTTCTAAAATAAGATAAAAATTCCTACCGAGGTTCAAACACTTATCCTTATGTGCTTACCAGCTAAAAACGTCTCAAGGATTGAGTTGCAGGGTTGATTTCATGATGACAGCTACCTGGGAATGGGGCAGCATGGGATGTACACCAGAAACATGAGGACAAGAGAGGGAGAAAAGATACTTAAAAATGAGGCAGGTTAAACCCAATGGAAATCTCCATGTCCTTCACAGTTTTGCTACTGCATAAAGGAAATACCAGAATTGGGAGGAATCCAATGTAGATAAATTCTTACTGCTGTGGGCCACACTATACATGATCATACATATTTAATTCTCTTAGAATATATGTCCCAGTATGAAAATTATGCAATTATTTCCACATACAGCGTCTCCATGTCCCCACAGAGTTCACAGAAGATGATCATTTTGAGTGTTGCTCAGAGCACCTTGGGGCTGGGACAGTCTACCAGGCTCATTGTCTTACCTTTCCAAATCATGGGGACCCATACCCACAAAAGCATCTGAACAAGAAACTCTGAACCTATCTATATATTATATTCTGTTATTTCACTAAAAATATGTGAATCCTCTCTTGATCGAGGGCCGGGTAGGGTCAGCCAAATGAACAAGCCAAGCCAGGGGTAGCAAATACCCATGTCAAGTCCGTAAAGTTAAAGCATAAGTGTGAATCAAAATCCCAAGGTCATCAGTCAAGGAAGCCGTGGTAAAAGGATGGACACAAAAGAGAGTCCAGTACAATTGCCTTTAGTTCTGGCATTTAGCTTTCTCTGCCAGTGGCCAATTTTGAGATTGCTTAACAGTACAGAGAAAACAAGCTAAAATGCCGGCCTGGAACCTGAAAAGGGGATTTCAGGGTTGTAATATCCTTCCCTTTATACCAAAGAGACACTGCTTCATACTTCCACTGACCTAGATTCAAACTGCCTATTCAACCAAAGAGAGGTACAGCTGTTTTTTCCCCAAAAATAATAAAAAATTATTTCTTGGTATTGAGATTATTTACACTCATTGTAAAATTTCAAAGAACACAGGAAAATTTATAGAGCTTATCATCTAAAATTCCATCTGTAAGAGAAGACTTTTGTTTACATTTTCCCAGTCATCTTCCCGAGTGATCTCATCAACATAATCTGGACATCACTAATTATAGAGCAAAAGAAACATTTTTAACACGTGCATGAGAGTCAACTGAATTTAAAAATCATAATTTACTTTTAATCTTCTATGGATAAACAATTAGACTTTTTCCATGAGCAGGACAGCAGTGAAGAACTACGTTCTTACATCTAGGCACACTTACTGAGTTATATTCTCAGATTCAATTCATAAGATAATTATTGCGAGTCAAAATGAATACAGATTTAAATTTTAGATATGTATTGAGAAAAACAGTGCTTTCATAAACTGTAAAATGGAATTAAGAATATTTAATCTGATGCAGGTACTGAGATTGAACTAATGAATTTTCATCCTGACCTCTCTGGGTTTTCTGTCGAGTATGGCAACTGGACGAAATGTCTGTGGTGTGAAATCAGTCCTCATGCACACTGCAAGTAAATTTCTTTTCACGGTGCATGTGTTGATGTCCAAAAGGCCTAAGTTGATAAGGAGGACTTATTCATCTTCAAAGTCAATTTAATGCAGAAGCTATAAATGCAGAAATATCAGCAGTGAATTGAAAATAGCATCTCAGAAGATGCCTTAGCCTCTTCTAAATACATGTTGTCTCCACTCATAATTGCTTGTGATTTGGATATGTTTCAAATATTTGCTTTATTTAATTAAGTTTTAACAATTTATAAATTGCCCCAATCATGTATTCTCAATATCCTTTCAGATATCACCACAGAGATGTTTCAAACTCCTCAGACCCTGTGAAAACCAAGACTAATAGTGGACTATCTTCTTTGAGTACATGATATGTGTATCAGGTGCTGCCACAAAAATATTGCCACTAATTGTCACACAATTTTTCTTGGTAAGAATAATTAATCTCATTTTATAGATGAGATAACTCATGTTATTTTACAAATGATTTGCCTAAAACCACCCAACCAGTAAACGATGAGAGGAATTAGCAATATTAAAAGCCTACTATGGGGTGGGCCATGGTGGCTCAGTGGCAGAGTTCTCTCCTGCCATGCCGGAGACCTGGGTTCGATTCCCAGTGCCTGCCCATGCCAAAAAAAAAGCCTACTATGTTCTAGTAGTTTTACTTTTTTTCATGTACTCTTTCCAGTAATCCTGAGAGGTAAATGTGAGCTGTAATTTATATGTGAAGAAATAGGCCTAAAGAGTTTCCCTCCCCTGCCTTACTTGCCATTGTCTTCTACAGAGTGCCTGGCCCACAGCTGGCACGGGTGGATGAATACATGGGCAGCAAAGAGCCACTCGCTTCCATAAAGATCCAAACTAACCATTTCCTACCTCATCAAACTTCTTATTTGAGTATAACTTTTTAGACATCCTTCAATAAAAATCTCTTAAATTTTCGGGTCTGAAATTAAAGAACCATAGAACCAGAAGGAAAATCAAGGAGTCATGTGGTCACTTCTAGTCACTTTCAGATCACCATCAGGTCTCCGGGAATGGTCTTCTTGGTAAAGAATGACTGCAGCATGCATTGAGGGGGTGCAGAGAGTGTAAAAAGTAAATCTATTACCTTAGTTCATATTTTCCTCTCAAATCTAAACCTAAAATCACTCCATATTATTTAAAATTTCAAGAAGTCACTGCATATATCATGGTCTCCATAATGTTTAAAGACAAATGTTTAAAAGTAGATAAATAAGACAAATAATTTCAAGGTCAAATATGTGTCATTTCTAGATTAAATTTGCAAAACTATTCATTCAGCATTCTCAATTGGGAAGACAGAGATACAGAATTAGTTCCCTAAATGACCTTTGCCTGAGAAATAATAAACTGGCATGTGCTGTACTTTGTTAAACAAAGCAAACACCCTACATGAATATGAACTTAATGTCTTTGAAACAAACAGGTCTAGATTTTTTTTACTACCTCCCTCTTCTTTCTGGACTCTGCAACTTTGAGGAACATGAAATTCTATACAGTCTATATAAGTTTTCACAAGCAAATAAAAAGCTTCTGGAAACCAGTCTTCTATCCATAAGTTTTCATGAACAATTGTTGGAGATATGATCACAGTGTATGCCCCATGAATAAGGTATCTAGAATGTGTCAGAAGCGAGCAAGTTCTGACGAATGCTTGATTCACCACCAGTCAAAGAAGTCAAAGGAAGAACCAGAGATGTAACTGGGTCTTCAGTTACACCAGCCGATGGTAAAAGAAATATAAAATATTACTATATTGACATTTAATACAGAATATAATTGATGGGGGAGGAGATACCCCATCCCCACTTGTCCTTCCCTTCCTTTCTTCCTTAGGAGCAAAATCCAAAACTTGACGCTTAAGGAAACATTTTGAGAGTCTATGACAGCAAACAACAAATCACCACAAAATCTCCAACACTTAAATTATTATTACTTATGATAATTATAAGAGCTATTTTTTCTTACAACTTGGTGGGAAAACTTAAAAAATATATATATTTTTAAGTTTTCCTTAAAAACTGCTGATTTGGCTTAGAGAGAGAGACCACATCTGAGCAACAAAAGAAGTTCTCTGGGACCTGACTTTTAGGCATAATTATAAATAGGCTGAGCTTCTCCTTTGCAGGGATAAGGTTCATAAGGGCAAATCCCAAGATTAAGGGTTCAACTTATTGAATTGGTTGTCCTCACTGTTTGCAAGTATATCAGGAACTCCCCAAATGGGGAAGTTGAATATTTCCCTTTTTCTCCCCAGTCCCCCAAGAGGACTTTGCAAATACTTTTTTATTCTCTGCCCAAACTACTCTGGGATATTATGGGGAATCACATTAACCTGTACAAATCAATAAGATCTCACACCCTACTCAAGATTCCTTGTCATTATGATGCTCAAATAAACTAACCATACAAGTTAAATTAGTTAATATACTACCCAAAATATAAATTTTGCATCAAATAAATATCTCTCCCTTTGGTCTCACACTAAAGTTGAAGTTTTAAAATATAGACCATATCATCCTACCTTGTTTTCTGCTTTACCTTAATCCTGTCCAGATCAGCTTCATTCATATCTCTAGTTGACATCTGATGTCTTTTTCAGCTTTTTAAACTGTTGCTGTATGGGGTAATGCTGACTTTTATAGCTTCAGTGCTTTAATTCTGGGTCTCAGGTGCCATATAAATACCTGATGTTTCAGGGAATGAGCAAGTTATACACAAATAGCTCAATATCTCAGAATTTAGAAATAACGTTTATAACTCTGGAATAGATGTGACTGCTGGAGGAGCTTACAACCTAGGGCCCTTTATAATAGGCCCCAACTTATGATAACCCGTGCTCTTGACTTCAATTCTTCCAGTTTGTATATTATAGTTAGTCCCATATGAGTGAGGCATGATAATATTTGCCTTTTTGTTTCTGACATTTCATTCAATATACTGTCCTCAAGTTTCATTCACCTAGTTGCATGCCTCACAACTTCATTTCCTCCTACAGCTACACAGTAGTCCATTGTATGTATACATCACAGTTCCCCCTTCCATTTCTCAGCTGTTGTACCCTTAGGCCACCTGCATCCACTGCTGCCATAAATACCAGTGTGCAAATGTCCATTCATGTGCCCACTCTCATCTCCTCCATGTATATGCCTGGCAGCAGGGTTGCAGGATCTTCTGGCAACCCCTAGCTTCCAGTGGAACCGCCATACTGCCCTCCAGAGGGGCTGCATCTCTCAGCTTCCCCACCAACAGTGAATAGGTACATCTCTTTCTCCACATTTTCCCCAGCACTTTTATCTCTCTGTTCATCTTTTAACAATTTTTATTCACGCATCATACAATCCAACCTAAGTAAAAATCGATGGTTCCTGGTATAATCACATAGCTAGGCCTTCGCCACCACAATCTATATGAAGATATTTCCTTGTCTTCTGCAAAGAATCCCATACCCCTTACCCATATCCCCCATTTATTGACTTTTAGTTATGGCATACTGCCTTTGTTACATTAAATGGAAGCATACTGCAATGTTACTGTTGACTATAGACACCGGCTTGCATTGATGGTATTTTTTTGTGTATACCATCCCATTTTTAGCACCTTGCAATGTTGACATTCATTTGTTCTTCCTAATGCAAAAACATTATATTTATATACTTAATCACCATCATTGTCCACTCTAGGCACTCCCAAACTATGCCGTCTCAGTCTTTACCTCTGTCTTTCCTTCTGGTGTCATACATGCCCCCAGCCCTCCTCCCTCAACCACACTCACGCTCAGCTTCATCAGTGTGCTTACATTATTGTGCTACCATCAGATAGCATTGCGCTATTCATTTCTGAATTTTTACAATCAGTTCTGTGCACATTCTGTACTCCTTCAGTGCCAAATAACCAGTCTCTACCCTATTTCTACTTCCTGATAACCTGTGTACTTAACTTTAACTCTCAAAGTTCACCCATTAATCTTAGTTCATATCAGTGAGACGATGCAGTATTTGTCCTTTTGTTTCTGGCTAATTTCACTCAGCATAATGTCCACAAGTTCCATCCATGTTGTTACATGTTTCATGACTTTACTCTGTCTTACAGCTGTGTAATATCCCATCATATTTACATACCACCGCTTGTTTAGCTACTCGTCCGTTGATGGACACTTGGGCTGTTTCCATTTCTTGGCAATCATGAATAGTGCCTCTACAAACATTGCTGTGCAAATGCCCATTTGTGTCTTTGTCCTCAGTTCCTCTAAATATACATCAAGTAATGGGATTGCTGAATCATTTGGCAATTCTACAACAGTGGGAAAACTCTTGAAGTATAAGAAGTTTTAAAGCTGAAGAGAGCAACAAAATAAAATTTCTAAAAATGTACACACACACACACACAAGAGGCTAAGGAGGTAAAGAAACAGAGAGACAGTGAGAAGAGTAAGAGAGAGAAGTAAATTAATCTTCTTAGAGTGTATATAGGCAAATGCTTGGTAGTCATTATTTGTCCTAACTATTCAAGATAAATGACGAAGAGAAGAGAGGAAGAGAGAGAGAGAGAGAGAGAGAGAGAATGGCTCTGTCTATTTTAAAATTAATCAGTATCCATGGTGATGGATCTCCCCAAAATAATAAAATGGACTAATCAGGAGCTAAGGGAGAAAAGAGAGCAGCCATTTTATTCCTCCCACATTCGGATGAAATACACACAGCGTAAGAAAGCGCCCCTGGCAGCAGCTGCAGGAAGAGCACCTGGAAGATGGAAGCTGTGGCCGTAACATTAACAAAGTACAGACCACACTGAATTAATGAGCACTGGAGATAGACATTCAGTGGAGTCTTAATTTATTTTCCTTTTCTAGCTCATCCTTTAAGAAAATGACAGTGTCTTCTTATCGATTTTACACTCAGAGATCAATCAGAATTGCCCTGACTCAGACAGAATTTACAGCAGTCTCTGACACCGCCCCGAGCATGTGGGCCCAAACAGACATTACAAGGAAGCAATAGATCATGTTTGTATGTAGAGCTTGACATGCTTAAAAATAAGCTAATCTGTAGTGGAATTTCCTTCTTTTTGACAAGTTGCTCTGCCCAGCTCTTCGGCCCCTTGTTATGAATTTCTCTCCCGGCTCCACTATTAATTATAACATGCGAAGAGGATTCATGTATTTAGGCCCTGAGGGAGATCATCTGATCTGCAGTTTTAGATAAAATATAAACTAACAGATCACTCCTACTTAAACAATGTGAAATGTCACTCTGAGGCACTCCATAAGAAAAAAAGCTAGAGGTGTTCCGTCAAGAGCTATGATCAATTCTGACAACCCAACAATATCAGGGCTAAATGATGGGCCTGTACATTCCTAAACAGCCCCCAGTTGAAATTGCTGTATCCGGAAGCTCTTTTGTGCAAGTAACTAGCTGTATTAAATGCAATAATTACAGAAAAGACACTGCCTGTGACGCTCAGGCAGTTGTTGGCTAAGCTGCCTTGTTTCCACACCACCATTTATCTTGTAACCCGGGACAGCGTGTGCCCCGACATCACACACTGGAGACGGAGAGGGAGTCTATGGCGCGTCCCCTCCCAAGCCTGCAAGAGCCTCTGGCTCACAGTATGCCAATGGAGAGAATTATTTCATGAAGCACTCGCTCAACAGGGACAGAAGAAAAACATAAAAACAGTTGGTTGGGGAAAATGTATTTTGTGTGTTGATCTGGCTGAAATGTGGCTGTCTCTGCCAACAGCTGAGCTACAGGAAAAGCCTTTGCTGGAAAGTACTTGCTTCCGTCCATGGCACATGGTACCTAAACCCATAGCAATGTAGGCACTGAATAAAAGGTAATGGAGGGTGGGCCATGGTGGCTCAGTGGCAGAGTTCTCGCCTGCCATGCCGGCGACCCGGGGTCGGTTCCTGGTGCCTGCTCATATTAAAAAAAAAAAAAAAAAAGATAATGGAACAGGTCCAGTACTAGATTTTTTCTATACTTAATTAATCAACAGTGTATAATAAGACAATTTTGTTCTATCAGTTTTGCTACGTAGGAGGAAATAAAACCAGCCAGGTATCAGAATATCCATCCTAACAACAAAAGTGTTTTGGAGCTGTTTGAGAGAGTGCTTTGAAATCCTCATCAATGTATTTGACCATATTACAAAAGAATTAAAGCTAAATTGAAAACCATGTGGAGAACAAGATAGTTATTCTCTTCTTTAGAAGAAATGTCACTACTCCTAGAATTTCGTTTTTAAAGTTATCTCTGTTTTTATTCTACCCATTAGAGCATATCAAAAAAAGTAAGAGGTGCACAAAGGACTTCCCTAACTTCCTGTAAAATCCCTTTACATAAAAGGTGAAGATGTATAAAGGTAAGGCTTTACAGTTATTATTATTATTTTGGTTATAAAACATCTACCTATACATGCACCATGACAGTCTTTTTTACCAGAAGATGAAAAATGTATATAAAATCATATTCAATAGCAGCAAAGTAATTTAAAAATATTTACTGAGCAACTATTCTGTGCCAGGCTCTGATGGACTCTGGGGATGGAGATAAAGAAATTATGGCTACTTCATCTATAGTGGAAGAAAGAGACATCAGCAATTATCTTAACCCATTGTGATAAGTGTTCCAACAAAAGTGTGTAAGACTTTGGAAACCCAGTCGAGTGAGGGAAAATATGGAAGACACTTTCATATGAGAACAGTATGAGAAAAGCAAGAAGGGGTGAAAGTGAGTGCCAAGGTCCTGCAGATGGTAGGGATTAGGAAGACAAACATAGAGTGAATGTAAAGGAGTAGCTAGAGGAGAGACTCACAACTCTCAGAACACAAGCAATAGGGAGTCTCTGTGTATGTGTGTGTGTGTGTGTGTTCACATGTGCAAGCTCCTGTTTAGCATAAGTGTTCTGGGAATGGTAAGTCTGGCCAAAGTGGAGAAGTTGAAGGTCTGTGAGGCAAGTAGGAACAGAGAGGGAATGAAGACGCCAATGTGATAATTCAGGTCAAGGACAATCAGCCCTCATTTTCTGATGCGTTTGTATATTCTTAAATTCAAATAATATTATTTCTCTCTCTGGGTAGATTAGTTTTCCCTGATCAAAATTTTTATGAATATCTGTTTTAACCATGCAAGTAACTTTGTCATGGTCATTCTTGATAAAAATAGCAGACCCTTGGTTTCTGAAAGAGATAGTTGAGTATCTAGACTCTGTAACCATAATATTTTATTCAACTCTCAGCTCCCCCACTTAGTAATAGTTGGACTAAAGGCCGCGTAGTCAGCACCACTGAGCCACAGTGTCCTTCATGGCACAAATGCAATAATAACAGCATTGATCCCATAGGCATGTTGTGAGGTTTAAAGAATAACATACATTAGGCACTTAGAACAGCACCCAAATTGTCAGATGCCTTTTGCAAAATTTGAAGATGGATTTCAAAACTAGCGTAATGAAAAATTATCTAGATCTAAATATTGTAACATGATCAAGTACATTGATCAGTGATTTCAGCGAGGTCTCCTAATCTATTCCAAATCGCATTCTTCATTAAGGTGGATATTCTGAGTTATATACGGTTTCTTTTCAGGTGAATCTATACATCTTGATCTAAATACGTCAACTGGAGAAGTCTTTCGTTTGTTCTTATTTGCTCTACATGGTGATTCAAATCCACCTCAGTACACATTAATTCATAAACTACCCATCAAATATCATGGTTCTAAAAGTCAAATTTGCTAAGTCATGTCAAGTTGGGGCTCAGAGACAATTTCAATGGGATAATTAAAAATAGCCAGGTCATACACAACACTGAGACATGACTTCCTCTTCACACAAGGCAGTGAAAAAGTAACATCTTTATTGCCTCAGAAGAGTGGAGACGCCCCAGAGAGGAAATGCTCTAGAAGACAAGGACAGACAGAGCCAAAATGAATTGCTTCTGAAAGGCAGGAAAGACAGCCAGTTTCATGGATCAGTAAGAAAGCAATGTGAATGTGATATTTAAATAAAGAACTTTGACTTCTTATCAGTTGGCAATAAGTTGAGATAACTAAAGACTATGCAGTTGACATCACTGAAGGGTTAAGAAGTTGCTCTATCTACTACGCTTTGTCCTTTGAAGTTTTCATCTTTTTTTTTTATAGATTTTGACTTGTGACTTAATCAAGTCTGCTATTTTACATTTTTCATCCTATGACTTGGGAGATCTGAAGCAGTGAACCAGACTTTCTTGATCTCCACACTCTCAGCACCCCAGCCCTAAGAGCTGTGATTCCTACCCTGCGCGGTGACACCACCTACTCCTGTCCCCACCCCCTTCTCCACACCAAGATAGCGGCAATGCAGTCACCTAGCAGCACCAAGGATTAGTGAAAGCAAAGCCTGCAAGAGAAATTCACATTTCTTTGGTCATGGCAATTGTTGTTCTTTGGAATATTGCAAATTATTCTACCTGGATGTAAGTGAACTTGGATATAATCCCCAAGCAAGAATTAAGACAATTTGAGAATCTCAAATTCTATCATATGCATTTCTAAAAATATCACATATAATTATATGTGATTTATAAACTCTGGCACAGTAAACAAGCTGACGTAAGCCACATGACACATTTGAGGAAAGTTAAATCAGAATCAAGAGACTTGCTTTCCAAATTCATTCAGATTTTGAAAACCAGCCATACTAGTGAATTTCACATTTTGAAGCTTGTTTTAAGGATGAAACAGAAATAATATTTATCTAGCAATTTTATAGTGCCTGGAACTTGGTATGGATTCAATAAACATGTATTGAATGAATGAAACTGATTTATTAATAGCAATCAGTTTATTATGAATTATTAGCTATTAACATTCCCATTAGCACAAGGTCTCCAGTAATATGCTTGGGCCTAAGTCAAATGTACAGCCTAATAATTCAATGTCTACTGTAATTTAGAATAGAACGAATGGCTATAAACAGATGGCACAGACATATGGAATTGTAAAATCCAGAGACTCAGTCTCCATTCTGTAAGTACTCAATTTTGAATTATCAACCCTTGGTGTTTTCTGTTGTCATTCCAAAATGATGGCTAGGTAACTAGTTCCTTTTTGTTGTGTAACTCTCAAGCACCTAGGTCACTGGTCTTGCTTCAGTTTCTTCTGATTCATTATACATGGTTTCTGCAGATCTCGGACACTGCCACCTCGTCTGTGCTCCAAGTTGTTCTAGATGTCAAATGAGGCAAATCATCATGAAATAGTGATATCCAACAATTCATGGATAAACAGGCAAATGGAAGCAAGTACTTAGTTCATCTCTAAACTCCTTTTGTAAAAGGAGCTACACAGGTGTTTTCATTTGCCGGGTCAAAGAGTCAGGAAATACATCAGTTGCTCTTTTCCTCTCATCTGGCCTAGTGAAAAATACTAAGTTGCATTCCCTTTGTTAAAACCAATCCACCGTATGTTATGAAAACTTCATAGTTTCTGAAATAATAAATGCTTGTCCGTTTCTCCTTTGTTGTGGTGTTATAGCCTTTTGGCTTTACCTAATGTGTGTATGCACTTTATGGTGTGCTCGTAAGGTTTGTTTAACTTCTGAATTACATACTTTTTTCTGTATAAAAGAAACAACTATTGAAGAGACAGATTAACTAGCATGTTAAACTAACATAAATTAACACAAAATATGCTTTTTTGCCATCTAACATGTAACTACACCTAGTTGGATTTAACTCAGTATTACTGTATATAAATTTTAGGTATCTGGTCTAAACGGTAATGATATGAACTTACATTAACTGATGTTTTTTAAAAAAACTCAATCTACAAATATATTTTGAGAAGTGCACATGTTCTAAATTTGAGTTAGCCTCAGGCCTTGGTATTATATTTAATTTGATTGGCACCTATTTCTATTTTCATCTGAAAGACCATTGTCATATGTTCACCACCCTTCCCATATAATTCTATTTCACTCATTAGTCCTATCATGTCCATTTGTGCCTATAAAATCATAATTTTATCAATTTGATCTATATATTGTCTTTTCAGAATGATGAGGGCTAATATTTTACTGTGCCCCTTGACCATTTAAAGTATTCTTTTTGCAGCAAGGCATAACAGAAGAAATAATGCTTCTGAAATATTTCTTAGGTTAAATTCAACTAATCCCATTTAATTTCCTCACATTTAAAATGTTTCCTGTTTACTAATTAAGCTTGTTTGCCTTCTTTAGCAACCTAATTACCACTCATTAGTAATAGGTAAACAACCTATTGGATGAATTTAAAATGCACAAGGGATGTAGAAAATTACTTAAATTTAATAATCTGCTATAACTCCCCTCCCAGAGATTTGCATCCCATCTCTCTGCCCCTCTTGTCATTTGTTCTCTTGGTGATTCAGATTGTCCTAAACCTTTAAGGAGAGCTCCCACAGGGATTACATTCCTTTTTGTGTGTGTGCTCATGGTACCCCATGATGCAAAAACTCAGGAATTGCCTTCATTTATGAATCAGATTTAAAAACGTGTGTGATAATGAATGCTAACTAAATATTCTTGATATTTTTATTTTACTCTTTTTTCATGTTACAGAATTAATACATACTTGTAAGAAATACAGATTAAAAAATCAAACTCATCCATAATCTTGACATTACACTCTGAAACAATTACTGACAAGAATGTATACACTTCTGGTCTTTTTATGCATTACATTTACATATGCATACATACACCTAAAATGGGGCCATAATGTGAAGCTATGTTGTTGCATCCTTTTTTTTTTTAAATAAGGAGTTTATCATGAACTTCTTTCCTATTTGATAAATATATATTTTTATTTTTTGTTATAGAAGGTCTATAATTTACTTAAACTATTGTTGGTAATTTCAGTTATTTTAAGTCTTTGTTATTATAAATAACTAATATCTTCACTGACTAAGTTTTGTACATAATCTTTATTACCTCCCAAAGGCACTTTTATTGGTGAAAGAAATTGTTGGTAATTTTTTTTAAGGACTCCCTTCACCATTCTTTCAAGAATAATCATAGGACTGATAAATTGATCTACTGAATATCTTTTTAAATATTTTGGCTTGAAATTCACCGAGAATTCTTTTACTCCCTGATTTTGGGACACTCAACACAGCTCCAACTTTCTTGGGAGATAATAATGGCAGAATGTACCATCTAAGCAAGAGGCACCTAGAAATATAAGTTGAATAATATGGAACTGCCATTCTTGTTGGCAAGAAAATGGTTGAAAACTGGCAATTTTATGTGAATCAAAGTTAAGGCACTTTATCCAGCAATGCAAAAGGGTCTTGTCCCAGGCCCACCGCAGTTGGAATAGCTTGCTATTCTGATACATTTTTGGTACCCTGAAGTAATTTTTATTTTGTGACTTGTGACATAAAACATAGTTCATAATTTCAAAAGTAATTAGCTGGCCTAGATTCATGGAACTGCAACCCATACCAAACTCTGAAATGCATTCTATAGCTACTTATTACAATGTACTTTGAAATGTATTGCTTTTTGTATGGATGTTATTTTTCACAATAAAAAATGTTCAAAAAAGTAATTAGCTGGTAAGCCTACTTATAATTATGCCTAAGAGTCACACCCAGCAAACCTCTTTTGTTGCTCAGATGTGGCCTCTCTCTCTAAGCCAACTCTGCAAACAAATTCACTATCTTCTCCCATATATAGATCGTGTCTTACCCAGGGGTATAAGTGTTCCTGGCAACATGGGACATGACTCCCATGGATGAGCCTGACCTTGGCATCGTAGGATTGACAATGCTTTCTTGACCAAAAGGGAGAGAAGAAATGAAATAAAATAACATTTCAGTGTTAAGAGATTTCAGATAGAGTTAAAAGGTCATTCTGGAAGTTAATCTTATGCAAGCTTCAGCCAGATATTACAAATTGCTCCAGCCAACACTATTCTTTAAAACCTAAAGAATACCCTGGGCTCTCTCTAAGACTGTATAAAAGTTTTACCTATTAGGTTAATTTTTTCAGAAGCTTAAAGATCCAGATGGCTCCTATGGTTGGTAAGCCCTGAAACCCAGAAGTATGAGTCACTCTAAGAAGATCAACCAGTTTCATTCCTCTACCCCATGAGGTCAACACCCCTTTTCCACATGAAGAAGTTAGAATGGTCACTGCTCAGATATCACTGATTTTGAAAGAATGCTCAGATGAGAGAGAGGAGGTATAACTGAGAAATAAGGATTTGACACATGATTGTGTGTCAGACTCGTTATATAGATATTTCTTCTTAGTTTCTAGTGTATTAGAATAGCCAGAAGGAAAATACCTGAAATTGTTGAACTATAATCCAGCAGCCTTGATCTTTGAAAATGATTGTATAACTATATAGACTTCATCTTGTGACTGTGGGGTGCTAATGTAAGAGTGTTGTGTACTCCAGAAAACCATGTCCTTTAATCCTGATTCAGTATTGTAGGATGGAGCTGTTCTGATTAGATTATACCCATAGAGATGTGATGCTCCCACTCATGGGCACGGCATTTTGATTAGATTGTTTCCAGGAAGGTGTGGTATACCCAGTTGTGGGTGTGGCCTTTTGGCTAGATGGAGATGTGATTTCACCCATTCGAGGTGGGTCTTGATTAGTTTACCAGAATTCTTTAAAAGGGGTAATATATTGGATAAATCTTAGATGTAGATGCTTGGAAAACAGTTTCTTAAGAGCTGATAGAGACATGAATGTTTGGAGATTCTTGGATTCCAACAGAAAGAGATCAGATGCCTAGACATGGGCGGAGCCCAGCAGATGTCACCATGCACATGCCCCTGAGATGGTAAGCAAGCCAACCCAGAGCTGTGTCCCAAAGGAGCTATGTGAAAGCCAACAGAAGCCAAGTGAGGAAATCACTGGCATCAGAAGTTGGAAGCAACTGAACCAGGAACAAGGAACAGCAGACACCAGCCACGTGCTTTCCCAGATCAGCCTTCCTTCAGCCAAGGTATCTTTCTCTGGATGACTTAGTTTGGACATTTTTATAGCCTTAGAAGTGTAAACTTGCAACTTATTTAATTCCCTTTTTAAAAGCCATTCCATTTCTGGTATATTGCATTCTGGCAGCTTAACAAGCTAATATACCATGTGATTGTAAAAACCTTGTGACTGACACTGCATCTATCCAGTGTATGGGTAGATGAGTAATAAAATAAAGATGTGTGTGAAAAAGAAAGGCTGGGAATATGGGGAAAAATACTATGGTGCAAACTATGGACAAAAGTTAATAGTATATTTCAATAATTTTTCATCAAATGTAACAACTGTAACTATTGTTTAAAAAAACTACAAAAAAAAGCACCATCATCAATATTAACAAATTTTCCTCATCAAAGCAAATATTGGTGGTGGAGTGTATAGGAATCCTATATTTTATTCCTGAATGTTCTGTAAATTCACAACTTCTCTAATAAAAATTTTAAAATAATAATCAGCTGGATTTTGTACAGTATAAGCATTAAGTCAAATAAAATATACCCTAAGAATTTAAGTAGGTTCTGGATATATTCTTAACAATACTAACTTATATTAAAGTAGAAGAATGCTAAAACTTAGTTTAAAGTTGTATATGTTAATTGAAAGGATGTTTGGATTTCATTTTAAGGAAGAAACCATTACAAAGTGATCTAGACCACCTAAATAGGTGGATGCCAGCTGTCATACCCATAGCTCAGAATTTATAATTATGGAAATCCACATTGGCATGCTGTGTGGACCAACATGAAGGTACTGTAACTTATGTCTGTGAAAGAATATATAGAACTTTAATGCTTCAAATGAGCAAGGCTTGACAGGCAGTCCCATTTTGATATGGGTCACACTGCTGATAACTACTGTGCTTTTTAAAGGTTACATTTTAAAGGTTGCATTAATGCTGAAGTTGTGCATGGAGATGAGTATCCTGTGTAACTATAAGCTTTATATTTCATTCATCTCTTGTCATCTTAGAAATATAGCTAGTGGTACAAATGAGACATAACATTTTGATGTGCTCGTTTGGTATGATAAAGACTTGCCCAACCAAAGTACCGTTCTTTCTGAGTAGTGATTCCATTAAGAAGGAAAAAAAAACCCATATGACCTAATTTCTTTCCTATCTGCTTTCAATCATACCACAATATTATGAAACAAATTGCTACTAACAGTGAAGCTGTCATGTTCAGGAATGAAATGGTGAGCCCATATAGACAAGTGATTGGCAGAGTGAAAGTTTCTTTTCATCAACTGTACCAGTCAACAAAATACCATTTTTTTAAGGGCTCAACAAAGTCATCGACTAAGATGTACTCCATTCATTAAACATTGGGATACCCTCATGGAGTTTCTTTCTAGAGATCATCAAAAACTAGAAATACAATATCTATGGATCATAATTCCTGCCTTCAACGTGCTAGGTCATTTCTGAGAAGACAGTGAACTTCAAAGGGCCTTTGTATTTTCATCTGTAAAATGGAGATCACAATGTCCAGTCTCATGACAAAAATCTGCATGACCATAATCAAAGGGGTAAAGCATGAACCTGAAAACCCCATTTGAGTCCATTATCAGTCAGAGCCATTTGGGTTTCTACAGATAGAATTTACAGACTCCAGAATCCAGGGTTCATTTTTCTGCATCTGGGATCTCTGGATTAACAATCAAAGAATTTTCATAAATCTCATATACACACATGTGCATATACACTTTTCACCTCTGTTCATAAATGATTCATTCCATCAATAAATATTTATTGAGCACTTAGTGTGCTAGATGGTGAGGATAAAGCAGAAAACTCCACAGACAAAGTTCTTCTCCTTATGGAGCTTTCACTCTAGAGAGGGTAACTAATGGTTACATTTAAGAAAGAGTTTTTGGTTTTGTTTTGATCCAGCAGGAGGATCTCCTCTGCATACCAGTAGGCAGCAGATCCAGGTTTAAAATTCCGTTACTGAGTGGAGTGGTTTTCAACTCTTCTGATCACTGGAGTCCTACAGACCCCTTGGGTGGGGGTTGGGGGAGGGATGGAGAGTGTTGACCAGAACATACAGGCTCCTGAACACCCACCTCACCTTTCACAGGAGCAACTCCATTTTTAACTGTTTTACATACTGTAAAGATTTTACCTGGATGACCAGTAGCATTCTATTTTTTTTTAGTAAATAGAAGAAACTTTCTGGATTAAAAAAAAAAAAAAACTTCCAGATAAGGATATCAAGAAAGAGTAATAAATTAACTTATTTAAGGTGTTGAAATAGTAGCATTCCAAGGGTTTGAACCCAAGTCTCCTGAAAATTGGCCCAGGATTCTTTGTACTTTGCCTTTTGACTGTTTAGGTTAAAATTCAGCCACCTGTGGAATAACTTGCAATTTTTACCCTTCGAAAATTATAACCTTGGGCGGACCATGGTGGTTCAGCAGGCGGAGTTCTTGCTTGCCATGCCTGAGACCCGGGTTCCATTCCTGGTGCCTGCCCATGCAAAAAAATATATACATCTATATAACCTTGGAGCTAGAAATGTGTTAAGACTTATCTAATTGCAATTTCCTGTGCTATATAAAATTTATTCAAATTGTGAGCTGCGATTCATTTCTTGGTCAAGGAATTGATATACTGAGTGGTATCAACTTTTCTTTTAATTGAAAGAAAAAAGAACAGAAATATCAGAGTGCATACCATGTGGTAAGACTAAAAGTTGTTAAATGAAACTTGGGTATAGAATATCTCTGTGACAATTTCCAGACCTATCTCCATCCTGGATGCTGCCAATGGCTTTCTTAGAAAGAAATGTTCGTAACTGAAAATAGTACTCCAGGTTGGGCCACCGACATAGTGAAAATGAGAGGCTCCTAGTTCAAAAATTATGAACTTCAGGACAACAGAGCATTAAACAAACTGAGCACAGGATTCTTTTCTAAGCACAGGGCCCCATGTGACTGCAAAAGTCGCATGCCGGTGAAGCTCAGCCCTGCCTTCAGGCATAGGCTGACCATTACAGGGTAACCTGAGTCTCTTGCTGCAGGTGTTTCAAGGATCAATTCTCTCACTGCAGATCGGACCATACCGCTCTTATGTTTAGCAGGAGCAGCAACTAAAAAGGCCCCTCGCCTGAAGAAATTATTGCAGTTCCCTAGCAAAATGGGAAGAAGTCAGCCTGTGTTGGGCCATCTCTTTTGCCTGGAAATTCCACCCCTTGCATCTCTGCTCCTCAGGCATGGAGGTCTTTTATGTTAAATTTCATGCTCAACCTCATGGCAGCCAAGCTCATGAGCTATGAGGTGCTCAGGGATCCAGAGGCAGCAGTGTCCATTATACCTGACGGATGGATTTATTTCAGAAATGTTCTATTTAAACATTAAGTTGCTCATTAAAATACTGTAAGTTGGTAAGCTGTCCCCAAAATAAATAGGTTTTTTAAAAATCTTCATCAATCTTTGAAGATCCAAGACTTCTTGGAGACTAAATATGAGAGCACTTAGAAAAAATTTTACTCTGTGAAAAGTCTAACTCACATTTTTAATAATTAAGCCCAAAACAAGTTAATTTCATCCCAAAAAGATGAAATCAGTTGTCTTCATCTTAAAAGGATATCATGAGTCAGTAAGTCTCAATTCTTTATTTTAGAAATAGCAGTCTAAAGTGTAAATACTTTAAAACATGAGCCAGTTAAATTTCAGACTAAATATTTGTTGAATGTCAAAATGCAGTTTAGGGGACAGTGTGATGGTGGCTCAGTGGCAAAATTTTCACCTGCTATGCTGGACACCCTGGTTCGAGTCCCGTTGCCTGCCCATGCAAAAAACAAAACAAAACAAAAATGTGGCTTAGGGATTGAAGTCAAGCTAACAGTATCTTATAAAAATCATTATTATGAAGTCTTCCGTTTATCTGTTAAGTAGAAATATGGTGAGTAGAAATAAATACCAGCAAGAAATTTAATGTGTTGGATGTAATGGCACACTTTCTTAATGGACTATGCGGTGTTTACCCAAGTCTCCATTTAATGCAAATTCTATTCTTGGGTCTGCAGTTATTTTGTTGGGCTTTTTTCCCCATTGCCGTTTAGGTAAGGATTATTCTCTATTGACTTACTTAATTTAAAGAAAATTTATCTTTGGAATAGCACAGCATTCTAAAGGAAGGCCCTCTGGAAGCTGCCTGCCATGCATGCCAGCAGGCTGAGGCTCTTGGGGAGGAGCTGTGAGTCCCCATTCTGTGCCCCCACGGTTTTTGACTCACAGAAAGTGCTCAGTAAACATCTACCAAATTAGTAAATGGATACCTCCACAAATGAAGATTCTCCTTGTTTGGGAAATCACCACTCTGGTTCATCACCTATCCTGGGGAAGAAAAGTCATTAACCATATTTCTTTTTCAAAGGCTTCCCCAATAGCTAAACCTGAGTGGAGGGCACCTCAAAACTTCCTCTTTTTAAAGATCATCTTGTAGAGGAACGCATTGAATTAGATTGGTTATCGATGTTACTCAGGACACACCTCGGCAGAAGCAGAAGATTACATTTGCCGTGGGGCCCATCACCCTGGTTTTAACACGGCTCTCCTGAGTTTTGTTATTTTTCTCTGCTGCTGAGCTAACTTAATATGGGCCCTTGAAAACTCCACAGAGAGACAGAGAGAGAAAAGAGAGGGGAGAGAGGAGAGGGTGAGGGAGAGAGAGGAGAAGAAGGAGGTACTTGGCATAGCGGTCTCCATCAATGGCCTCTCGTTGGCGCCATGCAGGTGGAAGTTTGCCTACATTGAGGTGTGGTTTCCTCTGCCATTAGATGATTGACAGTAATGTTTCCCCCCAGAAACCACAAGGTGAGGAATCCTTCACTGACCATCAAGAGTCAATGGAGAAAGAGTTTGTAAAGACAAGAATGATGCTGATTCCCAGGCAGGATATATGCATTATGAAGTGGCCACAAAAACCTGTGGAGAATTCTAAGTCCTGTTATGTATGATCAGGGACCTTGGAGCTTGTTAATAATACAGCCCCCTGTTGGGTTTCTCAATTTCTAAAATGCTTTCTTTCTGTCTGTCCATCCCTCCCTCCCTCCTCCTCTTCTTAAACTGGAAGTTAGCAATGGCTAATGCCATACTATCTGGGTTAGAATTGCAGCTCCACCATTTACAAATTATGTGACCTTGGAAATTTTGCTTAATCTCTCTGAACCTCAGATATCTCATTTATAAAACAAGGGTGTTAATAGTATCATCCTCATAGACTCATTGTGACCAGTAAATAAATTAGCAGATGTCAAACACTTAGTGTAGCTGTAGCACCTGGCTCACAGAACACCCTAAATAAATGTTACATATTATTACTATTATTTATTTCATGTTATTACTATTATACCAAATAGTTATATTCTCTCTGAAATATTCAGAATTGTTGATCCTGTTCCACAGATTTCGTTGTCTTCTCTGGAATGCTATTTCTAGTAGCTCTTAAATTATATAATCTTTCTGAGGTTGTACCACAGTGAAAAGTCATTCATAAACTGGAAATAAAAGATGAGAGAACTTTTGTTGTGTGTGTTTATGCATGTGTGTGTGGGGACATTTCATAGTTTACCCTCTTGGAGACAAGAAATTAAGCCCGGAGAAATTTTGCTTCCTTGGCAGCCATAACTATTATTAATGGTGAACTCACACTGTAACATTTGCGTTTTTTAAAAAAAGTTTAATATCTATGAGGGATCCATAAGTGCTGGCATGATCAGTCTCATTTGTTCCATAACACCCATTTGTTTGGGATAAATATATGCTGTTGGTTATAAGGAGGACACGGTGAGAGAGAATAAATGGATCCTCCAGGAGTGTGGGATATTGTCATAGCTGCATTGTAGAGTGAAAGGACATGCCACAAGAAATGAGTACGTAAAACCTTGGGAGGGCCAAAAACTTTTGCTACACTGTTTTTAAAAATTTTTTTTTAATTGTGAAATATAACATATATGCAAAAAAGCAATAAATTTCCAAGTGCATTTTAACAAGTAGTTTACAGAACAGATTTTACAGTTTGGTATGAGTTACAGTTCCAGGATTTTTCATTGTTTCTTCTAGCTGCTCTAAGACACTGGAGACCAAAAGAAATATCAATATAGTGACTGAGCAGTCATATTCATTCATTAAATCCTTTCTTCTCTGTTATACTCTGCCTTCTCTTTAAATAACATATATACAGAAAAGCAAAAAATTTCAAAGTACATCGCGACAATTGACAGTAGAATGGATTTCAGAATTTGGTATGGGTTACAATTCCACAATTTTAGGTTTTTATTTCTAGCTACTCTAAGGTACGGGAGCCTAAAAGAAATACCAGTATAATGATTCAGCACTCATACTTACTTGTTAAACCCGACCTTCTTGGTATAACTCCACCATCACCTTTCATCTTTCTCCCACTCTTTAGGGTTATTTGGGCTATGTTCATTCTAACTTTTTCACATTGGAAGGGGCTTTCTATAGTATGGGGTGGTGGGTGGAACTAGTTCATGTTTTAGAAAGACTGGCCCCTCTGCATTTTAGGCGTATCTGGTCCAGGGATCCATCTGGAGGTTGTAGTTTTCTGGAAAGTTACCCTAGTGTATGGAACCTTTGTAGAATCTTATATAATGCCCTAGATGTTATTTAGGATTGGCAAAAATGGTTTTGTTTGGGGATTGGCAAGCTATGATAGAGAGCAATGTCTAATTGAAACTTGCATAAGAGTGACCTCCAGAGTAGTCTTGCGACTCTATTTGAACTCTCAGCCACTGATACCTTATTTGTTACACTTCGTTACCCCTTTTGATCAGGATGCATTGTTGATCCCACAGTGCCAGGGCCTGGCTCATCCCTGGGAGTCATTTCCCATGCCGCCAGGGAGACTTTCATCCCTCGATGTCATGTCCCACGTAGTGGGGAGGGCAATGATTTCACTTGCAGAGTTGGGCTTAGAGAGAGTGAGAGGCCACATCCGAACAACAAAAGAGGTCTTCCTGAGGTGACCCTTCGGCATACGTAGCCTAATCTTCTCTGCTACATATATAAGCTTCAGAATAGCAATCTTCAAGATCAAGGGCTTGGCCTATTGATTTCAGTGTCCCTAATTTGGCATAGTATCAGGGATTTCCCGGTAGTAACGTTGGATAATTCCATATTTTTTCACCTATCTCTAAATGAACTTTGTCAATACTTTTTGATTATGTGTTTAATATACTCTGGGATTTTTCCAGGCATTACATTAAGCTATGCAGGATTAAAGGCCCTCATTCTTATTCTGGACTCCCTGTGTTTGGATTGTTTAAATCATCTATCCAGACAGGTTGAGTTAGATTATGTGCTACAGAAAATTAAGGTTCTGGAAAAAATAAACATTTCTTCCTTGGGTCCCAAAGAGTAGATGAGGTGCTAAAATACAGACAGTGTCTTCTTTACCCCTGTATTATGAAGTACCTTAAACCTGACTTTATTAGCTTCATTCTTATATCTAAATACTAGGTTATACATCTATAAAACAGTCCCTCAAAATCCAGAAATAACAATTACCTACAACACTATTTTTTTAATCCATAAATGAAATAACATATTAAATCCATTCAGGAAATTCACTAAATAAACACCTTAATATGATGAATTCTTACATAAAGCAAGCACTCATTTTTGACTCCTGGGCACACTGTGTCTATTTCTTCAATAATGACTTAAAATATTCCCAAAAATCAGATATTATGATCCTCTGTAAAAATTTGTTAGCCAGTGCCCCCTTAGCCCAAGAATGAGAAATTGGAAGCTGGAAACCAAAACTCCCCAGACAACATTAACGTAGGCTCCGGAGCCGAGTTGCCTGGTTCTAATTCCAGGTGCACCACTAGCCACAAGGCCTTGGCTCTGAACTTCTTCAGCCTCAGTTGCCTCATCTATAGGATGGGGATAATAATAGTACCTTCCCCCACAAGACTGTTGAGAGGATTCAATGAGATGAGCATAGCACCTGGCACATAGCAAATTAGGTTATCTTAGCTGATGTTATAATTATCCATTTTACCACCTTCGCAGGACCCAGGACTGACCTGGAAAGATGAATGATGAGAGCATGGTTCACAAGCAACCTCTGTCATTTCAGTCCCTGCTAACACTATCATAACTTTCCCTTGCCCCCTCTCCAACGAAAGTAAAAGTATTTTATGGAAAGATAAAAGTCTTTCCATGAAAGTTATTAAATAAAGCCTTTCCACAAGATGCAGTTTTTCTGGGTCCTGCTTCCAACTAACAAGATGTTCGCTTTTAAAATCTCACATTTTAACAAAATAAACAGCCAAACAAATGTCACCCTTTCATCTACAGGGAGATGAATAAATGTACAGTTAGACTATTGAATCATGTGCCTAATTGTTCCCCAAAATATGTTGCTGAAACAAAATAATAACTGTATTAGCCCTCAATATCACAGTGAAAATTGGTTATTGCAAACACTTTCATAAGCAGCAGATGATAAACACATTTCTTTGCTTTCAAAGAATAAGATGCTGTGCTGTAAATAAATCATTACATTACATCAAAGTACTAAAATCAACAATCACCTGATCATCATTGGCAAGCCTTGTCTGAACTCCATTTTTTTCCTAATTAAATGAGAGAAGAGAGTAAAAGAAATCTTTGCAAAATGTCCCTCATACAATAGTTTCTAACTGTGGGGGGTTGAATGATGCATCCATTTCCACTTACAGTATTAGGGAATGGCTAAATTACTTGTAGCTGCTTTTCTGCACGTACACTTATGAGTATTGATATAATTTTCTAAATCACATAAAAATACATAAGTAGGATTCAGTACAGTTCCATGCCCCCTCTATGAGAATTCATGTGGATGATAATTTTGAGGATTATTTCCTAAGAGAACTACAAAAAAAAAAAAAGGTTATCTTAGTCCTGTCATTATCCAGGCTATATATCCATATATACATAGTTTTAGTTTGACCATATAGAATAGATATGCTTTGCTGGGTTTTGGTGTTTATATTCATAACATGAGATCTTAAAAATTCACTATCTTTTAGCCTGCTCACAACTCTCTCTTAAAATTAAGCTTTTATTCCAAGAGTTATTATTTGAATCGTTTAAGATTTCTTTTAAATGTTGGGTGACCATGAAACTAGCAGTGTGATTTTTATTTAAATTGATTTTGTTTGTTCATCACCACTCCTTATAAAGAATCTCGCCTTATTTCTAGAGATAATGTATGTGTCAAAAAAGAAGCCTCAAATGCACTTCCTGTGCACTTGACAGGGTGACAAAATATTTCTCCTATCCTTTCCTAATTGAGCTGCGGTACAAAAGAGGACATTATAATAATATTAATAATAGTTACATGGATATTTGTAGGTACTGTGTAACCCTTCAGTCCATTTTCCCAGACAATGGTGACTACAAAGAGGCTTCAAAATAGAACATCGCACAATATGAATGCCACTTTTTTCTATCTTACATTTTAAAAACATCATTGAAATCAGAAAGTTCATTTACAAAGGACTGGCAGTTGCAATCACAGCAATAATGTAGTGCTGAGAAAAAAAGGGTAATTGGTTTGGTAAAGATCGCTTTCCATTACACCATAAAGCACTACACAATAGGAAAGGTCGCCAATTAAGCAATCATGAATACCAAGTACTGAAGCTGATGAAAATAGGGCAGTGGTTTAAATAGATTTGCAAGCAATTTACCTTTTCACAATGTTGGCAATCTGATGCAATTTGCTTGCAATTTTGTCTGCTTTCAGTAGCACTCGAAGCTGACACTACACAGACCAAATGGCAAAGAGGCCCTGCATAGAAAATGTAAAACTATCTTGGCTGCATCAGGAAACCAGAATGGTGGTTCATCAGGAAAATTACAACAATTAACATAAGTGCTGCAAAAATCAACACTTTAAATGTCACACTCACTAGTCTGTCCAAAGACTGTAAAAGTACCATCCCCATTGCTGGACTAACAGTAAATATGAAGCAATCACCACCAAACCTTGGGCTGATGGCTTTACAATTGATGTGACATTCTCTGAGTGATAAAATAGCCTCTCATTTTACAAAAGTAAGTATTTTTCTCTTTTAGACTTAACCTGGATTATGTCAACACAGAATTTATGTTTAATTTTTTCAACTTTTTTGACAAAGCCATCTCTTGCCAGTGTGGGTGTAGTTGGTCTTGACATTTAAAAAAATAACTTTATATTTCAGAGAATTAGAGCCAAGTTGATAAAAAATAATCCCTCCTCAAATATTGATCTGGTGCTTTCAAATGTAAATCATGTTCCAGATTTATGTCGAAAGCTGTATACTGTGTGAGGTACAGTGCTTCTGCCCAGAACCTATTTTATTATCTTAGAGAGGGCTCCAAAAAAGCATCCATGGATAGTCCCTTGAGGATTGGTTGGAATTACAGATGCCATCACATATCTATATCAATGTATTCCCTGCTAAAAGTGAGACACCTTCTGAAATAATTGATAACTTCTGCTTTGGCGCCCATGTTTGGAGAAGCTATAAATTTGTCAGGCTTTGAGGAGAATTGGCTTATAGTGTAAACCTAATGATTTCTCAGTGAACTGGGAGGATCTAGTGGTGAGAGAACAAGAGTGGAGTGTCAGAAAATCTAAGTTTAATTTTCGTCTCTATATTGGCTGACTGCACAAGCTATTTTAGGGCTGTGTCTTCCAGTTTTGAGTGAATTGTCTAATCCTTTCAGCTTAAGAACAAAGTTTGATTTCCGCCCCTCATAAATGTCCCTGCGTTGCTGGACTTTAGAAACCCTAATTTCCATACTGCAAAGAAGAAAGTGTATCAGACACTTCTGTATATGAGATGCTCGGGTAAAGGCGAGTGGTTTCACGATGAACTTAGTAAAGAAGTCCCTTGTGATACAGCAACACTGATCCACACCAGCTTTCCCTACACGAGAGGACTCATCATCTATGACCTCCACGTCTGCAGAAAGTCATTTTTAAAAAGGGAATTAAAAGGTGGCCTGTGGAGCTCAGATATGCCCATAATTGTGGAATCTAAAGTATTGTAGTGACACATGACTTCAGGGTTCTTCCCCCATGACTCCTACACCATCACTGATTTGAGGCTTCGTTCTGTCAAGAGTTACTCCCCCAAGTACTGTACTCCCTGCTTATCTAAATCAAGCACCAATAACTATTCCAGAGAAAACTTTTCTCAGCTGCCTCTTCACATGATCGTTTCAATGAACAGCAGCAAGCGGTGCTCGGCTGGCAGAGTCTCTAGGACTGTCACCCCCTCCACCCAATGAAGGCCAGTCCCTGAGGGCGTTGTCCAGAGGACTGAAAGCCCCACCTTGGCCATGCTGGTTCCGTAGCTAGGCTTGAAAGTGGAGGGGCCATCCTCCATGGGAGATGCATGGTCCTCAGGAGGGTTTATATTTTCTGTAACCTGAAGCTTAAAGGAGAACATGAAGATTCATTCCTGGTTTTAGGTAGCCTAGTTGCAACCCTTTTCTGAAGGAATGTGTGCATTTGATGTCTGTTCTCTGACAGACTCAGAATAAGTCACTCCAGGAACAGAGTGACCTTCTGTTACCATCCACAATATGACAAGAGTCATATTGATGCAAGGATGACATCAGTAGTCTTGGGAGTAAATTATAGGCTTGGAATAGCAATAAGATATGTGCTATCTCTCCCAATACAAAATATTCAAAAGTTTGTAAGATTGCTTCCAGAGAAACAAACATGAAGAAGATTTAGCTCTCTTTTATCCCGTGTATGTGCGTGTGTGTGAGTGTGTGTATGTGTGTGTATATAAAAATGCAGCATATTCGAGAGAGTGGTATACAGGAAGGTGGAGAGAAATTGTAGTTCATTTTGATAAATATAATGACCTGTGGTTTTTTTTTCCTCAACTGTTGACTGGTACCACCAAACACAATTATTACTGGTTAATTTAGTTGCTGGCATAGGACATAGTAAATATTTTTGTTTTATCACTCTTTACTATCTGCAGAAAATCTTCTAGATTTACTAAATTAATCAAGATCACACACAACAACTGTATGTCCTTTGAGCATATATTGTCAGAGTCATTAAAGCTATTGCAAAAGTGCTCTTGTAGTCCTTATGGTCGATCTCAAATAATGGCCAGAAGTCAAAGCCTTGGAATCCAAGGCTCAGAGTCTTGGATTTAAGAAAAACTTTCTCAAAGAGGAAGTTTCAGAATTTTTACAAGTTTACATTGAACTACATACTTACATTAGTTAAACTTTCTCAATCTAAATATATGTATAATTACATGAACACAACATTATGTAAATTCACGTGAACTTACTCAATTTGGCTTACCACTGTCAAGCAAGCAAAATGCATGAAAAACCATAGCCAGCTTTGGGGGAAATGCTAATTATCCAAATAAATGTATTTAGTCCTCAAATTATTTCCAGAAGACAATGAATTGAAAATAAATAAAATTACAAATATGAAAAATGAAAAAAGATTTCCTTGAGAGGCATTTATGCAACCACTGTGGGGTTTGATGAATACAGGTTTAATTTTGGCTCCACTATTTATTAGCTGTGTAGCCTTCATGTAATCCCTATGAGTCCAAATTTTATCATCTGTAAAATGTAGACAGTCTCTCATCTTTGGGAGTGGTAGGAATAATGAAAGTGAAATGTTATGCACCAGATGTTGAAATGAAGTTATCAGTTATGAGTGTGGTTGTTTTGTTATACATGATGATGACGATGATGATGATGACGATGATGATGATGATGATTGAGAGTCTTACCTGGTAAGCATTCAAGAGCCTCTATTTTAATGGGTTTTTTCCTAAGCATTTCAAATGCAAAAAGAATATCCATTGATAAAAATGGAAAAGAACAACTACATTCAAATGAGTCAACCTACATGTACAAACTTGAAAATATGCTATAAAATTCTAGAAATTTTAAATATTACTAACATTCATATTGCTACAAAAAAAAGTTATGCCTCAAATAGTATTTTTTTTCATGGCAGTGTGAAATTATATTGCAATTCCTGTTTTTGGTGAATTTTTACAAAGTATTTTCAAGCTAGAGTGGAAAATTCCAAAAGCTTATGTTTTTAAAGTGTAAATTGTTTATTTTCTCTAAAATCTACTAAATTAAGTGGGAAAAATGTGTTCTTGTAGTATTTCCTATATTCTTGCTTCTGGATAAACCTAGGGGCCAATGTGGAAGACCGTGGTGAATGTCATAGGAAAGCAGACCAGGGAGATGAGGGAGGGAGGAAGCCACACTCTCAGCCCTGGCTGTTCTGAAACATCTCTCAGCCTCCAAGCAGGGCTGCAGTACAAGCCCAGATCCAGCTGGGACCAGGCTGCGACCAACAGGACCCACAGGTGCCCCTCAGGAATCATCATTCTAGCGATTTCAAACCATTCTGAAAGCTTCAGAAGTGGCACATTGGGGTCAAGTTCAGCCATGCTTTACTTTGGGGAATGCTTGTGGGTGGTCCCAATATCCCATACCTACAAGATATCTTAAATCTCTGAAACCAGCCTCTAGTAACTCCAGTTGGCCCGCAGTGGCTGTCTTCAGGCAGCCGGGGTTGATGGAGAGTCCTTGAGGTTCACTGGGGCTCGGTTCAGGTGGACACTTTCCCCAGACACCTATCACTGCTTCTGGATACCTCCGGTCTGAGCCAAATTATATTCATTCAGTGAGAATTTCTTGAACCTCTATTATGAACCATAATTTCAGGAATACAGAAATAAATAATTATTTGCCTCTGTATCCAGGGAGCTTACGGTGCACTAGAAAAGATAATGGGCACTCTCTGGCATACAAATATTTAAATAAAAGTTTAGGAAATAGCAGTTGCCATAAATGAAATGCAGAAACACCACAGTTGTTGAATAAAGGGAGATAATGCACACACAACCATGGTATAGAGTACAGTACTCCAATAAAAGTTCCCATTTGTTTCAAACTGAGGTTGATAGTGTCTAGCAAATGGCATTTGAGACCATGTTTAAATGCTTTCTTAGGTAAAGAGAAAGTATTATGAGGCGAAAGAAAGCACTGGAAGGAAGAAGGGAGAGAATGAGAAAGGCAGGGAGGGAGGGAAGAAAGAAAGGAAGGAAGCAGCACGGACAAAGGAACTTCAGTTAGGTGAGAAAACTCAAGTCCAATTTCGCTATGGTACTGTGACAAGAGCCTTCAGAATCTAAATATGATCCTATTTGAATTCACCTAAAAATCCCAAATACTTCTGAGTAAATGAATTTCTCCTTTTACAACTTCACACATCAAGCATTTCATAAAGCATGTCCTCAATTACTGAATTTTAGTGTACATAGTAATTATACCTCATGTATGCTTGGGAATAATAATCTTTTACTTGAATTATCTTGGACGGCTGTTACAAAGTCAGAAAAAGGCTGATATTTCATTCTTCCTAGGTCAAATCTCACTCCAATAAAACCTGATGTTGTAATCTTATATATTCTTAATCTTTCAGGATGAATCTGAACTTGGCCCCAGGCGATCCTACTCTTATATAAAAGGCTGTTTACAGGGCAAACGAGGATTTACCAGCTTGGGAACACTTCAAACTGCACTTTCCAGTTTGCTACTAATTTGAGCAGGAAGTCATGATTTGTGGATCTACAGGTCATTGTGTACATGGGAAAACCCTGTGTACATGGGATTAATAACCCAATAAAATCAGATCTTTTGGGTTCAACTGCCTCCTGTAGCTCTGAACAGACAGGGTATTTAGCTGTGAGAATTCTATTTTCAGATTACTTCGTTGCTTTTTCTAACTGTTCTTAGCTCCTTCCAATACTTGATCATGTCACTTTTGCAGCGCACTGTCATGTTTTGAAATCAGCTGGGAGCTACTCCGATTTAAAACAAAACAAAACAAAAGATCAGTGGGTCAGCCCGCAACAGATTGCCCTTCCGTCACCACAAAATGACTTTAGGATTCTGGGGGGCTTTCAAATGAAGATCTTGGGGCCAAGATCATCGAGTGCCATAGACTGAGCAGTTCTGATGCCTCATTGCTGCTTGAACCACTCCAGCTCTCAACTCCCAAGTTTGGTGGGAATAAAAATATTGCACAGATGGGACTATAACTGACCGTAGCCTGCTCCATTGTATGTCCAACCATCTCTAATTACAGCAACGCACGAGAGGAAGAGATTTGAAAGGGCAGGTGACGGGAGAGGAGAGGAACCTGTTTGACTTAAACAGCACAGGATCCCTCACCATCAGGCCTGATGTACATCAGCCTGACAGCTAATTAGGGTAGACATGAATTTTTCCAATGTAACAGATGTTCGCTAATCAGGCCAGATTTGGAGCCCTTGAGCCAGCAACATTTCATGCACAATTTAACTATCTAAAAGGAATAAACTACTTAATGCATTGTACTGAAGGCACAGCTGTTTCACAATCAGAAAATTTGCTGTCAAAGATGTTCTCTTTAAAACTGACATGTTTTTATATAACTCTGATGGGGTGTTTATAATGTATTAATAGTTGTCAGCAAGAGCTGCTGTCATCATCAAGAAGTAAAATATTTCTGAAGGTATATTAAAATGAACAGACTCCATTCTCTTCCCCCAAAATCCATGCAGATAATTTATCTAGGTTGAATGTGGTCTGCCTGGTCCCAAAATGTATTTGAAACAAAAACATAGAATGTATTCTTTCAATTTATTCCAAATTTAAGACAAAAACCATTCCTGTGTCTTGCTTTGGGTTTAAAGGCTATTTTTTTTAAACCGCATTTCCACATTTGTTTACAAGGTTGGATGTTTTTTATCATTCTAGAGTTATGGAAATACACTAAGGGTAACATCATTACAACACCAAAAATGTTTTATTGGTAAAATGAAGGTTTGACATCTTCATAAGCATGAACTAATTTGGTAAGGATGAAATGGGATCTCTCTCTCTCTCTCTCTCCATGCTCTCTTGCACCTCTTTTATTAAACTACTATTATAAAAATACTGCTAAATATGAATTTAAAACTTTATTTTCTTTCTTTGACAGTTTAGTCTTGCTTGTGCTATTTGCCTTTTTAATAGTAAAGCAAAGCAACAATTAGTATCCTATGAATATCGAGAAGTTCATATCTTTTTAAAATATGGATTCATGAGTCTTTGCATTTGAAGTAGATGTTAAAAAATATAAACCGATGACTTCAAATTCTAAAATAAAGACAGGTTATCCAGTTTTAGTAATCTGCATTGTCTGTATCATTTAGCAATGTACTTATTATTTTATGCATTCGAAGAAATTCTTTGCCCCCAAATGAAAGCATTCTTAAAACTGACCTTACCCATCTATAATTAGGAAGTTTGAGTAACATTTTAATTATGTTCTCACCATTTTATGATTATTATTTGTATGCTTTATTTTCAACCAATAATTTGAAAAAGTATAATGAATTATGCTTTATCTAGCAGGGGATTACTATATGTAGTGATGAGGAACTTCCTTTCCACCTGCTGGCCTGAGAGGATTTGTGACCCCTAGGAGGGACCTTGTTGAACTGATGCCTCAGCAGTTCAGGACTTCTGGAAAACTCAAAGCTAATGAAATTTTTAAAATCTAGTCCCAATTAAAAGATCTATTGTCAGGATGAATAACAGGGTCCAGGGTTCTCTGCTATAACTCAAGGGAATCTTATTTTTATGACATAGTTTTCTGATGTGTTGACTTATTCCCTGGAAGCTGATTGCAGACCAATTCTATAAACACCGCATTTCCACGTGATGACAAACCATGTCACAACTAGAAATGAGAGTTTTCATGTCTGTGTCCCAAAGTAACACTGTCCTGGAGATATTAAAAATAGGTTTCTCAACATATTAAAACATGAGGTGTCTTGAGTCTATCACTCTCCCTTCAGATAGTCTACACAAAAAGGTTGTTTGCGTGCTCGCTTCGGCAGCGCATATACTAAAATTGGAATGATACAGAGAAGATAATTTCCTGCACAAGGATGACATGCAAATTTGTGAAGTATTCCATATTTTTTGTTACGTTTAAAAAAATTTTTAATTTAAAAATTAAATAAATAAATAAAAACTTTAAATGTTAAAAAAAATAAAGGTTGTATACCATCTTCAATTTGAGTATCTTTAAAATATATGTTTTTGAATCTTTAAGACAATTTCATAACCACCAGCAGCTCTTTAAAATGGGGCACATTTTGACCTAAATTGTAGATAAAAACTTTTTTCAAATACTAAGTCTCAGGGTGCATGAGTGGTTCAGTGCTAGAATGCTCACCTTCCATGCAGGAGACTTGAGTTTGATTCCCAGACCATGAACCTCAGAAAGAAAACCACAAAAAATAAAACACCAAGTCTCCGTGTCGGCACCCACCTCATCTTTAAATAATTCAACTTTGTACACAGCATTTCATAGGAAAATGAAATGTTTAAAAAATTTACGGATTTAGAATCCGCTTAGAATAAAATTCATACCCTTTACCACACAACCTATAAAGCTCCACATTATCTGGTCTCTCCCACCTCCCAGCATCACTACATGCCCCCAGCCTCCTTGCTTACCCAGATCCAACCACATCTGATCTGCTTTCTGAAACCTGAAAATCCACAACCTCAATTAGTTTCCCACTGGGAGAGGGTTTATGGAAGGTTAATCTGCAGTTACCAGAACTAATTGTCTGTCTATCTACCTACCTACCTGTCCTTTTTCTCTCTCCAGTCTCCTCCTGTTTTCTGGAAACTGTCAACAGCTATTGCTCATGTTAAAACGAGAGCTTCTGAACTAAATAGAATGGGACAGTAACAGGAGATACAGAATGAAAACAAGCAAGTGAAGAAAAAAATTACCAGCTGAGAAGTACTAAGCATGGTACCCTAATTATTCTCGTCATAGTTTTAGCTGTTGGCATCTTTGATTTTAAAATCTCAACATTTCAGCAGTAAGGCTTCAACTCCACTTCTTTGGGATATTTGGGGTATTGGGGCTCTTTCTCAGTCCTAACCCTTATTTAAGTCAGTGTTTAATCAGCCTCTTGTTCACATTTCCCTGATATTTGCTTCCCTTCTCCCTTTGAACAGGCAGTTTCCTTGGCCCCCTGGATCCTTTCTCTCTTGTCCTTTGCGTGGGGGTGCTGATATTGGCATCTCATTCTCCTATCTCACAGCCTTTCAAGTTGCCTCATTCTCTATCCACTTCCAGTGCTACTCGTTTGGAAGTAGAAATACTTAACCTCTTTTTTTTTAAGCAGAAGCATGTTGGCCTTGAAATGAGAACCCAATCATTTTTCATGTTATACAACTTTACCTCCACCTCTGTCAGGTATCAGATGACAAAAGAGCTTTGACCATAAGTCAGAGAGCACATCAAAAATATTCCTCCTGTGATTTCTAATCCTCCCCCTTTGTTTCAATGCATAGAAAATGCTACAGGCAGAGGTCTGCTTGCTGAACTTACCCTTGACCAAATCTTAAAAAGTAAACCACCGGAAAAGAAAAAAAAAAGAATAATAAGCAAATGCAAAACCACAATGCACGAAATGCATATAGCTAATAACTGAAATATTGCAATGCTGAGTGAGATAGAGATACCCTTTTTGTAAAAAAGAAAAGGTGGCTAATACAGCTTCATAATTAAAAAATGAACAAATATGAAAACATATATGGTGAAAATGCTTCGACCACTGTTATTTGTCAGTGTCCACAACCTTCCAGTCACAGTACAACTTCTATTAGTTTTTTGCGTGTGCCCAAGGTTTCTTATAGAAAGATAGACTATACATTTGCATTTGTATTTTCTCTTTGGCAAAGGTAGCATATAATACACTTTATCTAGCATATTTCTCTTCTCCATTTCATATATCTGAAAATTCTTCCATGTTGATACAAGGAGATGTTCATTTTTTATTCCAATGTGAATCATTCCATTGTATAGATATACCATAATTAATTAAGCCAGACCCCTGTCTGTAGACAGTTGGGTTGATGCCAGTTACCTGCTGTTACAAACAGTGCTGCAGTCATGCACAAGTTTATCTGTAGGGAAAATTTCCAGAAGGGAAACTGCTCAGTCAAAAGCTATATACTCTATATTTTGGAAGATAGTACCAAACTTTCTTCCATAGGTGATGCATCAGTTTATGCTCCTATCAGCAATGTATGAAATTGCTTATTTCCCTTAGCCTTGAAAACAAAAATGTTAATAAATGTCTAGATTTTGGAAAACTTGGAAGTTTGGTAACAAGTTCAGTTGTGAACTGTGGTATCCCGGTATGATTTCAGATTACTTTTCTCATACAGGAAAGGAGTGAGGCTGGGCTTTTTTTTTATGCATTAAAGAACCCTGATTTTTCTATAAACTCTTTTCAAATCCTTTGATCATTTTTCTATTGAGTTTTTAATAATTTTTTAATCCCTTTACATAGTAGGGCAATTAGCTTTGTTTAACATGTAAATATTTTCCTATTGTGTGTTTTTTCTCTGATTTGTTTATTGTTCTTGTTTGTTTTGGTTTCCTTTCAGAGGTTCTTTTTTGGTTTCATCTTTATATGCTGTATGGTGGGGGTCACATTTAATTCTTTTTCCTTGTGAGTTTCCCCTTATTGCAGCACGATTTTTAATTTTTGTTTTTTGTTTTTTTGTTTGCTTTATCGTTAGTTTAAGAAGTGCATGGGTCAGGATTTGAACCCAGGTCTCTTGAATGGCAGGTGAGAATTCTACCACTGAACTATCCTCGCACCCCCTCCTTTTGGAGGTTTTAAAAGTTATTTTTCTATCAATTTATTAATTTTTCTATTATCTTATTTCTCATAATTAAAAATATGTTTTTCAAACCAACATTATAAAGTGATTCTCTCATGCTGTCTTCTATTACTTTTATGGTTTCAATTTTTAAACCTTTGAATCTCTCAGAGACAATCCTGATAAATGATGAAAGGAACAGATTAAACTTTTTTTTTCAGATGGCCTTGACATTGCCCCAGCATTATCGACTGACTAATCCATTTTCCCGATTGTTAGCATATGATAAATTCCCTATACCATGAGGGTCTGCCTCATCGTTCTATACAGCCCCTTTAGATTAAACCACAGAGGCCATTTCCTGCCTTTTCTCCACAACCTATGCTCCAAAACTCAGACCTGCTCAGCCCTCCTCATCGCCAAGCTCTTCAAGGATGGAGCATCCCAGCTACCTCCATCCTCCATCCACTTGCACGTTTTTTGCCCTGCATGGCTCCCACCTTGTCCTTCTCTGACTAGCAAACCTGGACTCATCTGTTAAGATTTGATAAACTATAGGACTGCTGAGAAGCAAGGAACAAAACAGTGCTCTGATATAATGAAAAGGTTGGGGAGAAGACACTATGTGTATAGGCAAACAAGAAAGTCACAAGAGTGCTTGCTTCTGGGAAAAGGGATTGGCAAATTAGATTGAATTTCTACCAAACAAACGTATTGATTGTTAAATATGTTGTAACATTTTATGCATAATTTCATTATCAAGCAATGGCAATTGAATAATTTGTCTTCATTGCCCAATGACATTGAAATGTAAGGGAATAAATCAAATAATTTTTAAAATTAGATGATGAATTAAAAATAAAGAACTGTAATTATAAAATCTGTAAATGAATAGCATAACATCACCCAGTGAAGCACCCCTTCACCATTCCTCCAATAACAGTTAAAGTCTCTTTCTGCTATGTTCCCATGGCACTTCATACAAACTTCTACTTTAGCATATTGTGCATTGTGGTATAATTTTCCTCTCACCTCTAATGAACTATTAGCTTCTAATTCATTTTTGGTACTCAGACACTGAACATCAACTCCTTTCTTTTACTGAGTATTCAATAAACGTTTGAGGAAGGAAGGGAGGGAAGGAGGAAGCAGATATCCAGGAACATATGCATTAGGAAAGATTTCTACTGGGGAGAAGGGATGGGAAAGTGAATAGGTTATAAATAAAGAGAATAAAGAGTGGTGACCTCAGACGGACCAAAGATGAACCTGTGCTATGAACCAAAGTATGCTATTTAGGAATTTCAGGAATTTTCTTCCTCTTACACTCCACTTCCAATCTGTTGGGAAATTCTATTGATTCTACCTTCAAAATGCATCCAGAGTCTGACCACTTCTCATTATCACCTGGGTCCAAACCACCATTATCTCTCATCTGGATAATACGATAGCCTCTTAATTGTCCTCTCCCTCTCTGTTCCACACACTCTTGCCAGGGCAGCTAGGGAAATCTGATATATGTTTTGTATGTCAGATGGTGTCTCTACTCTGGTTAAAACCTCAAATGGCGTCTGGTTTTCTCAGAGTGTAAGACCAAGTTCTTCCAATGGCCAGTGTGACCCTGCATGATCTGTTTGCCTTCTTGTCACTTTTCTGACCTCCTCTGTTACTCTACTTTCCAAATGCTTTTTCCTAGTCACACTGACCTCCTGGCTATTCCTCCAACACACTAGACACACTTCTGTTGTAGGGTCTTTGCATTTGCTGTTCCTTCTACCTAGAACGTTCTTGCAACAGGCAGTTCATGACTCATTCTCTCACCCGCTTCAAGCTGAAGAGAGGCCATCCTAGACTTCATTTAAAATTTCAAGCCTTTTTAGAACTAAGGTAAATCAGTAAAGGGTAAAGGATGATATTCACTGTATGTTAAAACTTTAACTTCTGGGTGAGATCAGAGGAAGAGATGTCTATTTGGTGTAAAATTTATATTTTCTGTAGCACACTATCTAATTTAACTTACATGATCAGTCTTCTCGGACACCATAATTGCATGGAATTTTGAATAGGGAGTGAGCCCTTGTTGGTTTGTACAGGTTAGTGCGATGCCCAACACATCCCAGAGTCATATGGACAGAAAATAAAAAAGTATTTGCAATGTACCCATCTGGGGAATTTCTGATATTCTCACAAGCACTTGGGGACTACCAATTTAATAGGCAAGCCCTAGATCTTGGGGCTTGCCTTTCTGAAACTTATTCATGTGAAGGAGAAGCTAAACCTACTAATAACGATGCTTAAGAGTCATACCCAGAGAACCTTGCTTTATTGCTCAGATGTGACCTCTCTCTCTCTAAGCCAACTCAGCAGGTAAACTCACTGCCCTCCCCCTTATGTGAGACATGACTCCCAGGGGTATAAATATCCCTGGCAACATGGGACATGACTCCTGGGCATGAACCTGAATCTGGCATTATGGGACTGAGAAAGCCTTCTGGACCAAAAGGGGGAAGAGAAATGAAACACAGTTTCGTTGGCTGAAAGATTTCAAATAGAGTTGAGAGGTCATTCTGGAGGTTAGTCTTATGCAATGTATAAAAATTCATTTTTAGTTTTTAGTGTATTTGAATAGCTAGATGGAAATAACTGAAACTGTTGAACTATAAGGAAAGTTTACTAGTCCAGTAGCCTTAACTCTCGAGAAGATAATTGTACAACTGTATAGCTTCTACAGTGTGACCATGTGATTGTGAAAACCTTGTGGCTGACATTCACTTTATCCGGTGTATGGTCAGATGAGTAAAAAAAATTAGGACACAAAATAAATAAATAATAGGGAGTGATGAGGGTATGGGATGTTTTGGGTATTCTTTTTCATTTTTATTCTTATATGTATTTCTTTAGTATAATGAAAATGTTAAAAAATTATTGTTAAAAAATTATTGATTCCTTCTATTTAAAAATGGAAGGAAAGCAGGAAAAAGAACAAAACAGCAGTCCACAGGCACTTAGTAAATTCCTTTTTGTGTATTTGCTTGCTTTTTTTTTAGATTTTTCTCTTTATTGTGAAATATAACATATATACAAAAAATATATTCAAATTTCCAAGTACATTTTAGCAAACAATTATAGAACAGACTTTAAAGTTTGGCACAGGTTACAGTTTCACGATTTTTCATTTTTTCTTCTAACTGCTCCAAGACACTGAGACCAATAGAAATATCACTGTAATGATTCAGCAGTCCTACTCATTTGTTAAATTCTATCTTCTCTGCGCTACTCCTCTTTCTCTTTAAATAACATATATACATAAAAGCAATAAATTTCAAAGTACATCACAACAATTACTTATAGAACAGATCTCAGAGTTTGCTATGGGTTACAATTCCACAATTTAAGGTTTTTATTTCTAGCTGCTCTAAGGTACTGGAGACTAAAAGAAGTATCAGTATAATGATTCCAGCACTCATACTCATTTGTTAAACCCGACCATCTCTGTATAACTCCACCATCACCTTTGCTCTTTCTCCCACTCTTTAGGGGTTAAAAAAAAAATTTATTGTGATGAATGTACAACTATATGATGATACTGTGAACCATTGATTATACACTTTTGATGATTATTTGGCATGTGAATATATCTCAATAAAATAATAAAATTGCATAAAAAATTGCAAGCTGCCCTTATGCTCTAATCCGGCATTCTCTATTTTCTTTCCTTTCTTTATTTTTCTTCATGGTACATATCACTTTTTAATACACTATATAATTTACAAGTTTATTTTGCCTCTCTCTCATGGAAGTAAGCTCCGTGAAAGAAAGAAGTTGTATGTGTGTTCAGTGAGGAGAGTCGCTGGTGTTCACTGATGTTTCCTCAGCCTGTAAAAGAGTACCTGGCACAAATTAGGTACCCAGTAAATCTTTGTGGAACGAGCAACTTAAAAAACTCTTACATTCTATCAAGTAAAACAGACTTTGCAAGAAATAATATCATGTGTATCTTGTGCCTTATAAACTGCTGGCCCATGCACACACGCCGCCAAAGAATGCATCCTAACATCTAGTGGGTTTGGAGCTTGGTCTTCTCTTATCTGACACTTTTCCTGAACAGTCTTATCCACTGCCATGGATTCAATCTCCATCCATAATGTGACTATATCCCAATAACGCCCAACTAAGGCAATAATGCCCAGAGCTGTCTCCTGAACTCCAGACCTGTATATCAAAATGCTTTCTGGATATTTCCATTCTAATGATATATAGGCACCTCAAATTCAACATTTTCAAAACCGAGCTCATTGTCTTCTCCTCTAAACCTACTTCTTCTTTGATGGCTTTTCTCAGACAGCTAAGCAAGCCATAAATTCCACCACTGACTTTTGTCAATGACTTCATTGACTTTTACCTTTATCCATGTTTATCTGATCAGTCACAAAGGACTAATGCTAATCTCTAAATGTGTCTTGAAGCCATTAACTCCTGGCAGTACCCATTGCCACCACCCTCACTGAGGCTACAGTCAACTCTCATCTGAATATTGTGATAGCTACACCAATTTCCCCACTAATTCTAGTGTAGCAACTCAACTATGAAAGTAGTTAACTTTATCGGACATATTCTGAGCACTTTACAACCATTTGGACCCTACAACACTCTTATAAATTAGATTCTGTTATTTCCATTTTACAAATAAGGAAACTGAGGCACCATGTGTCTGTGTAACTTCTCTGGGTCCCATAACTAGTAAATGGTTGATCTGAGATTTTAAACCAACATTCTAGCTCTGGAGTCCAATTCTAGCTCTTAACCATGTTATTTAGCTTCTTCTGACTGATAATTTCTTTGCTTGAAAACTTTCAGTAGCTCTCCATTATTCTTACAATGATGCTCAAATTCCTTACCAACCTCTTCAAAATCTAAATCCTCTCGTTTCCACCTTTATCATTAAACTCAACCACCACAATCCCCCATCTCCCACCCCTGACCCTTATTCTTTGCTCCATCTCTAATGAACTTCCAGTTCTTCAAATGCTTTTGCACTCTTGCTTATGCCATTCCCTCTGCCTAGAGCAATTTCACTACAACTCCATCACCATTTGCCTGACCAATTCCCACTCGCTCTTCATGTCTCACCACAGGACTTTCTGAAGAAAACCTCCTTTAACCACCCCATTTCACACCCCCACAACTAGCTGAGGGGAACTTCCATTTTGCCCCTACACTGCAGAGATGTACTCTGGGACTCTTTTCTCCATCTTTCTATACTTGCTCCAGTGGTAAGTCTGTTCAGTCCCATGTCAATGGCTTCTAATCACTTTTTCCAACCTGTCCTCTCCTGGAAATCCAATCTTTTATATCTGACTGCCAACCTGACCTCCTCGTAAGGAGCCCAATTAGGTCTACTTAAATTTAACCTGGCCAAAACAGAATTCTTGGGTTTTCCTTGTTAATCTGCTTCTACCCAATCTTTCCCCATCACTGCCCATTTACTTGCTCAAATCCCAAATTTAGGAGTTATTTTGATTTTTATTCCATAACCTTCTAATCCAATCTTGCAGGAGTCCTGTTAACACTCTCTCAAAAACATATCCCAAATCTGTCTACTTTTCTCAGACTTTCTTGCCTAGAATAATTCAATAGTCATGTATTTAACTCCCACACTTCACTTTTGCCACCTTGCAGCCAGCCAGAGTAAATGTTTAAAACATAAATCAGACTGTGTATTTCCCTGCTCCAAATAACCCAGTGGCTTTCCATCATACTCAGAATCAAATCTTACTCTATATACTGGTTTACAAAGCACTATATGATCTGGAACCTTGCTATTCCTTTGGCTTCATCTAATACAACCTTTCCTTTGTCACTGTACTCCAGTTACACTGCTCTTCTTTCTGTTCCTGGTATGTGGATCTTACATTTCTTAGGCTTGGATTCACCTGCATGTGACAGAAAAAACAAATATAAAGATCTTACACATATTTACTCTCAAATAAAAAAGATCCAGGGATAAGTGACTTAGGGCTGGTATGGTAGCTCCATAAGCATCAGAGTCCCAGGCTTCAACCAATCTTGTTACCCACCATCTCTACATCATGGCTTGTACCACATGGTCAAAAATGTCAGCTTGAGCTCCAGCCATCACATTCACATCCCAGCCAGAGGAATGTTAAAGGGGATACTTCAATATGTTTTCATGCTATTGGCCAAAACTCAGTAGCATGGTCATATCACACTACAAGGGAAGCTGGAATGTATAGATTTCATTCTGGAAACATACATGCCTAGCTAAAATTAGAGGCAAGATGGATATAAGAGGATAACTGGCAATTTTTACTACAAATCTTATTCTGGAATTAATGTTATTTACTAGCTGTTTTCTACCTGGAATGTTCTTCCTCTTAGATTTCATATAAAGGATTCTTTGTATTGATCTGACCTCATCCTAAACGTCACCTTCTCAGAGAGATCTTCTGAGACCATGCAATCTGAAGAAGCTATCCAGCTAGTTTCTAACACAATCGCTCTATTTTAATATCTATATAGCCTATATCATTAGCTGAAATTTTACTTTATCTATTTATCATTTGATAGCGAGTTATTTCCTGTCTCAACCCCCAGTAGAATGTTAGTTCTTACGAGCAGGGTCCTTGTTTCTCTTTTCACTGCTGTATTCCTCAGCCCTTCAAACAGTATCTGCCTTCAGTAGGTCTTCAATAAATATTTGTTGAATGAATAAGTTTACCCTAATAGATCATTGATCAACATCTTATAGTTGCCTGCCAACTTTTTTGTGTTCCTTACTACTACATAGGCAACTCAGGAGCAGTTGTTCATCAATGTATCTCATACATGTAGTGAGGCCTTAGATATAAATCCTTCATAAAATACGTGGTTTGGAAATATTTTCTGTCACTTTGCAGTTGTCTTTTCATCCTCTTTCTGGGGACTTTCATAGAGCAAAAGTTTTAATTTTGATAAGGTCCAATTTATCAATATTTTTCCTTTTACAACTCGTGCTTTTGGTGTCAACTCTACATCTTTAGGGCCTGAGATTTTTCCTAAAAGCTTTATAAGTTTTCATTTTACATTTAAATCCATGGTCCACTTGGGGTTAATTTTTAGAAATATATTTCTATTGACAGATGTTCACACAATACAGTCCATACATGGTGTGCAATCAATGGCTCACAATATCATTACATAGTGGTATATTCATCACCGTGATAATTTTTTAGAACATTTGCATCACTCCAAAAAAGAAACAAAAAGTAAAAAGAAAAAACTCAGCATACCATACAAGTTAGGGTAATGCACTATCATTTGGGGTTAATTTTTGTGTCAGTTATGAGGCTTAAATTGAGGTACTTTTTTTTTTCTCTACCATAGATTAGAACATTTTTTGGATGTCCAATTGCTCCAGTATGGAAATATTTTTTAAATAATCATTAAACAGCTGGTTGTCTGCAAAGGATAATTAACAAGAGCTAGCAACGTGGTCACTAAAACCAAGTGGGGCCAAACTAGCTTCTTTCCTTTCTTAAAAAGAAATGAGATTTCTCTACTGAGATATTTGAAGAACGCTGGCAAAATAAAATGTATGTAAAACACATACTCCTAGATTGAAATATAGAGCTCAGGGAGAGATAATGATCCTACTCTACGAGATACCAGTCAGAGCATTTCTAAAATACAGTTTTGGTTCTGGGTGATACATTTTAAGAGTGCTTCAAGGCCTACATGGAGAAGAAAGGTCCAGTTAAACGGAAGGTCTGCACTTGTGACCTATGAGAACATCTGAAGACCAATGTGGATAGTGAGAGATTATAAAGAGAACATGAAGCAAATTTGAAATATTTCACATTTCACGGACAAGGGAGAAGATGTATTCTGTACAGCTTTGAAGAGACAGAGCTAAACCAAGGGGGCAGAAATTACAGAAAGCTTTATCTCAGGTCAAAGTGGGGATGCTCTTGCTAATAATTTGTACTGATCAATCCTGGAGTTATCTAGCCCAAAACACAGTGAACCCTTCATCACAGAACACTGTGAGATGCAATGAGAGAGGGACCTATTGAATTCACAAGTCCACGGGCAGGATAATGGACACTTGAATTTGGAGGAGGAAGATTTTCTTATAAGATGAAGGCGTAAGGTAAGACCGCAAGAGTGGAGAGTGCATTTTAGCTTCCTTAAATGGCTAGAGGCTTCATTCTTTAAAAGCATTAGAGTAGCAATTCTGGCCAAGCGGAGAGACTGCAAGGAGTTCACTTTGACAGAGATAGAGATTTTATGTGGGGAAATAGTTAACTAAAGGTGCCGCCCAAGTCGGAACCAACTGCGAGGTCACATCTGGGCCATGGCCATCTGCAGCAATGTTCTTCTTGGACATGAGACTCACCCTCATGATTGAGAGGAGGGCGCATTCGGTAGACTCAGAGAGCAAACTGAGGTTTTTTTTTCCCCATGGAATCAGCATGCTTTTATACCCCTGCAACCGCATTTTAAATGGAATCACAAAATGTTAGAAACAGAAGGGGCCTCAGAGACCATCACGTATAATCTACCCACTTCATGATTGAAATCAAAACACAACAAAATAAATATATCTTGTTTCTAGTTATAGATCAATATTCGGGCCTCTTTTTTCCAGAAAGCTAGTATTTAGTGGGTACTTTCGATAAGCAAAATACTTCACATGGATTATACAATTTAATCTTCACAACTACTCTATAATCTGGATATTATTATTATCCCCATTTTGCAGATGAGAAAACTGAGGTCCAAAGAAGAAAAATTACTAGCCCAACATACCAAAGTTAGAAGGCCAGGATTTAAATCTAGGTTACCAATTTCTAACACTATATATATTTTAAATGTTTCTATTTCTTTATTGTTTTTTAGTTTCAAGGGGCATACAAGTCTAACATGCAGAGGTATAAAAGAAAAAGTTCATAATTAGCCTCTCTCTTCTCCCCAACCACTCTCTCAGTATAAACCATGTTTCTAGTTTGGTCTATATTATCAACCTTTCTCTGTGCAACATCCAATTTTTTTTTTTACCATGTTACGCCACTTCCCTGGTTTGGTTTTCTTTCTACTATAGCAAACTACCTCCAGCGGGAGGAGTATTAGGGGGGAACATGAGAAAGTGAAATTTTAGAAATGGTATGATAAATACATACCAACTGTTCCTGTTAGATTAATATTTTAAAAGACCCAAACTCTTGAAAGCAGTTCCACTTGCTTGGGGAATAAACAGTTTTATGGTGAGAGCTACCCCAATGACATTCCATGGAAAAGGCTGTGGAACTAAATGGAAATGGGAAGACTTAAATGTGTTTGTGACAGTTCTACGGAAAATTATTTCTTTGTCCCAATAACAAACTATTGTTTCTTGTATCAGAGCCAGACATGGATGCTAAACTTCACTCTGGAAAACAGATGATCACAGATAATTGTAAAAAAAAAAAAACAGCTCTGAAAATAAGTCTTTTCTAGTGGGGTTTTCAAGTGATCTTAATTAATGTAGCGAGATCACAGTTTACCGTGTTTTATTCTTCTCTTCCATGTTATTGTGCAGCAAAGTGCTCCTTTTTCTTTTCAGAGAAAACAAATTTCCATTTGTCATGTGATAACTATATTTAAATACTTATTTCTTTTCTGAGGATGGGACAGATTGAAAGGGAAGGAATTATTTCATTTTATCTGAAGTTTAGGAAATAGTGCAAAATACAGCCCACACACACAAAAATGCCAACCGGGGTTGTTTATCTCTACCTTGACTTCTCCTATGTTGCTTTTAAAATTAAAAAAAAAAAAATTGCCTCAAAATTATTCTCACTTTGCACAAATCCTCCAAAATGTGCTATTTCCTATCTTTGTGATGGAAAAGTTTTTCTGTAAAATTTTCCTTGGAATAATGCTTCCCTTCACAGTCTCAAACAACTTAACAGCAGATCAAAATATAGGCTCAACATCAGCATATTGAGATGTACCCAAAATAGGAACATTTTCCTTATATCTAAAAATAAACCGTGACTATTTTAATACGTAGAGCAAATAAAACGGGAGCAAAGGCACCGCCTGCAGCACCGCCTAGCCCTACCCACAGCGTGACTGACTCTTCCTTTAATTTCCTCCTCATAAATTTCAAAACGCAAATTTCGCAATGAATTTTGCCCAATTGTTGTCAATTTAGGTACCAACTTTCTCAAAGAAATAGCCCGATTAGAAAATAATTGTGCTTCTTCCTCACTACTGTTCCCACACCTGCACTTGTCATTTCCTATAAGGTACAGTGGCAAAACTGCATCTTTCAACTCTGCCTCTTTTATCTGATGTAGTGGCTGACAGGTAATCTAGCTGAAAGTTCCGACAATTGCACCACCAGAAAAACACTGGCTGATGAAATCTGAGCAGTTATCACACTAACCATCACCTGTCAAGCCTCTTGCTTCAATTTAAGGGCGCATCAATTTTCTGAAGAGGAAATCAAGGGCAAAGAATAAAAGCGCTTCAGATAAACACTGACAAAGGCCCTTTCTGTCTTTTTTTTTTTTCTTTTTTAATTTATGATGGGATGTACTATCATAGGTTGCTCCGTGAGGTTTTATCAACTGTCCTGATACATCCCAGATAGCTTGGAATTCTTTGGCCATTGATGAAGTGCTATACTTGCACTTACTGAAAGGGCAGAAGATTTCCAACTGAAAATTACTTTCACTAAATACCACAAAGATATTGAAGGCAGAGAGAGCCAGGAGATGGAACAAATGACAGCTGCATATAACAATGAACCTCTCAGTTCTCTAGGCTGGCAGACAAGACTGATTAGAGTAAGAACATGAAATAATGTTTTCTTAAAGCCAGAGAGCATATTGTGTAAAGTGTCAGGTACGAAGAGTTCACATGTTCTTTGTGGTGAATTGGGAACACGACGCTGCCAACTGTACTGACAGCGCATCCCCGGCACAACTTCCAGGACAAGATATTTTTTCTAAATGTATCTGGTTACCATACTCAAAACATACATGCTTGATGGTGGCATTTGGTGAGAGGAAAGATTAAGGGTGGGAAAGTAGAAGACTGAGTGAAATAGATTGTGTGAGGCTCCTGGAACTTGGCCCTTAGAAAAACAGATTTGTTTTCCTTTTGGGGTTAAAAGCCACAGGGTTGGGATCTCACCTCTAATTCTTCTGGAATATCAATAGTGGACATTTTCAAGAGGAAAACAATGTGTAAAGCAAATACTGGTTTTGATGGTTTAGGGTCTAAGGATTGATGTGGGGCTACCTCTGAAATTTTCCTCTATTGGGCTATTGGGATTTCTGGCAACTCTTTCACCAAAACATGCTTGACGCATCCTGGGATTGTTGGAAGTTTTTGGAAGGAGGGCCAATTACTCATTCTGCTCCAGCTGTGAACCATCTGGAAGATAGACAAAGCAGTCAGGGGTGAAAATATCCGTTTGATTAGATGTAAAGTGAGATTGGAGAACATGGCTTGGCCGCTTTTCCCCTAGGAGGCATTCCAGGCAAAGGAGAAAAGAATGGGCACAGCTTGCTGGCAGGCAAGTTCCGAGGAAAGGAGTCAGAGAGAGCACAGACCACACACATGCAAGTAGATCTCTCTTAATGTCCCCAATCAATGACCTTCCTCTAGGGCACGGTACTTTTTTTACCTATATATTCTGAAAGGATATAAATTTATATTTTGTGGACCAAAATCATACATTCCCCAATATTTTGGTTTATTGATTTGTTGGTTGGCTTGTGTGGGGGAGTGATAAAAGGAGAGTATTCGGAACCGGATTTTGCCTTTGAGTCCAAGCCATATTCTGCAGTCCATTTTTATCAGCACTAAAGCTGATCTTTAGGTTCCAATCTGATACTCAGATTTCTGCCCTCAAATCTCAGAGCAGAAAGGAATGGAAGTAATTTTCTTGAAAGCTCAGACTTCTCTGGGTATCAACTGGACGTTCCCCAGCGGCCTATGAGAGCCAGTCCATGCAGTAGGGGTGGCATCTACAAAGGAGACAATTTTATTTTGTAGCACTGGTGCTTCAGATATGGTTCAGCCTTAGGCGGTCTTTTATAGCAGTCTATGTATTATTAATTTTACCATTTAATAATAAACAGTCAATGGAAACCACCTCATCCTGGGTCTGACCCATCAGAGGATCATCCTAGACCTTTATCCTAGAAAAACATTTCCAGGGAAGGACGGAAGAAAAGGAGGCAGAAGAAAGAAAGGACAACAAAGCTCAGCCTCACCCACTACTAGGAAGAGCCCTTAAGGGTAAAAAGTACAGCTTAGTGTTCAAGGGAAGGGGGCCTCTAGTCTGCAGAATTGAGGTTAAATACTACCTCTGCCTTTGCCACTTTTGGGGCCGTGGCAGGTCAACAAACTACGGAGCCCCAGTTTCTCCTTTGAAAAATGGAGATAATGACAGTACCTAATTCATAGGGTTATTAAGGGAATTAAATTAGATATTGTATTTTAAACATTAAACAAAATAAATGCGTGACACAATGTAGACCTTCAGGAAATGTTCTTATTTATTTAAAGTGGCATTGCTTCCCCACAAAAGTGATGCAGAGTGTCAGTGACCTGGGGGTTGACACAATAAATGGACAGTTTTTATTTTGGAACAGTGCTCCTTGCAGGATGATTCGGCTCTAGGCAGTCTGGTTATTGTACTACTAATGTTGTCGTAATGATTGACAAAAATAGAAACCACCTCATTTATGAGTATGAACCATCAGAGGCATCACTATTCTTTTTCTTCATTATAGAGAAATGTTTGAATGGAGATAATTAACGATGGGATGACATACAGCCTTTTGTCCTGTTGAATTAATTTATGGATTAAAAAGACTTGAGAATCTTTTTACCAATAACAACAAAAAGAACTCAGTATTTTAGCTGGTCTCATTATATTAAAAAAAAAAAAAAAAGCAAAGAGACCAATCTTTCTCCCCTGGACAATATCCTGTTTTGGGAGGGAAACTTCTAAGCAATCCAAAACAGACGAGAGAAAAAGTATTCTTTTTACAATGGAACGTAGAAAATAAGATAGCTTTCTCTCCTCTGTGGTTTTGGGAGGTACTCTTTCCATCTGGTGGTATAGGAAAGTAGAAATAGATTCTTTACATTGTATCTCCAGCCCTCAATGAAAGTTGGTTTGTTAAGACAGTTGATATTAACCTACAGTATTTCTTCCTACCATTTCAAATTTCTGGCCATGCTTGAAGAAAAGGGGGGAAAAAATCAGCATTTGCATTTTAAAAAATGCCTTTAGTTTCTGCAGTCCATTTCCAACATTTTTGGACATAATATCTCCATCATTGTCCAGGCAATTTCACTCCCCTCCTAAAAGTCACTGGGGGCATAATTTAAAAATTAGACTAAATTTAAAACACCTTGGTTATGAGAATCTTTTTCAGACTGTTACATTACCAGTTTGTAATGGTAACTGGTTTTGGAAAGAAAACCACAGTAGAGAATCATATATTTAATTAAACACTGCAACTAATTTACATACTTTTGATCATTTATAAATAAAATGGAATTCTCTAATCAAAAAGATCAAACATGAGAAATGTTCAGGTTTGGTGGAACAAACTGCTACCTAAGCCTCAGGGAGGGCCTCTTCCCCTCCAGGAAACTCTCCTACTCTTACAAGGAGTGGCACGAAGCTCTCCTGTGTCTGTCAGCCCAAAGGGTACTGCTGGAGCCTATTGAAACCTTGTTTGCTGCCAATGGTCATTATGACAAAATCTGTGACTAAGATGCGGAGGTTTAACAACCTCATTTTCTTTCAGTTGGTGAAACCCCTTGGTTCACATAAAAAGCCTTGGTCAGGAAATTCCACCAACTGCATCAATTGGTGAAATTGCATGATGATGACCACAAAATAAGCTATTTCCAAACCCTTGGCTAGAGTGAGGCCAAGCACAAAATCTGGATGCAGAGATGAACTGGATTTCTTTTACTTTAAAGAAACTGCTCTCCTAGAAATAAGAAATGCCTTACTTCTTCCTTAATTACATAGAGACTTGGGTGACGCTTGCACATGTGCCCGTCTCCTCCTGAGCCTGTGTTACACCTGCTTACTCCTTATTTCTCTCCTTAGGTTGCATAATTAATTCTTTTTTTATTCGGGGAAATTATTATATTTTTGCTATTCTAAAAGCACCATTTCAAATACGAGATGCTAATGGTATTCAAAATTGCCTAAGCTGAGCTCTCACACACTTTAACACCAGCAGTTTAAAACGTATATACAAAAGGGATTTCTTGGCCAGAGGTAATATTTGCATAATCGTTGTACTGGGTGTTATTAAAGTAAACGCGTTAACAATTGTTGAACATTTTTAGTAAAAAAGGAAACAACACATTAATACAATATGTTTAGGAATTTAAGATTGTTTTCAAATTTCAAACACTTTTATGGCATCATGGATCAAAAGTTTCAGTCATTTCACCATAAAGGGGTAACTTTTGAGTTTTTAAGAAGAGGACCTGAAATAGAATTAGTTACATGCAAATAAAAGTTGCCACTGACAGTTGGAAAATTATTTTTCAAACCCAGCAATTAAAGACTCAGAAAATTATACAAAGTTAGAATTCTTTAAAAACTAATTTTCATTGAATTATTATTTCATTTAATATCACAGCCTCACTATTCATCTAGCAGAATTCATCCACTGATTTTTGAATGCACAGCATTTCTGGGATGATGACTTAATTGTTTGTCATTTAATTAAATCCCAAGGCTATTTTGGTTTCATTCAAAATAAATTCTGAAATTAATACTCGATTACTGCAAGACATAAGCATCTTCTATCAATCCTTCAAGGGCAAGAAGTTTGTCTTCTACTGTGTTATCTTACGCACACTCCATGGCATACAGTGGACACACAATAGATACTGTTTGAAAGAATGAAAACCAAGATCACAAAAAATCTAAGCAGAGGTACGAGGGCAGTTCAGTGGTAGAATTCTCGCCTGCCATGCGGGAGACCTGGGTTCGATTTCTGGTCCTTGCGCTTCCCAAACAAAGAAACCAACACAAACAAACAAACAAATTCAACAAATGGTGCTGCAATAATGGGATACTCTCATGGAAAAAAAAATGAAATGTGACCCCGCCATACAACATACAAAAAAAAAAAAAAAAAATCTAAGCACCTATATTTTAAAAAGAAGTGTCAAAATTTGGATTTATGACTTTTCATTCATCTGAGTGGAAGAAATGATATGATACCCTTTTTCAATTACAAGGAGTTAGTATCCATTTGTCTTCTGATTGAATAAAATGAATAGCTCAAAGTTAGAATAATGGTTTTTATGATAAAAATTATTTGTACTATTAGGACAGAAATGTTTGCTTAACACTTAGAGGTTATCATTTTTGTTCACAATGATAGTTTATAATCCAGTATCCTACTTTAAAATGATAAAATTCCTCTTCAAAAGAGCAAGTAGGTGCACAGAAACTGGCACGCAGTGAGTTACAGTAGAGGTGAAATGAAAGAATAAATAAATGAAATGTTCTATAGGAAAAGACGAGAGATCTGGTTTTTATTTTTTGTTAGTGTTTTTGTTCTTCATGTCTATCAGCCCCTCGGCCATACACACCAAATTCAAAGGCGATGAGAAGGCACTTGGAAGTTTAACAGGAATTATCAACTGGCTTATTTTTCTGTGATGCTGGCTGTACATACTGAGTTGAGTGATGTGAGTTATAGACATGAAATTGCCCAGAAAGCACACGAATCTTGGTAAATATTTGCAGAGTAGAACACAATGCTTTAATACTGCTAGAACCTGGGTAAATAGTCTCAGAGTAGGACACAATGCTTTAATACAGCTAAATGATTTAATGACAAGCAGGGAATTACTGCAAAATATAATGCTGGTAGAAGGCAGCAAGCAGAGCCTGCTGGCTAGACTAAGAAATCCAAAATGGATTCCAGGAAGAGAGCACAATGGCCAGCCGCTGTGGCAGTTGCTTATTCCTCCTATACTATTATTACTGTTCAACAGTCCTGAAATCTGAATGACAGTGGCCTGAGCCCTTTCAAACAATAGAAAGAAGGTCAATTTTTGTAATGAGGAAATGGAAGTGGTGGCGCCGAAGATCACTGACCCTTACAGTTCCTTGTACGATGAAGGAGCAGCAAAGTGCGCCAGGAAATTATGGTGTAGGAAAACAGTGACACCACCGTCGTAAGACACAGAACCAAGGAACAAGTAACAAATGTACTAAAATGTGCATAAATCAAAGACGCTATCAACCCTGGGTTTATTCTTATTCTCAAACTGAAAACTTGGGCCTAACAGTTCAGGGAAAAAAAAAAAAAGGCATAGGGCCAAAAATTAAGTTGAAGAGTCTAAAACAAAAGTCTTAACCAGGGGTCATATTTTAAATATTTAGCATCTAGCCAGTTAAAGTACTGACTATGAGAACAGATGCTAGTTATGGTGCTGGGGCAGGAGCCACAAGGCCTGCTGCTCTGCCAGGAGCCACCTTACCAATTGCCAGATCCTGGGTCGGGGGGCCAGGGAGAAGTCAAGGCAGCACAGGTAATGGGGTAAGGATGGGGGAGGGCACTGGGGACTGAGCTAGCAGCTGTTTACCAACAGGTGCAGAGTTATTTCAAGGTTTTAGCATCTCCTGCAGGCTACGAGTGCGTTCCCATTGGACACCAGCGCTCCCCAAACGCTCTGTTGTCTACCACCATACCTATCCGCAGGTACTGGGTGGGGTGGGACAAGGGAAGAACAGCTTGTTTGCAGGGTTACTTGAAAGCTTATCTTTGACATCTGATCGCCTTTTCATCTTTCATGTCTTTTGGCACCATGTTACCAAATCATGCGCAGATTCCCATGCCAGGAGCTCCTGAACAAGGCCAATGCTGAGATACGCTAACCTCACTAATATAATTAGTGGAAAACAAGACGCATGGTGGCAGAAAGACATGACATAGTTTGCACAATGCACGAGACCAGAATATTATTCAGCAACATCTAAAAGAAATACTTGACAACATGAGCTGAATTTCCAAGCAGGTAGATTATTGTGCTAGTTTGAAAGGAAGTATGCCCCCTAAGAAAAGCCATGTTTTAATATAAATCCCATTTCATAAAAGTAGAATAATCTCTATTCAATACTGTATGTTTGAAACTGTAATGAGATCATCTCCCTGGATGATGTGATTTAGTCAAGAATAGTTGTTAAACTGGATTAGGGGATGACATGTCTCCACCCACTTGGGTGGGTCTTAATTAGTTTCTGAAGTCCTATAAAAGAGGAAATATTTTGGAGAATGAGAGACTCAGAGAGAGCAGAGAATGCTGCAGCATCACGAAGCAGAGAGTCCACCAGCCAGCAACCTTTGGAGATGAAGAAGGAAAACGCCTCCTGGGGAGCTTCATGAAACCAGAAGCCAGGAAAGAAAGCTAGCAGATGACGTTGTATTTGCCACGTGCCCTTCCAGCTGAGAAAGAAGCCCTGGCTGTGCTTGCCATGTGCCTTCTCACTTGAGAGAGAAACCCTGAACTTCATCGACCTTCTTGAACCAAAGTATCTTTCCCTGGATGCCTTTGATTGGACATTTCTATAGACTTGTTGTGATTGGGACATTTCCTCGGCTTAGAACTGTAAACTAGCAACTCATTAAATTTCCCTTTTTAAAAGCCATTCTATTTCTGGTATATTGCATTCCAGCAGCTAGCAAACTAGAACAATTATCATAGAAGAAAAAAGTTTTTAAGCCCATAAAACATGAATATTTGCCATATTTTAAACATTCAGTCCCACTGTCTTTGACTTCAAGTACCTTTCGTAAGGACAGACTAAAGCAGGGGTCTGCGGTGGAAACAGGAGAAGAAATCATGTTAATCTTTCATCTACCTTGCAATGTACCACAAATTGTAGTTGCCCTGCCACCTCCAATGGTCAAAAAGAACATGCAAAGTTTAAACTCCTTTTAGGTCTCAGCCACACAGGAAAGGAAGTGGAACAAAATTCTCATCAATTTGAAAACCTATGTTCCCCTCACACATTTTAAGTTGACATCTTAAATTAATCATAAGTGAGCATGGTCGTAAAGGATGTGATATTGACATTTTAAGATACAACCTCACCTAACTCTTTAAAGGAATTCAATGGAATATAAATACCACAGTAATTTCAAACCCACGATCATCTACTGAAAAATATCTTCAACCAGTTCTTCTTAAACAGTTGCAAATTTTACATGATTCTTTTTTCCTGTTGAAATTATATCCCCGTTCTTCTTTTCCCCTGGAGTTTTATCCTACTATAAGTGTTTAATGTTTGAAAGTCTTTTATTGATTATGTCATCATACCTCTCTACAACAAAAAACAATATAAATTGAATTTTTAACTTAAAAAAATTCCCTGTCACCAGAAATTCTGAAATATAAAAACACTCTTGTGCATAGTTTTTTATTAAAAATATTAGTAGTACACAATTTAACAAAACAATATCAATATCTAATATATGAAATACAAAAAGTAAAATTTTATTAGAAATGCGTCTTCCAGTAAGATGAAGAGAATAACTATAAAGCTCTTAATTAGTGGGGGCTTTTCCCACAGATCATTTGTCCCTTTGTATGGCACCTCAAGAGTTTTTAAACCCTGGAGGTTTGGGGAACACTCTGATGATGTCCCCAGCTTTTGGTGAAATGTAATTTCAACACTGTATCATTGAGACCCCCTCCCCACTGTTCAGCACGTCCCCAGAATACAGTAAGTGCTCAGTAAATGTCAGCTTTCTTTACCTTCTCAACCTCGCTGAGGAAGCCACTTGCCTAATCAATGAAGCCACCCCAACCCCAAGAGTTAAATTAATAGGAGTTTTCTGGAATAAAAAGTCATAACTAGAACCTTTCTTTGATGTCACAACATTCTCTTCACAAGGAAACACAGATTTTTTAAAAACAAGTGTATGACAAAGTTACGAAATGAAAGCGAAGTGTTAATAGTAGGGGAAACCATGTATGCTAGGGCAGGGATATGGGAAATCCATACTTTCTGCATGATTTTTCTGAAAACCTGCCATTTGTCTAATGAAAAAAAAAATGAAAGAGAAAACCACAAGTGTATGTGAGGGAATGTACGTTTAATTAAATGGCTCACGGAGATATATACATATAACACTAAGTCCAGTATTATTAAAAAATCAAGACAGTCTATGTATGAGCATTTAAAGTATAACATTTATTGCAAAAATACATTAACTTAGAAAGCTATATTTCATTTCCAATGTTAAACACTTAGTGTGTCAAGCAAGTAGAAGTGTCCTTGGATGTATAATATCTGGAAAACCTGAGTCATTTTAAAAACACACAGATGGTGTTTCAGAAAGAGAGTACCTTCCTATTAGCATAAGTAGGCTGCGGTTTTTTCACATGTAATGACTTCTGTTTCTACCCCCTGCCTGAGTGCACCGCCTGCTACTGACACAGTCTGCCTCTGCCTGGACTCCCCTCGCTCTTCTCTTAGATCGTGCATGTGATTTTTCTAGTGGGGAAAAACGCTCTGCCAGCAGGCATTAAAAAAAAAAACAGATAAAAATATTAATGGTTCATTATCTTTTTTTACCGTAAGATTATTTACCACTGCCATTATTTATTTATTTATTTATTGGCTAGAATATTTCTGCTTCTCTTCCAAAGGCACATGCAAAGCATTTAAACCTCTTTATGAAAATAATTAAATGTCATTTCAAAACAAAGATTTTAGGAAAAGTTTTTTGTAAGGTCAAACTAATGCCTCTAAAATGTCTTTTCTTTGTTGTTGTTAGCAAGCCCTAATATAGCAACTCAGCAGTAATTGCTATTTTATAATCTCCTGAATATTGAACTATTTATTATGCAAATTAATACTCTTTGGAGTATGCACCCGCCTAGCCATGGAGTTCTTTTTTGTTTACATATTTTACTTCCGCAGCTTTTAACAGCCAGTGTAAAGAAGCATCCTGATATTTGCTAATTCTAGGCATAAACAGATTTCAGCCAGACACATAGCAGCTACACTTCATGTTCTTTGTTTTTAAATTAAAGAAAGACATATGGTGAATTTGCAAAATTAGAAGGAAAAAAATTGGTAATGGCTAGAAGTTCTCTTTGGCAGAACTTTATTCTCATTATGACTACAGAGTCCTGGAACCATGCTATGACTTTCTAATGTATGGCAAAATATGCTAGCATAAGAAGATGTATTAAATTGAACCATATGAAATTGTCATCTTGTGGGTCAAAAATGGTCAAACAACCGCTATTTCATATGATTCAACCTAATAGGTGCTGTATATAGTTTCTCTTCTCAGAGGAAGGTCCACAACTCAAGCCTCCTCAGGAAAATGTTCTGGAGCCGCCTCCCAGGAATATTTCCTAAATGTGGTGAAACTTCTTCATAATACAGTATTCGATGCAGTTTCAGTACGTTTTATCAAGTCACTTCATGCAGTGGAGACTTGATGGCCATGTGGTCTGTCATGTGAGCAGGTATTTGTTTAATCATGTACAGCAGTTCCTCTCCCAGGAGCAAAAGGCCCTTCCAGAACGCAGGAAGCCTCAGTGAAGGGTGAGTGAGCCGATGCTTGGTAGATGCTCGAATGAGAGAGAATGGGACAAATGGGCAAGTGCGCTGACCACCTTGAAGACTGATTCCTGAGAGCTATATCAGCCTACAATTAATTCTACCTCCCATCATATCAATCCACCCACAAGGTAAGCAGAGTGCGTTATTATTCCCATTTTAGAGATCAGGAAACTAAAGATCCACGACATTAAGTGACTAGCACTTGGTCACCAGTGAGGAAATGGCATATCCAGCACTCGAACCCACTTTCCTTCATCTCATAGTCTTTTCCTTTTTGCCATACCTTCTTGTTTCTCCTTATTCTTTGGGAACTAGGTTATGAACTTTCAGGACACCAGGCAGAAAACTCGTCCAGTATCTTCCCCTTCCTTCCTTCGCAAGGCTCACCACAGGCCCACAAAGCCGCAGCTCCCATTCCCAGTGGCCCTCTCCCTAGTCCCCTGCCCCCGTTCTAATGGGGAAGAATGGCCACGCAGGGTGAGCTGGCTTGACTCTACAAAGCATTAAGCACATCTTTACTTCTCTGTAAGGCAAGATGAAAAACACTTCTTAGGAGAGTAATGAGGGTAAAACAGAAAGTAAACATTTCATAAATCTTAAGAGAATGGAAATCTAAGCTCTTTGTACTCATGGGGAGAAGTAAACCCCTTGCCCTCAGCAGAGAGAGATGTAGCGTAGAGATTCCAGATTTTATTTTCATATTTTCACCATAGCAACATGAGTTGAGCATGCCTTCTGGACAAAGACCTGTGATTATAAAAAAGAAAAAAAAAATCACATGCACAGTCTTTGACTTTAAGAAATTTCCAATCTGAAGACAGCTTGGACAAACAAGAAAATGTATATGCCAATGAGACATATGAGTGTCAATATGGATGCTGAAATACTTGGAATGAAAGATGTCACAATATTTGACATCTTTACCTAAAAACTGTAAGTAGAAATTGAACCTCAAAAAGCTCAGAATCCTAACAATATGCTTAAACTTTCATATAATTGTCAAATGCCAGAGCAGAGTAAGATCAATACTCTTCTCTTTGAGAAAAAGTGCTCACCTGTTTGAGGTGCCAAGTGGCCTGGAAATACCTGGCAATACTTGACGTTAAACCATATTCTTCTAGCTCCATTGCAAAATAAGGGTCAATAAAAATAACTTGCATTTGTGGTTGCAAAGAAAAATGTAGGAGAAAATGTAATAATTTGCTTAAAACAAATGAAATTCACCATCTCTATCAAAAATTCTGTGGTCATAAATATTTCCACCCCAATACAACTTTTAGTTTTGTAGTACTATCTAAAATTTGGGCCATACATCATAGTTAATCAAATTCATTTTTAAAGTCAGTTAATCCTAAAAGCAGGAGAAACATATCACAATGTGTAACCCCTTTCTCTCTCTCTCTCTCTCTCTCTCTCTCTCTCTCTATATATATATATATATATATATACATACATACATATATATATACGTGTTTTGTTAGAAAGTTCATTTCCCATGTCCCTGTTTCTCTGACTTTTCTAGATAGTCTGCTTGTGTATGTTTGTATGGGTTTATGTACTGAATTTAAATCTTACAGGAAACTGAGACAAGAAAGCTTAAAATATGGTTAAAAATGGAATGTGGTCTTATTCTCTGTTAAAACTCTGAAATGGACCCTGAAGCCTGCAGAGAAAAAAATACTTTCTGGGCTGATGTCTGGCTTGGCACAAGAGTCCAGGGATTTCATGTGGGTCTCCTTTGTTAAGCTGGCTTATAAATACTAGGAAATATGAATATTCACATATGCCAACCAAGCTCAGACCAACTCAGGGCTTAATAAATGGAACATGTCATTGGACAACTGAAGAACTTAAATATATATAAGACAATTGGAAATTGTTTAATGCTTTAGATGTTTTTAAGTGGTTCAAGGTTACTTCTGATTCTCATTTATGTCACTAAACTTCACTGGCCACAGTATTTTGGGGACCCTAAATGAGAAGTAAAGTAATATTCTTCCTGACAGGTTTACCTCAAAGGCCACCAGAAGATGCAGCTTGCAAGTCACCTGGTACAAATCCTTCTCTCTTCTCACTCACCAGGTCAGGCCCTCATCAACTGTTCTAGTTTGCTAGCTGCCCGAATGCAATATACCAGAAACAAAATGGCTTTTAACAAGGGGAATTTAATAAGTTGCTAGTTTACAGTTCTAAGGCCAAGAAAATGTCCCAATTAAAACAAGTCTATAGAAATGTCCAATTTAAGGCATCCGGGGAAAGATACCTTGGTTCAAGAATGCTGATGACGCTCAACGTTTCTCTCTCAGCTGGAAGGGCACATGGTGAACATGGCGGCATCTGCCGGCTTTCATGTGGCTCTACCAAAAAGGGACTCTCTCCAAAATGTTTCCTCTTTTATAGGATTCCAGCAAGCAACTCCACCTTCAGTGGGTGGAGACACACCTCCATGGAAATCATCTAATCAAAAGTTACCACCCACAATTTGGTGGGTCACATCTTCATGGAAACAATCAAAATGCTCCCACCCAGCAATATTGAATGAGGATCAAAGGCATGGCTTTTCTGGGGTCCACCACAGATTCAGACCAGCACACCAACCCTCCTTCCTGCCTCCCTCCACTTTTGTTTCCTTTGTGTCACATATCCTTATCAATGAATGTGTATCATTGTGTTTTCTTTATCATATCTATCTCCTAGCCTAGAATCTTGTGTTTCTTTTAAGAAATATCTCACTAATTAAGTAATAAAAGACACAGCACATTGTGCCAGATATTGGAAAAATTAAAGATGACCTTCTTTGATGGCATAGTTAATATTTTCATCTTTGTTCTCCCAGCTCACTCCAGTAGCCAGCACCAAGTTGGAGTGTGATAAAAGTTTCTTGATTGTTTTGAGAATAAGTAAAGGAAAAAAGAAATAAGGAAGAAATGTTTCCAATGTTGAGATCCTAAACCCTAACTTTCTTTCCTGGGCTCAGCATTGGTTATCAAACATGTAAACACACTAGGAGGAACAGGGAGGACTCTTTGTCCTGGTTCTCACTCCATGGGATTTAGAAGGCTTCTGGCAGAGACTACCCTACAGCACTTAATTGCAGTAGCTACTCTTCATTGTGCACTTACTATGGGTCAAATATTGTGAACTCATTTAATATTCACAATGACTCTGGGCAAGAAAAACTATTTTTGTTATTCTCACCCTTCCTATGAACAAACTGAGTAAATAGTGGAGTCAGGATGCAAACACAGATCTGTTTAGCTGTGAAGCCTGCATTCTTGCCCAATGGGCACACTACCTACCGTCTAGAAACAGCTCTGAGTTTGACATGCAGGGCCCTATCAGCCACCTTCCCCAAAAGCTACTGTATCTGGTAACTGAGCCTTGCAGAGACGCCAAGGTAGGAATGTGGGGCTGTAGCAGCTACTTTCTTTGAAACAAAAACAATGCCCCCTTGCCTAATCCTTGGAAGCTGTGACCTGGTTTGATCTGCTGTCACCTTTGCTTCCAGCTCAGGCCTAACAACTTCCTCTTTCAATCTTCAGCTGCCAGTATGACAGTCATCTGTAACCAGCCTTGACCCAATTTTATAAGCTACATAAGCCCCTTCTAGGGTTGAATGGCATGAGACACTACCCTCTGTGTTCTTGTCCTCAGGAACCATGGAACTTTGGAACTCTAGTATCAATTGTTAAGACTCTCAATGCATCCATTTACATCTTTTCTTTTAAAAACGAGGAAACCAAGGTTCAGAGAATTAAATTACTGGCGTAGGGTTACAGTGCCAAGACTAGAATATAAATACCCTGAATATCAAACTAATTCCCCTAAGAGATGAAACATCAGGATGCTTTGCTTAATCTGATCCATTAACAGAATCAGAGAAGTATTGTTATATCCAGCCCACTCCTTCCAGTCAATCAATCAATCAACTAATATCTTTTGAGTGCCTATTATGTGTAAAGCATTTTGTCAAGTGCTACGGAAGATGCCAAGATCAATTAGATATATTCATCCCTAGAAACCAACTCTCCAATTATGATCATGGGCTGGAGTTTGAAGCAGCTTCCTGGGATCTAAACTGACCCATTATCATAGTTCAGGTAATCCAGAGTCCTTCAGAGGTCCAGCCAAGACTTGGTCACACAACAGGCTTGCCCTCTTCAGCTGAGGTGGGGCTATGAAGGCAGTAAAAGCAGCTTTGGAATTTGAGATTTAGTTTTCTCATCTGTGAAAGTGGAGTAATAAATATCAAGCCTGCAGGATGACTGGGTCACTAAGAAAGATAATTTTGTAAAATGTGTTTCACCTAATAGTTATTCAATAAAGGGCAGCTTCAGTCAATGGGGCTATCTGGAATAAAAGGGGGTTCTCAGGCTTGCTGAGATTTGAAAGCAAATTACTGAGCTGCCTCTATGTTGGCAGAGAAGGGCCATTTATCTCTCCATGTTCATGACTTTATCACACTGTGGCAGCAGGTTTTACTAATGGGGTCAGGAACCAATCATCCCTGCCTCTCAGCCTGGTCCCACTGGCATTACATACTGTGACCAGTCTTGGTTTCTGTATCTTAAAAGGATCTTGGAGGTATGTGAGAGGTTCAAAAAAGAGCACACTAGTTCAAGGGTTGGAAAGTGTTCTCTGTGATAAATGGCAGGTAATATGCTCCAGATAAAAAAAAAAACAGGTGGACTTGCCAATCAGGCATAGGAAGTGGCATGGTATTCATTGGGAAATGGTGAGCACTGGGCTTTAAGTGGCAAAGGAAATGGGTTAAATGCCATAGACAAGCTTATAGAGACCTTAAGAGACAACAAGTGTGAGTAAGTAGTGCAAGTAGTTAACTAGAGTGAATGGAGAATCCAATGATGGCAGAACTTGTAGAATAGGCTGAACAGCCATTTTTCTTGAATCCTGCCTGGAGGAGGATCTTGCCTTGGGATCTAAAATCAGAAGTCGAATTACACCTTGAGTTTCCTTCTGGTACTAAAATGGGATTATCTGAAACTTCGGAAGCCCAGAGGAACTTCTAGAAAGACTTAAGTGGGATTTAATACAAACAAAAGAAGAAAAACACCCATATAAGTAAAAATTCAGGACTTGAACCAATTGTTATCATTGGTCTTGATTATTCTATATTTATAAATTATTTTATGCATCACTCAGACTACAGAAAGTCATAGCTTAGAGAGTTCATTTCCTTGGAGCTGAGATCCCATGACAAAATGTTTTACCATATATTCTACTATACTACAGGTACCTTGTGATTCACTTTCAGGAACCTCTCAGGGAGGAAGAAAACTTAGACTGTATTATTGTCCCCTGTGGAGAAACAGGGTTAGCATTTCCCCTGGGTCTTCCAGAATTTGCATTCAATGACAAGGCTGAGGGTGAAAAATACCCTTGGCACAGCAATTTTCAAGCTCTACTTGTAGGACAGTAGGGTTGTATTTTAAATTTTTCTAATAGACTAGCTCCCCTAACCACCTTTGTCCATTATTCTATTCATGCAATCCATCATCAATGAATATATGAATATTTATGTGTAGCTATAATATGCATAGCACCTTAGCAGTCAATCCCCTTAAACACTATTGCAGTGCTCTGTGAACAAATATCATTGGGTATCCATGGCACTCTTCTAGGCCATCTTTTAACCTGATTAATTGGCATTATAATATCATGAGGCAAGTGACATGGGGAAATAAGATAGAAAACAAATTCCCAAGTCAGTCCCCAACATACTGATTTAAATCCCCAGCAAGAGGCAGAATCCCTCTTATTCATAACTAAGGGCATGAGATCTACAGACCTAGCTTGTCAGAGGGGAAGGGTGAAGAAAAGGCACAGCTAACTAAGCCTTGATACTGGTAGATCATTCTAGGAACAAATTTACAGGGTGTGCTGGTTTGAGATGATGTACCCTAGAAAAGCCACGTTTTAATCCTAATCCCATTTTGTAAAGGCAGCCGTTTCTTCTAATCCCTATTCAGTATTATATGTTTGAATCTATAATTAGATCATCTCCCTGGAGATGTGATTTAATCAAGAGCGGTTGTTAAACTGGATTAGGTAGAGGCGTGTCTCCACCCATTTGGGTGGGTCTTGATTAGTTTCTGAAATCCTATAAAAGAGGAAACATTTTGGAGAATGAGAGATTCAGAGAGAGCAGAGAATGCTGCAGCCCCATGAAGCAGAGAGTCCACAAGCTAGCAACCTTTGGAGATGAAGAAGGAAAACGCCTCCTTGGGAGCTTCATGAAACCGGAAGCCAGGAGAGAAAGCTAGCAGATAACACCGTGTTCACCATGTGCCCTTCCAGCTGAGAGAGAAACGCTGACTTTGTTCGCCATGTGCATTCTCACTTGAGAGAGAAACCCTGAACTTCATTGGCCTTCTTGAACCAAGGTATCTTTCCCTGGATGGATGCCTTTGATTGGACATTTCTATAGACTTGTTTTAACTGGGACATTTTCTCAGCCTTAAAACTGTAAACTAGCAACTTATTAAATTCCCCTTTTCAAAAGCCATTTTGTTTCTGGTATATTGCATTCCGGCAGCTAACAAACTGGAACACAGGGCTTCTTTAAGTTTCTATTTTACAAACATTTACAAGCCTTACACTGCCACAAACCAAAAAGTCCAAGACTTATGCTTCCCAACATTTTAAACACTTTTATTATGCGTCCAACAATGACATATTTTATCAAAAGTCTCATGGGGACATAGGGAAGGGGTTATATGTGCCTCTGGTCCCACCTTTCCTCTCTAATACTGGAGAACAAGCCAGAAGGGCAAATAATTGAATTAGAAAATGCTTTATAGGGGGACAATCTAATGAATTATTCCTCTTTCCCATCCAGCATCAGAACCAATTAAGAGATAGATGAGGGGTTCTGGCAGGTGAGGAGTAAAGTGTCATCTTCATTACTGATCAAACTCTGGAGAACAACACTTAGAGGTGTGAGAAAAACAGGATTCTTAGATTGCAGTCTAGAACTGGAGAGACACCTACGACTGGCCTTGGGGCAGATCATTATACCAAGGAGAACTGAGCTGAATATAATTAATCTGCCAATGGGAAGATACAAAAACAGGGGTGGGGAGGGCTAAGAGAGATGCAGCCATGTGGGCTTGCTACTCCTCTACAGCTCACCAATCCAGCCTGTCACAACAAACCAAGCTTCCTTCCCTGGGGCAGAGATCGGCCAGGACGGTGTCTCTACACCAGTGGTTCTCAGAGTGTGGTCTGAGGATCCATAACATCAGCAGCATCTAGGAGCTTGTTAGAAATGCAATTATCAGCCCTAACCCAGACCTTCTCAATCAGGAATTCTGGGGCCCGACAACACGTGTTCACAAGCCGTCTAGATGACCCTGACATGCACTAAGTCTGGAGAATCCCACCTGGCATGCTTTTCAAATGCCCAGGTGCCCAGCTTTACTCCCGACCAATCAAATCAGAATCTTTGGGGTGGAACCAGGTATCAACATTTTTGATGCTTGTGGTGATGACTTAATATGAAGATGTTCTGGACATAGCATATATTTAAAATTAACTTTTTCATGGACACATTTGTGAGTCTGAGGCTACCCCCAACCTCACTACTGGGGATCTCTTTCCTGCAGTTTTCTAACACCGTGATTTTCAATGTGGGGGTGGGGGGTATTTTGACTTCCAGAGGATATTTGGCAAGGTCTGGAGACATATCTTTCACAACTGGGAGATGCAACCGATCTATAGTGAACGAGGCCAGGGATGCTGCCCAACATCCTACAGCGACCAGAACAATTCCCCACAATAAAGAATTATCCAGCACAAAATATCAATAGTACGAAGGCAGTGAAACCTTACTCTACCGTATGTATTTTTGAACCTACTTTATCTATACCAAGTTTTTAATGTAATAAAATTTAATTTTACGATGATTTATAAAACCTCTCCTATAAATCAGACGAACTTTTCTCCTCCCATTTTAGGGTAAACGAGGGAGATTATGGGCCCTTAATCAATGTTGCTTTAGTTTTTTTTTTCTTCCTTTATGATTCCACGACAGTGGAGATGTCTAGGTTACAGGCTTACCGAAAGCCTGTCACTGTGTCTGTTTTCTCACTTTGTAAAACACCTTGCCCAGTGCTGCATGCAGACAGGCACTTGATAGATGCCATCTGATGATAACTGGATTAGCTTTTCTTAGTTAGGAAATCTAAACTTTAAATGTAAGTGGCACCTTACCTCCTCTTTGAATAATTTCCAAAGGATTTTATAATGTGCAATCTTTGCATCCTGTAGTTCTGTAACTCTGCACAAAACATTTCTTGCTGTTGTCATTGGAATCCCAGAGCAGTTCTCTGTCAAGTATGCCTAGGTAATCTCAATGTGCCGCTGGGGTCCCCTGGAGGGCTCCTCTCTTTCCCTTAATAGTCTCAATACAATACTGATGCATTGCCTGCTAAATCTATTATATTAGGGTGGCCACATAAAATACACAGCATCCAGTTATACAGTCAAATATAAATTAAATTGAGCATTCTGTTCTTTGATTTTTTTTTCCTCCTAAATCTGGCCACCCTAATTATATTTTAAGTTTCATGAATATTATATGACTTTTCCGTTAATATATACCATTTTGGGGGGGAATTACATTTTTTTTCCCAGTAAATTTACTAGGTAATTTTCCATTAGAAAAAGGGCTGATATTTAGATGTTGCACACCAGTCCAGTCATACTGCTTGTTAAAATAGTAATATCTTCCTTACATGTTAGAAAATAGGCCCTGCTGTCTCTGCGCCACTTAGGTGGCCCTCCAACCTTTCCCCACCTTCTCCTGAGTCAACAAGTAAAGGCTCAACACCTGGCACGTGGGCTGGGGATTCTCCAAGATCTGGCTCAAGTATTTTCACTGACATCTGCTTTGATTAGTCATTGACTGGATACACTGCTGTTAAATATTTCAATATCACTCCTAAATACTACTTTCATCTTAAAGCACACAAATAATTCCCCAAAGATAAGAATCCAAATGCATATATAGCTGCTTCCTGTGTTTTTCTTCCTTGTAAACATATTTCCAGGATCGTATACCCTTTCATCTCATTTTATCATTATTTCTTCTCCTCATCTTTTTTTCCTTCCTAAGTAAACAGTGATGGTGCCTCCTTTCTCTAGTTGCTTTTGCTACCATAACAATTCTTGAGCTTTCCCAAGGGATTATCCATGGTGTGATTTACTTTTCAAGGAGGGCCCATTTATCTTCTCTCTGACAAATTTCAACACATGCACAGCTCTAGCATGAACATTTCTGCAGATTAATCCCTCACCCTTCTCAAAGAGGAGAATTATTCTTAAACAATCTATTTCAATACAGAGTTCCTAGTGTGAAGTTAATTTCCACAAACCTTGGGAGAGTGCTACCAAAACACAATCTCAGTTATTCACTGAGAACAACAGAACCTCTGGCTTGTAGTTTTTCATCCTTATTGTTTAAATGTAAACAGGAAAGAAAGACTGGCCAAAGCGTGCTTTAAATAAAAAATCAGTGTTTCCTGAAAGCTCTTGGAATGATTTCTGTGTATAATAGTCTGTGAACATTAACTATCAATAAACATTATTTCAGCATCTACTGTACAATCACTACACGTACATAACATGCTATTAACAGTGGTATTTTATATATACATGTAATCAGACATTATGTTGCTATGATATGCTTAAAAACTATGTAAAATCAGCTATGTGTTCAGATCAATATTCTAAAGATCCAGAGAAATAACAGTACTTTATAAAACTTGTCTATCTCTTGCTGTAAGAATATATTAGCATTTGATTATTAAGAACAACTAAAAAAAAATAATAGAGGAAGCACAGAATATTATACCTTGGGAAAAGTATTAGGCATCACAAACACATGATGGGAAAAACCCAGATGAATAAATAAAATAGAAAGAGACCTAGGGGATGGCCACAGGCTGAATATGAATCAGCAATTCGGTGCTATTGTGATAAAAGTCAATATGATACCAGCACAAATCAATAGGAGTAGAGCAGCAAGGATGAAACATAATCCTTCTTCTCTCCTCCCCATTAGTCAGAGGGAGGAAAGTATCCCGTTTGGACAGCACACAAACAAAACTGTGCAGAGCCCACCTGCATTCACAGAAGAAAAAGCAGACTAGCTAAACCAGGGAAACGGGAGTCTTATGGGAAAAGGTTAAAACACTTTTTAAAAGTGGCTCTGGGGTGAAATGAAGGCTGTTTTTAAGTGGTCTTGATTAGTTTAGGAGGGTAATTCTGGCCAGTGACTCTGATGGTGGAAGTTCAAATTTGAAAAATAATTCAGGCTAAAATGAAACTTATAGACATTTCTGCTAGACATAAAGAAGCTTTTACCAGGTCAACAGAGCAAACAAAGAAATCACAGAGTAGGTTTTGCCCTAAAAAAAAGGTTTCCAAATGTCCATCTCTTAAGTTTTTTTTTTAATTTAAGATTTTTTTAAAGACAATCTTTTATTAATCATTCACATGAGGGTCAGGTGACCCCTCATAGTCTTGTTCAACTATATCCTAATTATACACAGATGAAGGACACACATCTATATGTTAAGCGAACATTTCATTATAAAATGCTTGGATTTTAGTGGTACAAGGACAAGCTGGGAAAAGTTGTAATATATTATACAACTATTTCTCAATGAACATTAATATAAAACACTAATATGGAAGTAGCCCATGCCTCTCTACCATCCCCACCTACATAAATACAAACTCTTCACTGCTGTTCCTGTCCCAGACACAACAGCCACACAATAAATGCATAAGAGCTAGATATGATTCCACTCATTCAAGTCGGGTCTTGATTAGTTTACTAGAGTCGTTTAGAAGGGAAAACATCTTGGAACCTCAGATGCAGACATTTGGAGAAGAGTTGCTTCAGAGCTGAGAGAGACACAAATGTTTGGAGATGCTTGGAGTGCCAACAGAGATAGCAGATACCTAGACACGGGTACAGCCCAGCAGACATTGCCATGTGCCTTCTGATGAAATGCTAAGCAAGCCAGAACCTGGAGAGAACCGAAGAAGCCAAGAGATGAAACCCAGACCCAGAGAAGCCGAGTGAGGAACCCACACAGGAAAAAGAGGCTGAAAGCAACTGAGCCCAGGAGCAGGGGACCAGCAGATACCAGCCACGTGCCTTTCCAGCTGATAAAGGAGTTCTGGACAGCATCAGCCTTTACTAAGTGAAGGTAATCTCTTGTTAGTGCCTTAATTTGGACACTTTCACAGCCTTAGAACTGTAAAATTGTAACAATAAATTCCTTTTATAAAAGCCCTTTCATTTCTGGCACACTGTATTCTAGCAGCTTTAGCAAACCAAAACATTTGTTATTGGATAATGGAAAAATGATACCCATAAATTTGGCTTTCTGGCTATTTTTTAAGGTTCAATTTTACATTGTCATAGATATTAAGACCACACTGAATACAGCGGCCAGGAGCTGTCCTGTTAGGATGTGGCTATGATTTTTCGCTTCAGAAGTTGCCTGTAAGAAATCTTTTTAATATTAAAAATAATAATAGCATTTTCAACTTCCTTTTCACTCTTTTCTGAAATTGCCTTACTTTTACAACATTAATATTATGCTCATCTGAATACTAAGATACCCATAGGAGCCAAGGGTAGGCTCTGTGTTCTGATTACATTTTTTAGATGAGATGAAACTTTTCTTTGGTTCAGAGAACTGTAACATAGGGCATGTGCATCCCTGTTCGCTAGTACCCTGAGAACTTTTAGCTGGAACATTCTGCTTCACACTAAAAGCTCTTTTGTATTTGAGAATTGTACCAAGTCTGCATGAAATGATTATTGTGGAATGATTATTCGAACATCAATCTGTTGTGTGCCCCAGAAAAGCCATGTTCTTTAATCCTCATTCCATACTACTGGGTGGGACCTTTTTTATTGTTTCCATGGAGAAGTGACCCACCCAATTGTGGGTGGTAACTTTTGCTTAGGTGGTTTCCATGGAGATGTGTCTCCACCCATTCAAGGTGATGTTGCTTACTGGAGCCTTTAAGAGAGAGAACCATTCTGGAAAAAGCTCAGAGTCAGCAGAGCCCACAAAGCCAGAGACCTTTGGAAATGCATAAACAAAATGCCCCAGGGGAAGCCGCTGAAGAAGCCTGGAGAGAAAGCTAACAGACATCCACATGTGCCTTTCCAGCTCAGAGAGAAACCCCAAACGTAATCGGCCTTCTTGAACCAAGGTATCTTTTCTTGGATGCCTTAATTTGGACATTTTCACCATCATAGAACTGTAAACTTGCAACTTAATAAATTCCCCTTTTTAAGAGCCATTCTATTTCTGGTATATTGCATTCTAGTAGCTTTTTTTTTTTTTGAGGTTGTAGACCTGTAATGGGAACCTGATACTACTAATAATATGAAAATAAAAAGCCATTCATTTATACAAAGTGTTTCTGAATGCAATAGAAAATGGGATCAAAGAATCTGCATATATACTATCTGCTAGAGATCTGCTAGGATCTCTAAGAGTTTAGAAATTAAGCTCACTTTGAGAAAACTCATTCTTTTCCTCATTTTGGAGCAGAGATCGCAAAGTTGTGATGTACAACAAAAACATAGCATATGAAAGCTCCAAAACCAAATACGAGCTTAAATTGGGAATAACTGTGACTTGAATTAAAAATTAAACCCGCTTAAACCTTTCCTGTGACTCTGCAACTTTTGCTGCCGGACCTGCAGGTTTTTATTGAGGTTAATAACCCCTTAGCTCTGTGTGCCTCTATCTCCAATGCCCCACAGCCGACACCAAAAAAAAAAACAAACAAAAAAAAAAAACCTTCCTTCTTAATGACTGTCTTTGGCAATGCTTCAAAATCCCGAAAGCAAGAGAGCCTTCTAAAGTAAATTAGAATGAAAAACAACACTATGTCTATGCATGAAAACCAATCTAAGAAGTTGAACTGAGAAAGAACGTACCAGAAGGAAGCAGTACAGTCTACCCTCAGGAGAAAAAGAGAAACTAACAAAAAGTAGCGTGGCTGTTCTGGCCCTTCCTTCACATTATCACATGATTATAAAAGTATGGGACCAAATTCTCAAATTCTGAAAAGGTAGCAACTCTGAAGGAGGAGCTAGGGAAATGAATAAATAATGAAGAAGTACAGGTGGCTTTAGCTGTCAATGAGTTTCTTTGCTCTGGCATTGGCAACGTCAGTACAGTCTTTGCTGGGGTCAGTCTTTTCTGTGATCCGATGTATTTGTTGATTTTGATCTTCAACCTCCTTGCCCATGTCTAAGGCCATGTTTTTGAGATTTCCAAAGATACTGCCCACCTGAGTCATGTTCTCCTCCATTTCATCTTTCCCGGCATCATCATTTATATGTTTAACGTATTTGCCTGTGACTGCTCCTGTGGCTGTTTGCTGAGGCTGACCATTTGTCACCCGGCCTGTGCTGCTCAGATGTTACATTGCTAGGTGAGTTGTCTCCACCATCGCCCCATGTTGCCTTATAGGTCTTACCAGATTCAAAGTTCTTTGTCCTATAATATGGGCAGACATTAAGTCAACAGCATTTGTTCAGTTACATTAAAGTCTCTTTTGCGTCTCTCATGTCTTTATTTGGTCCATGCCTTCTTCAATGCAGTTTACTTATTCCCCTTGTTTATCTTGCACAGTTATAATTTTGATTCCTGTATCCTGAGACTCAATGGCTAAACCCAGAATTTCCTTGTACTTTCCAGAGACTCATTGGTAACCTGGTGAGCCCTCAGCTGAATTTCTTCTGTTGACAGATCATCCATGATGAATGAAAACTCTTGATAGGCAGATAAACCCAAATGCGGCTATTCAAGTGGCACCAGCCATTCCGCTCCTGGCCACCACAGACCTGACACTCCCAGACCAAACCCAGAGCTGCGCCCTTTTTGCACCTACAAGCAACGGGCCTGTACATGGTGCACTTCACATTCTGGCAGCTTTTACAAACTAAAACAATTATCTATATTTTCCAAATTTTAGACACATAAATACTTCAGCACATACCCACCTGTTGCATTATTTTGGCAGCTGGTTCTCATTTTTGCAGTAGTTTCATGCATATTTGTGCGATGGCCCAATACCCCTCCCTAGGACCCCCTCAGCATGACACAGAACACTTCAGTTTTTGGTTTATGCTGTGCTATTTTATTAGTTACAAAAGCTGGATCTCACAAAATTTCTAGCCCAAAGCCAGAAGTCACGGGAGGGAAATGACTGGCTAGCAAGGATTAGGCAGCCAGCCTGGGGGGAGGGTGGTATGAGATGGTGTAGTGGCTGGCCTTCTTTGAGCTTTTGCTGCCAGAACCATAGCATGAAACCTTCAGTACAAGAGTTGGTAAACTGTGGCTCTGGTTTTAGAGCCTGTGATCAGATACTGGTTATCGGAAGATACATCACAACACAGGATATTTGAAGACTCCTCTACCTGAAACAACCTTTTCCGAGAAGATGCCGCCATACAGTAGATCAACCCATCCATTGTGTTCACAATAAAGCTCCCACAAGAAGCAACCTTGAGGTTGTGGCGCTGAAGGTCTTTCTTCGGCATGATGGCCTTATACTTCTCCTCCCAGTGAGTGTGTAGGAATAAGAAAAGCCTTGCCCTTCTCCCACTTATATTCCCACTTGCATCCCTAGGCTTCCTAAGGGAACATCTTGGAAACTCCCATAAGTCAGCTACTCATGAATAGTAAAGAGGACTCAGAATTAGAACACATGACTGTGGGAGTACTGGCTGAAGATACCAAACAAATATTGAGTGCTTACTATATTTCAGACATTGTATTAGGCACCCTGTGGCAATGTAGAGAGAAATCAGAGTCTATATGGAAAAAATAGATCATGGAAATTGAAATCTTGATTTTCAAAATTAGCCTTTTATTTTCAACCAAATATTCCGTACTTAATAATCTGCATTTGAGACTACAAAGTATTTTTGTCTTGAGATAGCTTCTCTTCTGTTCACACACATTTTTACATATTAAAAGTTCCTCAAAACTATACAAATAAATATTTATTTATTTATTTGGAAATACTATGAATAAATGATGCCCCATGGTTCACTGATAGGTGGAAGTAATGTTTCACACAATCAAATTGTGGGATTGTATTGATTGGGACTGATACTTCATTGTAGTCAACAACTGTGCCAGTTTGAAAGGATTATGTACCTAGAAAAGGTACATAGAAAAGCCATGTTTCAACCTTGATCCAGTCTTGTGGGAGCAACCCTTTCTTTTAATCCCCAGGTTGGAAACTTGATTAGGTTATCTCCATGGAGATGTGACTCACTCAATTGTGGGTATTAACCTTGGATTAGAAAGAGATGAAACTTTTTAAAAGAGGAAGCATTTTGGAGAAAGTTTCAGAATGATGAGAGAAAGTGCCCATGCAACCAGAGACTTTTGGAGAGGAATAAGTAATACATCCCTGGGGCAGCTTCATAAAACAAGAAGCCTAGAGAGAAAACTAGCAGACATCACCATATTTGCCATGTGCATTTCCAGTTGAGAGAGAAACCCTGAACATCATCAGCCTTTCTTGAGTGAAGGTAACCTCTCGTTGGTGCCTTAACTTGGACATGTCTGTAGACTTGCTTTAGTTTGGACATTTTCACAGCCTAGAACTGTAAACTTGCAACTTATTAAATTCCCCTTTTTAAAAGCCAGTCTTTTTCTGGTATATTGCATTTCAGCAGCTAAAAGACTACTCTTGATATTGCTTGTAGTTTTATATCTTATGGGAAAAAAAGCAAATTAGGGGAATGGAGACCCATTAAAAATCATTGAATAACAGTATCCTGGGTGAAAGATGAATGTGAGTCCTCATATTTTCCACTCTTTCCCTCTTATTTATTTCTGCTTTGTCTCATTTTCCCTCATTGGAATATACTTTTAAAATCAGGTCAAAAACCATAATTTCAGACTCAGTTTCCCCAAATAGCCCTAACTATGCCTGATGTAGAAATCCACTATTAAACACCAATGTAGCTTAATCCTGAAGTTCTAGAGAACAATTTAGCAAATTTTGATTTCAGATAAAACATCACATATTGACATTAGGCAACAAATTAAACTCTAAGACATAACTCTGGATTTGTCATCTTAAATGCATATGCCATATTGGCATAGTCCTAAAATTCAAGGGCTCAGTATTCAATATTCACAAAACAGATGACTACGTAATGATTACTATAAGGCCTCTAAAAAGTTGGAGAAATCAGAGGTACTTTATAATACTTTATAATACAAAGGGCTAAACAGATATTTCAATTTCTCAGCCCAAGTACAAATTCCTTTCCGTGCCTTCTGGGTTCTGACTTGTATGAGATTCCTACTTAAGACTATTTCTCCTAAAGTCAATTCAGTCACCATGTATTAGCTTCCTGTTACTGCTGTAACAAATGACCACAAACTTAGTGTCCGCAAATAATACATCCTAATTATCGTTCAGTTCTGGAGTTCAAAGTCAGAAACAAATCTTATGAGGCTAAAATCTTTAGTCAGTACTTGGCAGTACTGCTTTCCTTTTGAAGGCTTCAGGGGAGAATTTATTTCCTTGTATTTTCCAGTTTATAAAGACTGCTTACATTCCTTGGCTCACTGCTAGCAGGAATATAAATTGGTATAATCACTTATGAAGATAATTTCACAGAATTTTTGGTTTTACTCTATTTGTGCCTGATCACTTCCCAGGCTCATTCTGTGCCCTGCTTTGTCCTGCTCTGGGCTCCGGGAGGCTAACAGCTGAGGAAGGCAGCACTTGGACCCTGCACTGGTTAGGTTCGGCCAACGGGAGGCATTGGCAGAGAGCAGTGGGCAGAGATAGTTTGAGATGGTTCTTCTCTCCGCTCTCTTACATCTGGACTTTGAATCTGCCAAGGAGCCCCTTCTTCCAGCTCCAGCTCTCACTCACTTCCAGTGACAGTGCTTCCTCCCACTGAATCTTCAGTGTGGTGATCACTTCCCACACTTCCTCACCCGGGTTCATTAACACCTTCCACGGTTCCTTTAACTAAACCCATGCCTCTGCTTCCCCTTAGGACTCCGCCCAACGCCCCTGGTAACAGTGAAGATATGACAGAGCCATTCTACTCCTAGGCATATACCCTAAAGAAACTCTAGGATGTATGCTCCAGGGGACCTACACGAGTATGTCCCTGGCAGCACTATTTCTAATAGCAAAAAAAAAAGGAACTACCCAAGTATGCATTGACAATAGGATGGAAATAATGTTATGGTAAAGCAGTACAAAGGAAAACCGAAAAGCAGTGAAAAATGGATGAGCTACACAGAGTAAGGATGTATTTCATAAAATGTTGAGTGAAAATAGAAAGTCACCTAAGGATGTTAGAGCATGATTCCAAAACTAAGCATTATATTGTTTTGAATTATACACAAAGATGGTAAAAGTATAAAGGAAAGCAAAGGCCTTAATAGAATAACATTCAGGAGAGCAAAAAGAAGGCTGAGATAAGTGGGGTGTTTTGAGGAGGCTTTGAGGATCCTGGTAAGGCTCCATTTTTGGGCCGGTGGTGGGCACATGGCTGTTCTATTGTTATTTTAACTCTTATTTTATTAGTTTATTAGTAATCATGTTCCTGTGCTCTGAAACATTCATTTCCTTTGCCATTTCTCTATTTGGTAATTTGTATTTTTCTTATTTATTTGCAGATATTCTTTTAACTATTTTATGCTATACAATATGCTTTTTAATAATTCTTTGTTTTTTATTAAGGTTTGCAGTTATGTTCTCTAACATGTTAAAGATGTTATTTCACTATCCTATTGCTTTCATTGACCCTAACTGAAAAATCTGCTATGAGTCCAGTTGTCATTTCTTTATGTTATTTTCACTTTTCTGTTTCAAAATATATTTTCTCTTTTAAAATTTCTTTTTTGGATTGAGAAAGCCTTCTTGAACAAAAGGGGGAAGAGAGAATTGAGAAAAACGTTTCAGTGACTGAGAGATTTCAGAGTTGAGAGATTATGTTGGAGGTTATTCTCATGCATTATATAGATGTCCCTTTTTAGTTTATAGTGCAGTGGAGTGGGTGGAGGGAAGTACCTGAAACTGTTGAGTTGTGTTCAGTAGCTTTGATTCTTGAAGACGATTGCATAAAGATACAATGATTACAGTATGACTGTGTGATTGTGAAAACCTTGTGTCTGATGCTCCTTTTATCCAGGAGATGAGTAAAAAAATATGGATTAAATAAACAAATATTTGGGGTGACAACACGTAAATATACTGAGTAGATTGAAATACTAGTGGTCAATGAGGGGAAGAGTAAGGTATATGGTACGTATGAGTTTTTTTCTTTTTTCTTTTATTTCTTTTTCTGGAATGATGCAAATATTCTAAAAAATGATCATGGTGACAAATATACAACTATGTGATGATATTGTGAGCCACTGATTGTACATCATGTATGGAATGTATGTTTGTGAAGGTTTCTCAATAAAAATAGTTTTTAAAAAATCTTCTCTTTTTGTCATTGCTGTTCGACAGTTTCCCCATAAAGCGTACAGGGTTGGCATTCTTATTATGTATCTTGTTGAGATTTATTTGGATTTACTGGATTTATGGATTAATGTATTTCACTGTCATGACCATTATTTCTTGGAATATTGTTTTCTACTCATTTTTCTCTACTCTCTCCTAAACCTTTGCCTGGACATACATTATAGCTTTCCACCTTATCTTCCACGTCTCATTGTCCATTTCTTTTTTTCATTCTTGGCAATTTCTTCAGAGTGACCTTTAAGTTCACTAGTTTTATTTTTTGCTATGCGTAGCATAATGTTTAACACAGTCACTTACTTTTCTAGTTTCAATTTTTATAGTTTTCAGTTTTACAAGTTTTACTGGGTTCTTTTGCAAATCTGCCTGGCCATTTTTATAGTCTCTTGTTCCTCTATTATACTATTTATAGCCTTTTATTACTTTAAATGTAATAATCATGCTAATTTATATTCTGTTTCTGCTAATCTCAAAATCTACATTTTCTGTGGGTACAATTCCATAGTCTGGTTTCTTTTTTACTTAAGATTTTGTGTATAATGTGGCTTCTTGCTTCATATATTTAATGATTTTTCAATTATGATTTCATATTTCCAGGAACTTTATGGGAAACTTTGAGGTGTGGATTTAAATTGTACTTCCCCATATATATTTGTCTTTGGCTCTTCCAGAAACTTTAGAGTATCTCAGCCTGGGATCCCTTCATACTGAAATTTTCAGCCTGGGATTTTTTGTTTGTTTTTGTTTTTTCCAGTTTTGGCACTTTTTTTGTTTTTTTAAAATTTTTCTATTTTTCATTGATATATATATTATATACTCCTATATCATGTAATCATCCAAAGTTTACAATCAGTGGTTCACAGTATCATCATATAGCTGTGCCTTTTTTTTGTTTTTGTTTTGCCACACAAGTAGTATGCCTTCTAACACTAAACACATGGGAAGATGAGCATGTGAGAATTAATTCTCAAAGGATCCATTTTTTTTTTTAATTCTTCCCCAAATCCAAGGTCAATATGGGCAAATATCTGTATGTTCTCCCTCTGGTGGGGAAGGAATTCCAGGTCACCGTTTGAAGACCTTTTGTTGTTTCATCATCAATCTCCAACCAATCTCCCAAACTGTTCAGATAACGTTTGTGCTTAGATGCACAAAAGTCTTTAAAGTCTAAGAATCCATTGCCAAATCTATGGTCCCGGGAATATTTTCCAAGTTTCTTTCTCAGAATTTTATAGTTTTAGCTCCTACATTTAAGTCACTGATCCATTTTGAGTTAATCTTTGCATATTGTGAGGTAGGGATCCACTTTCATTCTTTTGCATCCAGTTTCCCCAACACCAAATATTGAAGAGACTATTCTTTCCACATTGAGTGGAATTGGCTCGCTTGTCAAAAATCAATTGCCAAATACATGGTCCAATTACCCTTTGTATTAGTTAGGGTTCTCTAGATAAACAGAATCAATAGGGAACACTTGCAAATATAAAATTTATAGAAGTGTCTCACGTGACCGCAGGAACACAGAGTCCAAATCCACAGGGCAGGCTGTGAAGCCGATGACTCCGATGGAAGGTCTGGATGAACTCCGCAGGAGAGGCTCACCAGCCGAAGCAGGAATGGGACCTGTCTCCTCTGAGTCCTCCTTAAAAGGCTTCCCTTTTGGCTGATTACAAATGGAATCAGCTGTGGATGCAGCTGATGTGATCATGACCTAATCCTATGAAATGTCCTCATTGCAACAGACAGGTCAGTACTTGCCCAATCAGATAAACGGCCACCACAACTTGGCCGAGTTGACACCCATCCCTAACCATGACACCCTTAAAGACTGGGAGAAATATCAAAGGAAAAGGAGTTATAACAGAGAAGATAGGATTTAACAAAGAGGATGACAGCTGAATCATTATATTGATATTTCTTTTAGTTTCCAATGTCTTGGAGCAGCTAGAAGGAAAAACCTAAAACTGTGGAATTGTAACCCGTACCAAACTCTGAAATCTGTTCTATAACTAACTGTGGCGGTGTGCTTTGAAATTTACTGTTTCATATATGTGTTATTTTTCACAATAAAAAAAATAATTCTAAAAAAAGCAATTGCCAAATAGATGTGGGGATTTATTTCTGGACTCTTTTAATTCTATTTCATTGGTCTTTACGCTTATCTTTGTACTAGTACCGCCCCCTTTGATTACTGTAGCTTTGTAATAAGTTTTGAAAGCTGGAAGTGTTGGTCCTCCAATTTTGTTCTTCTTTTTCAAGATGGTTTTGGCTATTTGGAGTCCCTTGCACTTACATATGAATTTGATGATTGGTTTTTTCCATTTCTGCAAAGAAGGTTGTTGGAATTTTTTTGAGGTTGCATTAAATGTTTAAATTGTTTTGGGTAGTATTGACATCTTAATGATATTAAGTCTTCTAATCTACAAGCATGGAATATGTTTCCATTTATATAAATCTTTTAAATTTTTTTCAGTAATGATTTGTAGTTTTCTGCTCACAAATCCTTTATATCATCTGTTAAATATATTCGTAGATATTTCAGTCTTTTAGCTGCTATTGTAAATAGAATTGTTTTCTTGATTTTCCTTTTGGGTTGTTCATTGCTGGTGTATTAAAGCACCATGGATTTTTGCGTGTTGCTATCATAGCCCACCATGCTGCTGAACTCATTTCTTAGTCTAGTCGCGTTCCTGTAGATTCTTCTGAATTTTCTCTATTAAGGATCATGTCATCTGTAAATGGGGGCAGTTTTACTTCTTCCTTTCCAATTCAGATTCTCACTAACTCCCCTAGCTGTTCTATCCTCAGACTTTGCCTCTTTCTCACCTGGAGATGTAGCCCAGGTTCTAGGCCATCGAAGATCAACAGCTGCCTCTAGGTGGGTTCTGATCTCAATGTCTTCATAACTCTCAGCATTCATAACTTCTTCTTTCTGACCTAAAGGGGTTTTCCTTACTTTCCATAAAATTCAGCCATGCATTTAAATTATTTTTTAAATATTTCATCCAGAATTCTTAGACTTACTTTACTAGTAAAATTTATCTGAATATTTAGTGCACCATAAATAGAGCCTCTTAAAATAAAACTTTGAAGGGTCTTTAAACTATCCATTTTCAAATGCTTAAAATATTTTAAAGCATAGCAGATAAATAAGATATCTCCAGGTATACAAATTTGTTCTATCAGTTATAAAAATGTCATAACATTAAGCAGAATCAAGACAAATTAGGGCTTTTTCTAAACTCTTTTTTCTAAAAGAATGCTATAAAGATAGAGGGGATGGAAGAGGGAAAGGGAAAGAGAAAATTTAGACAATTGCAAAGCTGCTCAACAGGGGACTGAATTTTAAACAAACTGGCCAGTAGATAAATTGATATTAGATAAACCAGTGTTAGGTAAGATGGCTGCTGGCAGATTACTCTACAAGCGCTCTGAATAAAGATCTCTATTGCTCCTTTCTTCCATATTGACTTTTATCTTAGCTAATGTTTAATGAATTTGTACAATTATGCTGAGATGAAAGGCATGTGGGATTGGGCCACATTTCTGCTCAATAAAATGTGTTATTTTCTTCACCAAATGCAGTAGATATTTGGGAAACTCCAAAATGAGATGATTAATAAGGCAATTGAATTGAAATAGTTTACTTTTCTTCTGACAATCATTGTCTAATAATATTTTAAACACAGCTGCTAACCTCTATAATATTTAATTTGATGATAGCACTCTTAGAAATACGTGATGGTTATCAACAGAGATATATTAACTTTCTCAATAGCCAGAATCATAAAATAACTGGCCAAGCATCTATGCCATTCAGTGATTCTGGCTCTCTCATTTGAGTACTGTGTTAAAAGATGATTGGCTCATTGAACGCGGCGCTACCTTTTGGGGCTTTTGTTTTACGGGCCAGGCTTCCGCTAAGCAACCATGTCGAAAGGACCTGCGGTTGGCATTGATCTTGGCACCACCTACTCCTGTGTGGGTGTCTTCCAGCATGGAAAAGTGGAGATCATTGCCAACGATCAGGGGAACCGAACAACTCCGAGCTATGTCGCTTTTACTGATACCGAACGATTGATGGGTGACGCCGCGAAGAATCAAGTTGCAATGAACCCCACGAACACGGTTTTTGATGCCAAACGTCTGATTGGACGTAGATTTGACGATGCTGTTGTGCAGTCTGATATGAAGCATTGGCCTTTTGTGGTGGTGAATGATGCAGGCAGGCCTAAGGTCCAAGTAGAATACAAGGGCGAGACCAAGAGTTTCTATCCAGAGAAGTATCGTCTATGTTTCTCACAAAAATGAAGGAAATTGCAGAAGCTTATCTTGGGAAGACTGTGACCAATGCTGTTGTCACGGTGCCAGCTTATTTTAATGACTCTCAGCGTCAGGCCACCAAAGATGCCGGTACCATTGCCGGCCTCAATGTACTTAGAATCATCAACGAACCAACTGCTGCTGCTATTGCTTACAGCTTAGACAAAAAGGTTGGTGCTGAAAGAAACGTGCTGATCTTTGCTTTAGGAGGTGGCACTTTTGATGTGTCCATTCTCACCATTGAAGATGGAATTTTCGAGGTCAAATCAACAGCTGGAGACACCCACTTAGGTGGAGAAGACTTTGACAACCGAATGGTCAATCATTTTATTGCAGAGTTTAAGCGCAAACATAAGAAAGATATCAGTGAGAATAAGAGCGCTGTCCGCTGCCTCCGTACTGCCTGTGAAAGAGCTAAGCGTACCCTCTCTTCCAGCACCAAGGCCAGTATTGAGATTGATTCTCTGTATGAAGGAATCGACTTCTATACCTCTATAACCCGTGCCCGGTTTGAAGAATTGAATGCTGACCTGTTCCGTGGCACTTTGGACCCTGTGGAGAAGGCCCTCAGGGATGCCAAGTTCGACAAGTCACAGATCCATGATACTGTCCTTGTGGGCGGTTCTACTCGCATTCCTAAAATTCAGAAACTTCTCCAGGATTTCTTCAATGGGAAAGAACTAAACAAGAGCATAAACCCTGATGAGGCTGTTGTTTATGGTGCAGCTGTCCAGGCAGCCATCTTATATGGAGACAAATCTGAAAATGTTCAAGATTTGCTGCTGTTGGATGTCACTCCTCTTTCCCTTGGTATTGAAACTGCTGGTGGAGTCATGACTGTCCTCATCAAGTGCAATACCACCATTCCCACGAAGCAGACGCAGACCTTCACTACCTATTCTGACAACCAGCCTGGCGTGCTCATTCAGGTTTATGAAGGTGAGCGTGCCATGACCAAGGATAACAATCTGCTTGGCAAGTTTGAACTCACTGGAATACCTCCTGCCCCCCGTGGTGTACCTCAGATTGAAGTCACTTTTGACATTGATGCCAATGGCATCCTCAATGTGTCTGCTGTGGATAAGAGCACAGGAAAAGAGAACAAGATAACCATCACTAATGACAAGGGTCGTTTGAGCAAAGAAGACATTGAACGCATGGTCCAGGAAGCTGAGAAGTACAAGGCTGAAGATGAGAAGCAGAGGGACAAGGTGTCTTCCAAGAATTCACTTGAATCTTATGCATTTAACATGAAGGCAACAGTTGAGGATGAGAAACTTCAAGGCAAGATCAATGATGAAGACAAACAGAAGATTCTTGACAAATATAATGAAATCATTAATTGGCTTGATAAAAATCAGACTGCAGAGAAGGAAGAATTTGAACATCAGCAGAAGGAGCTGGAGAAGGTCTGCAACCCCATAATTACCAAGCTGTACCAGAGTGCAGGAGGCATGCCAGGAGGAATGCCTGGGGGCTTCCCTGGTGGTGGAGCACCTCCTTCTGGTGGTGTGTCTTCTGGACCCACCATTGAAGAGGTTGATTAAATTCAATTGGCACACATACTTCAGCATTGTTCCACAATAAAAAATTGAAGGACCTAAATTTGCAGCACATTCTGTAGCAGTTCAGCTGCTATACAAAATTCCTGGGCATTCTTAATACTTGACTACGGAATATGTGCACAGGGAAAGGATGTAACATTGCACTTTATTAGTACTGTATTGTAAGTGGAAAATGCAATGTCTTAAATAAAACTATTTAAAATTGGCACAAAAAAGAAAAAAATGATTGGCCACAAGAGATGTTGAAACCTAGAAGTCATTATGCAATTGATTCATAAGGCCAAGGTTATGCATTGGGTAATGTGTCTAGCTATGAACTGGCTATTATAAATTGAATTGAAGCACCTTAGGATATTACATATATTCTTTTGACCATAAAGTATACTATTAAATTGGGCATTTCTCAGCACATTATTAATATTATAGTTTAAACAAAACTATTATCCTATGACAAAACTTTTTCTTGAGTCACTTAACCAACCAGCACAAAATCCATGGACACAAGACAGGTTCATTACAATAGGAAATAAAAAAACAAATTAAAATGTTTCATTTCTGCATCAAATTTTTTTTCCTAGTGGCAGCATTAGAGACCTAATCCAGTTTTTGGTTATTTCAAGATATTTTAAACAGTAATTACCTACAATGGCATAAATGAAAATTTAATTGTAAGAAACATGCAGAAATCTGACACTACTTTAATAGGATATTCTGTTCTATCTGTTCATTCACCAAATGTTGTTTCGTACAGCACTAACTCATTCTTTTATGCTGAAGGAAGCCATGCACCAACAGCCTACGAACTGGTCCAGCACGTCCATGCTATCAAGTCTTTTACGTAGTTAGTGACTATTCAAAAATACCATCTCAACTAAGGGTAAGTACTATTAGGATAAAATAACATAATGTAAAAGATGACAAATATGTTAATTGGAGCCACCATACTATCAAATCCTTGGGGAGTGAGGCTGTGCCTCCTTTCCTGTTCTCAGCATGGTGTCTTATTTGTAGTGGACATGAAACACATATTTTTTTTTTAACAAATTATGTAATGTTTAATTGAAAAGAACCAGTTCTGTAAAGAGCACTTGTGTGCATGAGTACGTGTGCACACACAACACACAACACAAACACAAACACAAGAAGGCCCTTTTGAGGAGAAGTAGTATTAGGGCCAGATGTTTAAAAAATAGAGTCCCTATTTCAATTTCTGCTTCAGCTTCCATAACTAAACCAAGACTGAAAAACATGTCTGCAATTTCTAAAATAATTCAAAACCACCTATCCATCTTTTAAAAACTGATTCTAGACTTTTCTTAGCAAAATATCTTCTCATCAAAATATCTCCAATGCCAGAGAACTCTTGACATGAAAAAGAGATTGTCATAGTCCATTTCCTACTGAATAGGATTTCTTGTCTTTTCTAATGTGGAGCACCTGCAGCTGCTCAAAATTTCACCTCCCTGCCTTTTAAGTAGGGGAGGGCTGGGCAGGGTGGTCAGAGCCATGGGTCTGAGGACAAACTGAATACGCCCTTTTCCTTTCCCACAGGAAACTCAGTCACAAATGCTTTCTGATTCTCACAGAGAAGTGTTGTGAGAATCTACTTTGAAAATGAAAGAACATTTATGGAATCTTCAGTACAATAATTATGTTTTTTCTACCAGCTTCTCAATGCTGAGGAACTGACTCTCTCTTAAATTCAATGCTTGTGTCCAAATGACTCATGAGTCTGGAGACAAGAACATCAGTGTCTTAAGAACCACTTTTTGAAAGTCTCCCCGAGGCTACCCAAGTATATTAATAGCCAACACATGTGCTGGGATACTGTCAAATGAGAATTTAAGGTGAAAAGGATCCTATTTATCTTACCTGAAAAATGATACTAGAAGTCTAGTATTTAGCTTCATTTATTGACTTTTTGAACTTTCTAACAGCTGGTAGACTTCTTGTGCCTGGTTTTGCAATCTTCTGCTCTTTCTTCCATCCTCTTAAACATTATTTTTTTATAAGATGATTATTTCTCTAGGCTGAGACTGGAAAAGGTTTATTGAGAAACATTTTCAGTTGCCTACAACTTGGTGAAAAGATACTTACTCTTGTTGAAATTTTGCACTGTTACAGATATTTGAAGAAATATTGATTAACATGAGCATATTTTAAAACTGCATAAAGTTCACTGGTCAACTTTTAGCCTTTCTTTAGGTTGCAATCTAATAGGAAGAAGCACCAAGGAGTTATTTTGTTACTACTTCCTCATTTCACCCACTTTTTTTTTTTTTTTAACATGGGCGGGCACCGGGAATCGAACCTGGGTCCCTTGGCATGGCAGGCGAGCACTATGCCTGCTGAGCCACCACGGCCCACTCTCACCCACATTTTTGGCCCTTAAACAATCTACCATACCTGGTTTCAAAGGCCAGCTCTCTAGTTCACAGAACAGGTATATATCTCATTCCAGGCGTTTGAAGGGGTAAATGCCCATTGCCAGTGGGTACCAAGCATTTGAAAAACATCTGTGTCCTTCAATAAGTATTCCACACAATTCTTAAGCAGGAGAGTAATTTCAAACTATGGTAAATAGTTTTGTCCTGAACTATCTGAGAACTTGATGTCATTAGTCTTATGCTTCATGCTTCAACCCAACAATTCCTGTTATTGTGTGACAGCAGCCTTGACATCTTATTAACAAATTCAGTGGCTTAGAATTCAGCAAGAGCTCACTGTGGACAATCAAGGACACCATTTCTTAACTGAACAACGCTTCAGATAATCTGTTTCATATGTACCATATACCAGAAACTGTGATGTAGACCTTAGGTAGAAAAATTAAATAAAAGGTATAATAAAATTGTAGCGGTATGTCCCGGGTGCTTTGAAAGAACAGAGGACGGAAAGTTCATCCACACAACCAAAATGATTCTTTGACTACCATAAAGAAACATCCTTTTTCTCCATTAGTACTCTTTCTACTTGTTTTCCAAATGTCAGAGTATTTCCTAGAGACATTAAGTAAAAACAAAACATTTTTTTTTTATTTTAAAGCAATGTAAACAGAGAAAGTTGGGCAAGATTCAGATCCATTTTATGTTATATAAATTCCTGTGCCAGCATCTACATTTTATAGCCTTGTAAGCTATCATCAGCAATGCCTAGCTATATGTAAAGATAGATAAATAGCAATTAATTGATTTTATTTTATCTAATGCAAAGATCCCCATTATTTTGCTCTAAATAACATGGTCATTAAACTTGTCTACCAATGGCAAGTACTTTAAATTATATCTCATTATGAAAAACACCTACAAAACATAAGCTCCCATGGGCGGGCCATGGTGGCTCAGCAGGCAGCGTTCTCACCTGCCATGCTGGAGACCCGGGTTCGATTCCTGGTGCCTGCCCATGCCAAAAAAAAAACAACATAGGCTCCCTGATCCCTTTCCTTCAGGTAAAGAATCTCTGGATAACAAGTTCATTTCATACACATATGTATACATGTTTGTGCACTGAAAACAGAAGATTTTCTTCCATTTTAAATGTTTCCCTTGGACAATGATCAATTTTTTTGTGAACGATGTTTTATCTTTTAATTTATTTTAACTGTTTGAAATGGACCAGCTGCAGAGTGGGAAGTGTGTTGACTTTTATCTTAAGTCTTATCTTTATTAAATCACTTGTACTACTGCACTACATAAACAACTTAATAAACACAGCAAATACTTATCTAACTGGAGTCAGTAAGTCTATTGAGCCAGCCATTTTACTCTTGGTTTCCTGAAAAAGATAAAACCTACCTATATCAGTTGAGTCACTGGGGAAATTAAATCTTCAATTATCAAATCTGTTACCAAATCCAAAGTACCCCCATGAGTACCTGATATCTGTTTTGATTCTTTCTTTTCTATAGACACCCAGTGGAAACATATAGTGACCTTTCCACTCATTCCATTTTACAATGTAAACACAGTCAAGAAGGCTCCTTTTTCCATCTCCCCCAATACCCCAATAACTTTCAGTTGCCCTCTGCCATACTAAACAATATTATCAAGAGATTTTTCTTTCATCAAATGTTCACATTCACATTCATAATGTAGGAATGATGAGATAGGCTCCTCTCAAGTTGAAGTGGAAAGTTTAAAATGTTGTCTGTGGTCCAAATCTTTACTATACATTAGCTACTAACCACATTTAAAATGTAACTTAATCAAAATTAAATAAAATTAAAAATTCTGTTTTTCAGTCACAGTAGCCTTGTTTCAAGTGTTCAATAGCCATATATGACAAATGGGTACCCCAATGGAGAGTGCAGTGATAGAACATTTCCCTTATGGCAAAAAGGAAATGCTGATCTGAATGATACAGAAAATGACTTCAACAGTCAAATTTAATCTTAACACCTCCATACTTTTTCAATTTGAAGGCTATTACTTCCAATCTTATTTTAAGCTTTTTATTACATACTTTTTGAATACATATATATATATATGTATTCAATATATATGCTATATATATATATATATATTGCAGCCTCCTTTGTCCCTCTCCTCAGGACAATTCCCTTCATTCTCTGATTTTTATGTCTTGTATTAATAACATGTGACTTAATTTCTTCATTCACCATTTTATTTTACAAATTTATGCATGTCAGTAGTTCATTTAGGATTCCATTATAGGTTAGGTCTCAGATCATTCTGTGTTCTATTGCATGAGCATACCTTTACTTATTTAGGCTATATTTGGTCTAATATACTTATTGTTTTTAAATATTGCTCTCAGTAATAGCCACTGATATAATTAGGTGATTCATGTAGAGAAAGACAATGGAATAAATCTATTATTTCATTTGACAGGTATGTCCTTTCTGTTCCGCTTACTCCTTACAGCCCGATCCCCACTACCAAACAGAGGTCTAGGTGATCATTTAGAAGCCTTAAATACAAACACTCTAAACTTCTCTTACTCAGATCTGTGTATTTGAAAGACAGCAAATAATTGCAGCGGATACCTTTCAGTGGAAAGGAAGAATTGATAATGCTATCCTTTTATACAGTTTTCAGTACGGCTTCTAGGATAGGAATATGACCTCTCCTGTGTCCTGAAAGATCACTGACCAAACCACTGAGGCAAGTTTAAATGAATAGTTACCCTGTAACCAGTCCCACCCAACCCAGCCTCTCTGAGTACGAAAGGAAAAGGCCATATATTTACTTTTAATATTCAAATTAGTCGCTTGAGTTCTTACAGCATTCAGATTAGACAGATCCTGCCTCCTCTCTGTGAACTAGACATGAACCCAATGAGCTTACTCTGTGTGAAGGCAAAAGTGCTTTTCCCAAGTACATCTCAGAGAGAGCTGGAGAGTCTATTCAGGCCATAGCCAGGTCTGTCTCAGTGACTTAACAGCCGTATATAAAACAGACCATCCACTCGATCTGAGACTGTCTGTTTTGAGATTATTGTGTGCCAAGCACTTAACATATCTTGTTTTATTTAACCCTCATAAAAACCCTCAGAGGAATGTATTATTTTAATCCCCAGTTCACCTGTGAAAAACCAAGGCTCTGAAAAATCAAGAAATTGGGCAGATTTTGCAGCTAGTAAATAGAAGGCCTTAAATTTGAAACAACATGTGTCTGAAGTCGAGACTCTTTAAACTACACCAATTTGCTCAATAAACAGTTATTGAATTAAATATTTTATTAATTCTAGTTTTGACTAAACCAGCTATATGAACTGGCAACAATATTAATGATATCAGCTTTTTCTAGTACTTTGTAAAATAACTTGATCAACCAGAGCCTCCATTGTCTCACTTATAAAACTGGGGAAATAAATGAGATGATCTCTAAGTCTTCTTAGAGGTTAAAACTGTGTAAGTTCAAATGACAAAATCAATAACAAGTATTGATGAAAATACATTCATCATGCTATGTCCTCTAACAAAGACAGATAGGAAAAAAAATTCCTGTTCAAAAGATACTAAGTATCTAAAATAGACACCAATGACTTACAAACATAAAAAAGATCACTACAAAGATACACTAATATATCACATACATTTGAAAACCAGTGAAATTATAAATAGATATGAATAGTGCAAAATGTGAATTATAATTAATCTTTTAGTTATATGTTGGAAAATTGCCTTGTTTTCCATGAGACTGCAAACTCTATGAGAGCAAGAGATATTTCTTTATGGTTTGCTCCTCTCTGTTATATACCCAGTGCCTAGAATCATGACTGACATCAAATGATCATTCAATTAATGTGTTGAATGGATAAATGGTGGAATGAATGGGCTTTACTAGATAAATTAGGTAATAAAATTCTTTATATCTCAATTCAGTGCCTCCTAGGGTCCTGTGCAGCCTTTTGGCCAGCAGGAAAAATAATAAAAATAGGAATTGCTAATGTGAGTTCACAGGAGATTGAGATTGCATTTTAGATCTATTAACTTACCTCTAGAAGGGAGGTAAGAATGTCCATCTCAATGGGTTCTTGGGAGCATTTTAAAATTATTTTCTGTTGTTATCAAAGTTTAAATATCTCTTCCTCTCCTCCAGCCTGACCTGGAGAGGAGCTAGAAGGTGAGGTATTATTTTGATGAACTTGAGGGAGACAGAGCTTACAAGAGAAGTCCTACCTGGGAGAACTACGCAGCAGTAGTGCCAACACTGCGGAGACACTGGCAAGTACTCTCAGTGTCATGAGAATACCCGCAAGCCATCCTTAGGTATGGCAGCTGTCTTCACCTGAAGGTCTCACCACTGTGGGCTGAGAGACTTATCTCCCAACTGTCTGCCTACATTTTCAGGCATCATCCAGCAGAATATCTTCCAGCCATGCCTGGAAGGGTGAGCCCCACCGGTCCAACAGCTGACATCTGAAGGGGAAGGATGTGTGGAGGTAAAAGCCTCATCTTGGGTAACTGGGAGGGGTCAGGGACCCTTCCTCCCAGTGGCATTAGCAATTCTAGAGCTGAGATGCTTCACAGATAATGTATACCATATGTTTAGAAGATAAAAAAGAAAAAGAGCTGTAGAAATTCTACTTGTCCATTCATCATTAGTTGACAGTGCTTTAAAAAACGAGCAGACAATTAGCAAACTAGAATGATGGTGGGTGTTCTAAATTTTTAATTTGTTTTTATGGTTAACTGTAGACAAAATTTTAAAAAATGCCAACATTGCATGAAGAATGCTCAGAGCAATAAATCTAGACATAGAAAATATTATAAGATATTGAGAAAATATTGTAAGTATCCTTACCCATTTCCACATTATGTTAGTGAGAAACTGAGGTCCAGGGAGGTCAAATGACTTGGATTAGATCAGGACCTAAAGTCTCCTTTTTACCATAAACATCACTACATCCCTGGCAAAGTTTTTCTATTGCCCTGGAAACAAAGGTGTGGGATACTATGAATAGTCCCCAAATTTCTGTGAGTAATATTTTTATTCAATCCTTCCCTGTTTTTTAAAACATGGGTAAATCATAAGAGAGACAAAGCAATTACTGCTCTACTTCCAAAAATACGTGGTAACAGGATATGAGCATTGGAAATATTTTTAAAATCTAGCTGTGTTGCACTGATTCCAGTTATATCCAGCTAAAAAGATCTTTGCATGTTGGAAAAGCAAATCTAGAGAATTCGGGAAGCTTTAAGTAGGGGATTAATAATACTTTTAGAACCACATGATATGACCCAAAACAATTTAAATGGCCCCTTTAAATGTCATTCGCTGCCAAATAAGCCTTAAAGGATGATGCCATTGAAGAAGTTCAAAACCATCTCAAAGGGGCCTTAAGAAATGGGTGAAACCTTGTTAGTCAAAATGTAATGGAGAGGCTGGAGGGAAGTGCCTGAAAATGTAGAGCTGTGCTCCAGTAGCCATGTTTCTTGATGATGATTGAATAATGATATAGCTTCCACAATGTGACTGTGTGATTGTGAAAACCTTGTGTCTGATGCTCCTTTCATCTACCTTATCAACAGACTAAAACATATGGAATAAAAATAAATAATAGGGGGAACAAATGTTAAAATAAATTTAGATTGACATGCTAGTGATCAATGAAAGGGAGGGGTAAGGGGTATGGTATGTATGAATTTTTTTCTGTCGTCTTTTTATTTCTTTTTCTGAATTGATGCAAAGGTTCAAAGAAATGATCATGATGATTAATATGCAACTATGTGATGATATTGTCAATTACTGATTATATATGTAGAATGAATGATCATAAGTTAAGAATGTGTGTTTGTTGTTATAGTTTTAAAAAAAGTTTAAAAATTAATAAAAAAAAAGAAATGGGTGAAAGACAATACTGCAAATGTAATTTAACAGTGCTGAGTTTGAGTATGGCTGAAAAGGGAAGTCTAGGGTCATATATGTTGCTAGTAGGAAAGCTAGAAGATAAAACATGGGACTAGATAAAATAGTGAAACTTATTGTGGGTGATGACTATTGTTAATTGTACAAATGTAAGAAGGTTCTTCAATAAACCTGAACAAACATACATCACTATTACAAGGGGTTAATAACAGGGTGATATACAGGAAAAAAATACAATTAACACAAACTAAGGACTATACTTAACAGAAACATGGTAACATTCTTTTGTCAATTATAACAATGGGACTATACCAAAGCTAAGCGTCAATACTAGGGAGGTATAGGGCACAGGATTTTTTTTTTCCTTTGGAGCAGTGAGAACGTTCTCAAATTGATTGTGGTGGTGAATGCATAATTATATGATTATACCAAGAGCCACTGATTGTACACTGTGGATGAATTGTATGGTATGTGAATAAAACTGTTAAAAATAAAAATAAATGGGTGAAAGAAGGAAGTCCCTTGTCTTGTCCTATAAAATAAAACTCCAGCTATAATGATAGTCTTTTTCCAGACAGATGGAAATAAATTGTTACCTGCATTAGAATTAAATGTATGAGCTCAGGAGTCAGCAAGCCTGGGTTCAGAATGTGGAATCCCAGCACTGATAGGTCCTAACTCTGGCAAGGAACCTCACTTCTTTGCGTCTGTTTCTTTAGCTGTAAAATGGGGGTGTTAATTGTAATGTCCTCACAAGATTATTGTAAAGTTTACAGGAGTCATTTGTAAGGCTCCTAACACAGTGCTTGGTACATAATAAAAGCTCAGTAAGTGGTGGTACTATTATTATTACCTAAGAGTGATGTGTATTTTGCTTTATCTAAGAGAAGGATAAATCATACACTATGCTATAAATTTTAGCATAAACCTCAGGACCTCTCCTGAGCACAGATCCCTTTTAATGCCCTACGCTGCACTGAATTTTGCATTTGTGTTTTGAATTTTTTCCTTAAATAGGGCCTTAAAACTGGTATAAGCTTGAGGCCCCACAAAACCATGACCCAATCTTGACTTTGGCAGACACTGGAGTTTCTGGCTTTGGGGCATGCTGTGTTTCCAGTAAAAGTCTGGGCAAGCTGCTTTCCTCTGCCTCCAAGAACTACCTGTGGCTCTAGCCTTGCCCTTGCATTCTCCTGGAAAGTTGTAGATCTTTACCCCAGTGCCATGGTTAGGGGCTAAAGCTCCAAGTTTGGCATTCTTGTCGCTGTGCCTCATGAACTAACTTCACAGACTCCCATGGAGAGAAAAGTAAAGCGACCTGCAGAGATGACACCTTTCCAGCTGGCAAAATAACAAAAAAAGAGAGATTTTGCCCCACCTCCCTCTGAACCCCTCGGAAAGTACTATTTGTCTATTACACAGTAAAAAAGGCTAGAGAATCCCTTCAGGTCCCTGGGAATCTACTCCTTGCTCATTCTCAAATCCTTATGAGAACCATCCCCTAAAATACCCAACCCCACCCTACCAAAGAACTGGATTTCCATAGTTGTATGGAAAATACATCTGTTTATGGCTGCAAGTGCTCAGCTTAAATATTTTAAATCTTGCCTCGCCCCCACTTTCAGAGTACCTACAAACATTTTAATATATGGAAAACCTTTCAGAATTAAGCAAATAGACATAGGTTATTCAGATTATTGGTTCCTCACTGGCTCGCAAGTGGATTATTCTTTTGTAAAGAACAGGTTAAATCAGGATTTTCATAAATTGCGGTTTCTTAAAGTGTTTTATTTCTGCACAACAGCTCTGAGTAGAAATTGACATGATGTGCCCACTTTGGTCTTTCTGCTTTTGAAGAGAACAGGCATGAATGCCATTACAAATACCTAATGAGGCATTTGGGGATTTCTGTTTGAATCTTTATGGCCTTATTTTTCACAATTTAGCATCACACAAACCAGTGACATTAGCTTTGGGGGATTAAACCAAGTTTGGATGCGGTATTCCAAAGAAATTCTAGCCAAATAGTTTGTGCATGTTAACTGGCTGGTACACATTAACAAGGTTGCATTAATTTACCAGGTGATCCCAAGAGAGACTTTCGCATATAGAGAACGCAATATTTGCATATAGAGAACGCAATATTTTTTACGTTCTGTGCAAATATGAAACTCCTTAAATTATCTCTTCATTGATACGTTTCCTGCTAAGGAGGTGAATCCTGGTTTACCCCTTGGATGTTATTTTTTTTCCTTTTTTTTTTCTTTGTGTGTGTGTGCGTGAGTGAAAGAAAAAGAGGTCTAGAAAAGTACTTTACTTCTGGGTAGACAAAAGAAATTTAAAAGGACTAGAATAGTATCTAAATTCATCCCAACCCCTCCTTATTCTACTTCGCTACCTTACGTCAAAGGGAATCCAGCCTTTTCCTGGAATAAAACTGCATAAAAGCAAGACGCAGACATGATGAAAAACAGTCCTAGAAACATGCTGTCATACTCAGAAGTAATACAAACTTGATAGCACTGGCACACACATTTTCATTTTAGGTCACAACACCATGATGAAGTTCTAATAGTGTTTCACTTCATTTTGACCTGAACTAGACTAGCAATTGGATTTTGAAAAATATGTGCCCACTACATTGTTAGATCACTGTAAATCAGGAGATGATGAACTAACCTGATGTTAATTGTGCTGTTGCTTCCAGGCCTCATTTCTTTAACATTACAGAACTATGCTTTATCTTCAATATGCTTAATTGCATATTGTAACTGAAAACTCTTTATAAAATTCTAAAGCCTTATCAAACATCTTTCCATTATTATTTATCTACATTCAATACTCATGCAGAAAATTTTTCCATTTAGTACCCTCGGTAATTCTCAGTTTTCTTAATATAAAATCTTTATAAAGCCCAATAAACTCTTCTATTTTTCCCTTTTGATGCATAATTCAATCTTATAGTACAACACAGAAGGTATCTACTTTTATAGACTATAAAACATGGAAACTTCCATTGTTGGAATATTCCTAAATCCTCTGATTGAAGAGATCCTAACACTAAAAGCATTTTCAAAGAAAAAGGGGAAAGACACGATCTCATAATTATATATTTTTCCCTAACATTAAAAAAAAAAAGTTCTGTGACCCACTTTATTAGCAGTTTTCCTAGTCAAGTTTATAATCATTTCTGGCCTCTGCCTTTGGATGCTTTCCAAGGGATTTAGAGGCATATATCACCTTGACTGATATGTGATATAACTATTTAGTATAGCTCTGAAATGAACTGTTCACCACTTAGCCTGGGGCTTAATGGGAGCTAGGGTGGATTTCCCAGGCATTATCTAATAATTCACCTTCAATTCCTGTGCTGCATGTAGTTCAAATGCTGACCACTTGTTACTTTTGCTGAGATACCCTTATTTTAGCCTAACAAAAAAAACACATTTTTCTTTTTTTAAATCACGAATCCATTCAACAAATACTTGTTGAGTAACTAGTGTCTGAAGGTGTTAGATGCTGGAATATGATGAAGAACCCAATAGACCCAATCCTCATGAAACCTACAGAGAGAGCCTTTCCAGAAGACTGTGTATCTCTCAGGCTCTTTTGAAGTTCCTATTTAGACTGACCTACTACATTTAGCTAGTTCTTGTTTGTGTACAATTCTGGTCCATTTTTCTAGTCATCTCAAGTCCTTGTGTTTATAAAGCAGTATTATATTTAGGTGGGAGAAAGACTAAACAAGCCCAAACAATTCAGTTTATTGTAAAGATGTTTTATTATACACAAAACCATATTTCTAGATCATACTTATTTCTAGATCAGACTATCTAGATTTAAGAAAAACATTGAATTCAGTGTTAATATTGTGGTGTTTTGGAGTCATCATTTTGTTACAGGACTGCCTCTTTCTTTCTAGTGAATTAAAGGTGGAAGGGAGGGGGGAAGGGAATTAAGAAAGTTAGCAACTTTGAGATATCAGAAGCACTTTTCACTATGTGTCCCCACAGTAATCAGCACATATTATCTATATATTGCATATTATTTTCTATAACCTGACTTTTCCATTACAATCTCCAGTTTCTACCCTGTAATTTCTAAGTACATATAATTACTACTTCAGGTGTTAAAGTCTACATTCCAGTATTTACACCCCAGCTCTCCAAAACAAAAGGCATCAGCTAGCTAAATACAATTACCGCATTACAAAATGTGCAAATTTTAGCAATAATCATGGTCTTAGAATATTCAACATAGGCACTTTTCCACAAGGAGCTAAATTAAAAGACCTAATGACAAAATCTTCGTTTTGCTTCAATAGTGTTGATTTCAGAATACATTGCTAATAAATGGCCAATCCCCAAATATCAGGAAACAGAAAAGAGATGTAACAAGGGAAAACACTGTTACTATCCAAGTTGTCACAACCTTTCCCTGCCCTTATAGGGAAGATTTTCTGTCTTCCTGATTCTTAGTTCTATGCTAATTTGTTTAATAGTAGGGAAACAAATTTTTTGAGCTTGAGCTACCATCAGTTATTTTCTAGGTGTTGAAGATGCTGTCCTTGGAAAAAAGACAAATTTCTGCCCATATAAAACTTACCCTCCTATGGGGAAGGCAGACAAATTCTGCACTAGACACCTTCTCAGTTATTTCAGCAAAGGCCACAGGGCATTGTTAGTAGAAAATGCTGAATGTGTCTTAGTTATTATCTTAGGTTCCACAAATTCCACACACACCACACCACAGGTTGGTTTAAATAATGGAAATTCATCATATCATAGTTTCAGAGGTTGGAAGGCTCACTTCCTCCTGGGGTAGATGGCTGACTGGCTGGCAGGTGATCCTTGGTTTCCGCAGCTTTCCCATCAGATGGTGATGTACTGTACTTTCTCTTCCAGTTTCAGCTGACTTCTCTTCCAGTTCTCACTCACTTCTAGCTTTCAGCTCTCCCAGTGGGTTTCTCATCTGTTTTAAATTTTCTTTGTTTATAAGGACCTTTGCCATAGTAGATTAAGGACCATCCTCATTCAGTCTGGACACATCTCATCTAATAATATCTTCAAAGCTCCTATTTACGAATGGGTTCACACCCACATGATCAGGGTTTAGCACCTGAACATGCCTTTTCTGGGGGACATGATTCAATCCCTACCAGTACTCCCTGTGGACTCCAAAAAAGACATGTTCTTAAGAACAAAGCCAATCAGTCGTTATTAAGGTAATTCAGATTACAGGGGTAATGAGACATTGTCTATATTTCAGAACCTCATCTACTCTTTGAGACCAAAGGAAGAAAGGTTAATTTTGTTGAGAACCTAAATTTTCTGTAGCACATAATCTTAACTCAACCTGTCAGGATAGATCATTTAAACAATCCAAGCCCAGAATAGCCTTCATTCTTATTCTTGTTATATATATATATCCTGTATAGCTTAATATAATGCCTGGATAAATCTCAGAACATATTAAGGAGATAATCAAAAAGTACTGGCAAAGTCCCTTGAGGGATGGGAGAAAAAATACAGAACTATTAAACATTACCACCCAGAAAAGCTCTGAGACTGTGTCAAACATTAGGGACACCCAAATCAACAGGCCAAGCCCTTGATGTTAAGGCTTGCTCTTGGGAAGCTTATGTATGTAGCAGAGAAATTTAGCCTACCTATAGGTATGCCTAAGAGTTACTTCCAGAGGAATGCTTTTGTTGCTCAGATGTGGCCTCTCTCTCTCTCTAAGCCCAGTTCTGTAAGAGAAATCATTGCTCTCCCCCACTACATGGGACATGACATCCAGGAATGAAAGTCTCCCTGGCAGCATGGGAGATGACTCCCAGGGATGAGCCTGGCCCTGGCACTGTGGGATCAACAATTCCATCCTAACCAAAAGGGAGAAAAGAGGGTAACAAATAAGGTATCAGTGGCTGAGAGTTCAAATAGAGTTGAGAGGCTACCCTGGAGGTCACGTTTATGCAATAGTTAGACACTATTACCTATCACAGCTTGCTGTGTTAGTTAGATTCAGTTGTCAACTTGGCCAGGTAAGCATACCTAGTTCTGTTGCTGCAGACATAAGCCAACGGTACGTGAACCTCATCTGTTGCCAATTACATCTGCAGTCGGCTAGGAGGCTTGTCTGCTGCAATGAGTGGCGTTTGACTTAATTGGCTGTACTTAAATGAGAGAACACAATGTAGCACAGCCTAAGCAGCTTGGCATTCCTCATCTCGCCACTAGCAGCTCAGCCCAGGCCTTTGGAGATGCAGAAAGAAGTCACCCCGGGGAAAGTTGTTGGAACCCAGGGGCCTGGAGGGAAGACCACCAGAGACCATCCTGTGCCTTCCACGTAAGAAAGAACCTCAGTGGAAAGTTAGCTGCCTTTCCTCTGAAGAACCAACAAAATAAATCCCCTTTTATTAAAAGCCAATCCGTCTCTGGTGTGTTGCATTCCGGCAGCTAGCAAACTAGAACACTTGCTAACCTCCAATCAAAACCCTTTCTGCCGATCCTAAAGAATACCTAGGGCATCATATAAGATTCTTCAAAGTTCTGTGCTCTAGGATAACTTTACAGAAACCCAAAACCTCTAGCTGGGTCCCTGGACCAGATAAGTCCTGAAATACAGAGGGACCAGCCTTTCCAGAACATCAACTAGTTCCATTCCCTATTCCCTATTTTTGACAACCCTTTACAACATGAAAAAGATAGAATGGGCATAGCCCAAATACCCCTAAAGAGTGGGGGGAAGATCAAAGGTGATGGTGGAGTTGTACAGAGAAGGTAGGATTTAACAAATAAGTATGCTTGCTGAATCATTATATTGATATTTCTTTTAGTCTCCAGTATCTTAGAGCAGCTAAAAGTAAAAACTTAAAACTGTGGAATTGTAACCCATGCCAAAGTCTGAAATCTGTTCTACAACTAATTGTTGTGACATGCTTTGAAATTTGTTTCTTTTTTGTATATATGTTATTTTTCACACAAAAAAAGAAAAAGTTGATTGTGATGATAAATGCACAGTATATGATGACATTGTGAACTATTAATTATACACTTTGGATGATTATAAGGTGTTCTAGTTTGCAAGCTGCGGGAATGCAATATACCAGAAGGAGAATGGCTTTTAAAAAGGGGGAATTTGATAAGTTGCAAGTTTATAGTTCTAAGGCCATGAAAATGTCCTCATTAAAGCAAGTCTATAAAAATATTCAAATTAAGGCACCAACAAATGGTTACCTTCACTCAAGAAAGGCTGATGAAGTTCAGGGTTTCTCTTGCAACTGGAAATGCACATGGCAAGCATGGCAACATCTGCTAGCTTTCTCTCCAGGCTTCTTGTCACAGGAAGCTCCCCCAGGGACGCTTTCCTTCTTCATCTCCAAAGGTCTCTAGCTGCGTGGGCTCTCATGGTTCTCGTGGTTCTCCTGCTCTCTCTCTTTCCAAAATGTCTCCTCTTTTAAAGGATTCCAGTAAATTAATCAAGATTTACCTGGAATGGGTGGAGTCACATCTCCTTCTAATCAAAAGTTAATATCCACAATTAGGTGAGTCACACCTCCATGGAGATAATCTAATCAATCTTCCAGCCTACAGTACTGAACAGGGATTAAAAGAAACAGCTGCTTCCACAAGATGGATCAGGATTAAAACATGGCTTTTCTAGGGCACGTCATCCTTTCAAACCAGCACACATTCATGGTATATGAATATATAATATATATCAATTTTAAAAATGAAAAGAAGATGTTCTTCCTACAGACAAAATATATTCACCCAATCCCAATATCCCAAAAACTTTAAGTATTTCAGTAAGAATTGTAAGTTCAAAGAATCATCAATATCAGTTATAAGCATGATCGGTCCTAGGGCAAAATTCCTCTCCATCTGATAGTCCTATGAAACCTAAAAAATAAGTTAACTGCTTCTAAAATACAATACTGGGACTGGAATAGGATAGACATTCCTATTCCTGAAGGGAGAAATTAAAAGGACAAGGATCACGGTTTGTCTGAAATTAACCTGAAATTCAGCAGGGCAAACCCGTAGATTTCAAGGTCTGAGAATCATCTGCAGATCAATGCCTTGTCCTCAGGGCCTACTGGAAAATGCCTGCACAGCAGCAAGGCTCTAGCCAGTGTTGAGGCCTAGCCCTGTTCCTTCTGAGCACTGGGGTAGCAGCTAAACTCTCCCCGGACATCTGGGTATAGACTCCACTCCTAGTACCAGAATTAGCATTAATCAAGATTCTCCAGAGACACAGAGCCAACAGGTTATATACATTCATCCTGTAAATATTTAGAGATTTATTTTAGGAATTGGCTAATTGTGGGGATTGGCAAGTCCAAATTCCTTTGGGCGAACCACAAGTTGGACACTTGATGAAGGTGAGTTGGAATTTCCCAGGAGAAGCTGGCTGGCTGAAGTAGAGATAGAAATTCCTCTTTCTGACAGCTGAAATCCTCAGTTCTTGCTCTAGGGACTCCAACTGATCTGATTGGGTGAGGAGACTCCTCTCATTGCTGAAAGCAATCTCTTTTGATGAATGTAGATGCGATCAGTCCTAGATGCAATTAACAAATGATGAAAATCCATTTATGAAATACCCTCACAGTATCAATCAGGCCAGTATTTGCTTGACCAAACAACTGGACACCATAACCTAGTCAATTTGACACATGAAACTAAACATCACAGTTCTTGCTAATAAAATGCATTTAATATGTAGTCCAAATTGAGCACCTTTTACCACAGTAATCCCCCAGTGGTCTCTCAGTAACATTTAACTGGTAATTATGATCATACCAAAACCACTGAGACTTAACAAATTCCATAAATGAAAATAAAAATGGAAAAGCATGGTACCTATCTTTATGAAAATTACCATTTAAAGGAGACCAATCAAATACCTCTTTGGAGGGCAATTTAGTAGTGTTCAATCTGAAACCAGACTTTATCAGTTGTCTGTAGCCATTACCCATTCTGATCACATGGTGTTTATGCCATGTCAAGTGTTAAAGATTCAAATATCACTTCTGCAAAACTTGTCAAAATTTTAATTAAATATGCACTCTCACCCAACAATTCTGTTCATGAGTATATTCCACAACTTAAACATATAAGAAATAATCTAAGTGAAAGGATATTCATTATAACATTATTTTATATAGTAAAAGGTTGAAAGCAATCTGAAGTCCAGTATTAAGGGATTGGCTAAATAAATTATGGTATATACACAGAAAGGATTACTACGCAGTCTTTTAAAAGTATGAGACAACTCTGTGGGTAATCAAGATGTAGAACACTGAGCAATATGCTACAATTTGTGTATGTTCATTTACATGTATATATATACATGCACGCACACACGCAAACATGTGCATATGTCTGTCAATGCATTGAATGTCTTTCTGGAAGTAGACAAGAAATGGAAATAGTGGTTGCCTCCAGGAATGGAATTAGATAGCTACTTGATACGGGAGGGGAGGCTTACTTTTTAACCTCAAATTTCTTTGCTACCATTTGAATTTTATACTGTTTGCATAAAGAAACTTTTATAAGAAAATCAATCATATAAACATATATTTCCATTATTTTCTTTATACCCAGGAGAAAAATTAAATCTATTACAGACATTAAAATGAGTGACATAAAAATAGAACATTCTCAAATAAATTCTATTCTAACCAGAAAGTGTACCATCTTTATACATGCAGTGGGCTTTTTTTCCTCCTCTTTTTCTTCTGATTCTAATAAAATGTCATTAACTTACACATTTTACATTTTTCTATGATGTATAATTCATAAGATGATAAACAGCCTACCTGTAGTTTGGGACCAATTTTTTTCCTTTGGGCTTATCGTTGTTAAGTAGCTATAAAGTTGCCTCTAAAGCCAGTACACGCTGTAGTAAAAGCTGGTAGCTGGGGATTCTGAGTCAAGATCAGGCTCATTTTTCATGCCTTAGCATATCGCTTGTCACCTTCTTCTCTCTCACAGATGTGCAGAAGACCTTTCATCCTCAGAAAGTTCAGAAGTCCATTACAGACCACCAAGGTAAATACTTGCAATGGTTAAAAAAAATGAAATTTAACTCAATTATTTTACAGATAATGTCTTTAATTTTTCATTTTACTTACTGTCAACTGCTGATGCATATTAACCTGAGTACAAATAGATTATTCTAAATTCTGTCGGGCAAGATTTTTAATCTATAATAAACAAAGGAAAGTTTGCATCTCCAGAAAAGTAATAAAACTTTGTGTCAAGATACATTTAGCGTATTAAATTTGCTGCAGATTTAAATCAATGCAGATAGTGCTAGATGAAACAAAACAAAACAAAAAAAATACAAGGGAAGATTCAGGAACATTGATCTCGGCCAAAGTACACCCCAACACTGTTAAGTGGTTTACTTCAGTAATATCTGTGGTCATTGACTAGATCAATGAATCTCATTCTTTCAAGAGCATCCAATTACAGTTTACAGTAGATTGAGCATTCTAATAAATCAGCATACTTTACATAGAATTAGACAAAGCCTACATGCAAGTTAATAACATAGCACAGAAAATCTAGGATCAACTCCCAGGAGGCCCATAAAAATAGTCTTGTGATAAATTATTTCATTTAAGCTTGATTCATAGATTCAAGGATTTGAAAGACATACCTTCCTGATAGTTTGTGGTTAGCAATAGTAATAGAGTTTGATTAAGCACTTAAGAGGAGAGATCAATATGCCACTGTCATATTTACACAATAAAAAATGGCATGTTCAGTGAATGCAACCAATGTAAATTGAGGTACTATATGACTCAGAAAGTGAATGGTAATATTTTTTGCAACTACTTTGGTCATTTGGAAAATAGGTCTTCTTGATAGACTTCAACAGTTTAGAAGCAATGACCTGTAAAATGGAGTAAAGAGACACACCACAAACAGAATAAAACCAAGTCAGTTAATGCTGGCTTGAGAGTGGTTTTTTACCCCAAGAAATATACACTGATTATGGGTAAAGAAGATTTGGCTGACAGTCAAGCAAAATATTACTAATAACAAATAGCTGTGGATTTCTTTGGTCATTAGTAGTAAAGGAAGGAATTCAGATTGAACCAAATTTACCCTGAAAAAACACGGGTCCTTTCGTAAAATGCACGAATAGTTAAAGTTCATTACAAGAAATGCTTCATGAAAATTGAAATCTATTTTTTATCCAGTTACCCTGCTGGATGTAGATAGTCAATCCTGATCACTTATATCCCAAAGTGAATTGAGACACCAGTTGCTGGTCAAGTTAATTCTTGATAGTACTCAGCAAAAATTTCCAGAAGTGAAAAAATGGCTTCAAAGAATGAACATCAAGAACCCATGGAAGTCTATGTCATTCCTATATACTATATCTGGAATTGGAGGCACTGGAATGCTCCCATGAACTGAAGGGTTTAGGCTTGAGGACTTTGAAAGATAGCTAGTCTTGTTCCCAGAAAGTGGTCCAATAAGGCATCCTCTCAGTTGGACTGAATCTTAAATTTAGGAACTGGAGCATTAGACTGGAACAGAAATGCTAAGTTATAGTCCTGGCTTGGCCCTATATGAACAGGATGCAGGAATCTCCTATTGAGGAATGGGAAAAAAGAGAACACTTTTGAAAAGCAGTGCAATGGAATGGTAATATTATGAACTTTGGAGCCCAAGAAATCTGGGTTTGACTCCCCTAACTGCATCCCTGCCTAGCCTCAATATTCTCATCTATAAAATGGGAATACTAATGCCACTTTTCTGTAGGATTCTCATAATTTAATGGGAGTATATATAAAATATCTTGTATATGCCAGGACTCAAAAATGGATGTTATTCAAATAAGGTATCAGTGGCTGAGAGAGTTCAAATACAGTCAAGAGGCTACACTGGAGGTCACTCTTATGCACGCTTCAGTTAGACATTGCTACCTACCATAACTTGCCAACCCCCAACCCAAACCATTCCTGCCAATCTTAAAGAACATCTAGGGTGTTATATAAGATTCTATAAAGGTTCCATGCACTAGGGTAACATTGCAGAAACCTACAATCCCCAGATGGTTCCCTGGACCAGATAAGTCCTCAAATGCTAGAGGGCCAGCTTCTCCAGAATATCGTATAGTTCCATCCCCTATCCCATATTATCAACAGCATTTTCCAACATGAAAAAGTTAGAATACCCATAAAGAGTGGCAGAAAGATCAAAGGTGATGGTGGGGTTATATAGAGAAGGTAGGGTTTAACAAATGAATATGATTGCTGAATCACTAGAATCCAGTATGGTTAGTGCAGCTAGAAGTAAAAACCTAAAATTGTGGAATTGTAACTCATACCAAAGTCTGAAACCTCTTCTACAACTAATTGTTGTGATGTGCTTTGAAATTGGTTGCTCCTTTGCATATATGTTATTTTTCACAAAAAAAGAAAAAAAATTCTTCTAGTATCCTAAAGCAGCTAGAAGGAAAAATCTGAAATAGTGGGATGGTAACCCCTAACAAACTCTGCAATCTGTTCTGTATCTACTTTTTGAAGTGTACTTTGAAAATCATTGCTTTTTCTTTCTTAACATAAGAAATATATATGTTATATTTAACAATAAAAAACATTTTAAAATATCTACATTCACACACAAAAATGGATGTTATTTAAGCAGAACCACAGGTTTTCTCATATTACAGCTCAAAGATATGTAGTTTCATTATTTTATTTTTAAATTTTCTTGGGAGTAGGTGAGAGGGAGCTAAATATAGTCCACTTTGGCTTAAAATTTGGTGATTTCTAAAATTAAGCCAGTCATTCTCAACCAAAAATCTGCTGTTGGACTTTCACAAATGCCAATGTCCTGTCATACTCCTGATAAATTAAATCTGAATTTCTGCAAGAGACTCCAAGTTTCAATAGTTTTTAAACCCCTCATATTTGAATTTAATACACCATCATGATGCAGAACCACTGTTTTACCATTTCTTTGGACACATTTTAGATTAACATAACTTACTGAGACACTGAAGATTCAACCCTTTGAGACTAGATACAATGGATGCACCAAAGTCTAGATTCTGTTAGCAAGATCAGAAAGGAGGAATAGCTGCTGGGTAGGTCATCAACACTCCCTGCCACATTTGCTAAAGACATTTCCACTGTCCTCTGGTGTCCAAAACTGGCTTCAAATTCTTCTTGAACCTACTCTTTCCTGCTTTGAGACACATAACCTTATGAACTAGTCTTGGAGGTAGAAGTCAGCAGAAATGAAATAAGGAGGAAACTAAAGTATTTCAATTTAAAATATATAAAATCATATCCTCTGCATATTACTACTTTAATACCATAAATGTATATCTTGTCCAAAACCATGGCAGTGGAGCCTGTGTGTATATATGTATGTGAGCAATACCTGTAAGTACAATTTTGTCACTTTTCCCCTTTATTCTGCTCCTGTATTTCCTCTGACCTACCACAAGAATAGTATGCTATTTGTAGTTGCAATAGTTGCTGTACAATAATGTGCATTTAGAATGAGTTAAAATTACAGGGCATCAGATTCTAGTTGTTATTTGGTCAAGCATTAGGGAAGAATGCCAATTATTTAAAAACCTGAACAATCAATTAAAATTGATCCTGGTTTTCTCCCTATTGATTATCTGGCTGAAACTTGGACAAGAGGGAGGACTTCTAAGAGGCAATGACTATAAAGTTCCTCCCGTCCATATCCGCGGGTGCTGTGGTATATTGAATTCCCTTTGTAAGTGGCAGGTATTTCAAAATGCAGATCATTTCAAATGTGAAAATTTCTTCTCTGGAAAAAAATGCAAGGAAAGGAGATGCTTCCTGTGAATCAACGTTCAACAATAACCCACTCTATTAGCGATCCATCACTATTATTTATATTTTAGTAGAAATCTAAGGATAGCATTACCAATTGAAAAAGGTATAAATTGATCAGAGCTGATATTTGACTATTCAGTGTAACTGCCTCTTCTTATTTCATAAAGAGCCAGTTGCTGCTCCCAGTTTAGCTTCTTAACCTAGCATTATCTTCTCTCAGGTTCTAGCTACTTCATCTCTGACAGCACAATTCTGCATCAGCCACCTTTAGTTACTATTTTTTAGCTTCCACATTCTCTGTTGCAATACTTGACTCTCCCATGGTTAGTCTTTGTACAATATCTATTTTCAACCATACCTGTAGCCACTACCCATATAAAAGTTACTTATCATCTTGTTGCCAGTGCACCTTTTCATTCAAATAGAGGAATGTGTGTAATTGCAATGAAAATCGCAATCCAATCCAATTGAGTGTTCTCAAAGTGTAGTCCCTGGACCAGCACCATCTGGGGACCTAATAGAAATACAAATTCTCATGTCCCACCTTAAGCCTACTGAATCAAACAGTCCGGTGATATGGCACCAGCAATCTGTGTTTTAACAGATGGCTCTGATGCACATTAAAATTTGAAAACCACTCCATTATAATAAACTTTGCTCTGAAATTTTTCTGTTAATGGCTCTCCCTGCCCAGTTGAGGGTGAGTATGGATGGTCCTGTAGGTACTGCTCTTGATCTTGTATGAGATGCTGGCAATTCCCCAATGTCATAGCCATATGATAAGATGGCCACACTGTCATTTGGTAAACCTTTACCTTAGGCTGAAGATCAATGGTAAAATACTGCATTCCTTTACGTTATGCTCCAAGGGGCATTTTGAATTTCTTGATACAGATTTGTCCTTGTCTATCGGGTATCATCTGTCAAAGGATGGACAAGTGATTGATGAATGGTCCTTAGTGGAAGGCTGACACTGATGATTCTATATTTGCATGTCTCCTTATACAGGAAAATAGAAGATTTGAGTCATTAGTGAGAAGAAATGTCCAGAAAACTATCTCTAGAACTTTTCTTAAAGTCTGCAATGTGTGGAGCTGAAAGAGTTTGCTAGAGGATGGGAGACAGACACTAGACAAGCGTCCCATGTAACTTGGAACTTGGTCAAGTACAAGTTGTATGAACTATAACAACTAGGGCTGAACCTAAGAACACTTCAATCTGTACTCTCCTCATCTGCAAATAAAGCATGGCTCTGATGGGATGCAATTTTGGGGCCTGTGTGGGCCACCTTAAATCTTCCAAACACAAAATCAAATAATTTAGGACTAGAAGGACTCTTAATAATCACACCATTATACAATCCCCTCACTTTACAGACTAGATAACCAAGTGCAGACATGTTAATTGCTGGGTCGTACAAGTAGATGATGGGGAAACTGAGACCAGAACCCAGGAATCTTGTCCTCTACCCACTACTTCATGCTCGGCCATCTGGGTGCTGCCAGGGACTCTTAGGTTGAGGGACGTTCTTAACTGATGTCAACTGCTTCTGACAGGTGCCTATGTATCATGACGGAAATTAAAGCAAATTTGTATGTCCTACATTCTTAAAGGACTTAACCATCTTTACAAAGGTGAGGGTGATAAAATATTGAGTTGAACGCTCCATTGTAATTTTACTTCTCGGAATATAGCTTGAAGAAATTATCCAAAATGTGAAAGATGATTTATACTATTAAAATTGGGAGCAGTGTAATTGTCAGACAACAGAGGAATGATTGCATAAGCTTTACAATTTCTGTATGATAGAATATATGAAGGTAATAACATTATAAATAATAAGAATATTTAACCATATGGTTTTAAAAACGCTTAAGCATAATGACAAATGAAGAAAAGAAAAACTACATATGTAATATGATTTCAGTATTTTAAATTCTGTAGGTTTCTATTTTATATTTAGATAAATCTTGGGAAGAGATATATCAAGATATCAATAGTATTTATCACAGTTGTTTACAGAAAGATTTTATTCTTTTCTTTTTTTTTGTGTATCATCTACATTTTATAAGCTGAACATGTGTTACATTTATATTCAGAATAAAAAGCTTACAAGGGAGAAAATGTGAATAATTACTCTTAAATTGTTGTTTTCTTATATTCCCTTACAGGGAAATAAAGCAAATGCATTTTAAACTTACATGTCTACACATCAACCACAAAAGCAGCTTCTGAAAAAATAATTTAAATTACCCTGAAGAATTTCCTTTACAAGTTCATTGGAGAATTAAGTTAAAATTTAGCTTTTGAGATAAATTAAATTCCCAAACTCAGATGGATGAATAACTATGATAAAATGAAGATAGCATGCAGTAGTTTCTGATTAACCTTTGGGATTATACTCCTCTAAACAGGTATGTAAACATTTTAGAAGCTACACATCATGATTATATATAATCTGAAATTTTACATATAATATAATCTGATTATATATAGTCTGAAATCTCCTCTAGAATGAGGTAAAATATAAATCAATAATAAAATATAGTTTTTTTTTTAGATAGTCCCATGTTGAACTGTGAAGGAATAATGTGATCCTAGAGAAGTAGAGGAAATTTTAGGATAAAAAAATCTCTGTATCCTAAAATCTGTTGCAACCCAGGAGTATGGGGAAAGGGAATCAAATCAGTCGGGTTCATTGGAAAAGGCAGTTGAGAAAAACTGGATTCAGAAAGAGGCCAGATTTGGAGCAGGATAAGATTATTATAAAGTAATCGAGGCTGAAAAATAAGAGGCAGTTTAAGGAAGGAAAAGGTAAGCCTTAACTTACCTGTGAGAGTAAAATGAAGGAAACCTCATTATTCCATATTTTCTAAATCACTCAGCATTTATTAAAGAGTGCCTACTCCCAACAAGACCAAATGCTAAAGCTATATGTGTGCGTGGTAGAGCAGTTTAGAGAGGAAATGAGGAGGTGGACCAAAAAGTTTGGGCCTCTGGAGAGGCTAAAAGAACTGCAGGTTGAGAGGTCATGCTAGAACTGGAAAGAATTAGGATATATAAAAGCCTACAGTGGTTGCCCACACCATGGAGTGCCAGACAGCTATGACAAGGGGTAAGGAAGACTTCTAAACACTTCAGTGGAGAGAGCTTCAGGATACACTGTTGGGTAAAATAAGCAAGAGGCAGAGACTATGTGTACTATAGGCTACCTGGATGTAAAAACGGGGAAAAGGCATCCTGTGTTTGTGTATGTGCACGTCTGCATGTATATGTATGTGCTTGCTAAGAAAAAATATGGAAGGATAACCCCCCAAAATAGCTTAAACGGTTACCCACAGGAAAAGAGATTTAAAAAAGGAGAGAAGGAAACTAAGTCAGCAATTAGATCTTCTTGAATTGTTTTATGTTTTGACTTTGGGAACGATGTAAATGTTTTACATAATTTAAAATAAATAAGAAGAAAGAATCCTTTAAAGTCTAAAACCTACTGTTGAAACAACTGAATCTACTAATTTATTAATATGGTAGCATAGCTGTATTAATTTTTCAGATGACTTTAAAACAAAATATTCATAAAATTCTAGTAATATAGATGAAAAAAGACAAAGGTAGTCACAAAAAAACTTTAAACTATATCTAGTAGTATTGCCATTAGTAAAAATATTGGTATTATTTTTGAAACTATTATACATATGTGAGAAAGAGAGGATAAAGCAAATAAGTGATTATGGATTATGTTACTGCTATTAGGAAACCGATTTTCAGCTAGGAAAAAAAGAAAAACAAACAAAATAAGAAATTAAGTTAAAAAGCTGTAATTTTATGTTTGGAGTAAAAATCAGTACACATTCATAATTTACTTCTCTGTTTCTTAAAACTGTATCCTATCTACCAAATAAAATGATCTGGAACCTACACATAGCAATGAGTACCTCTAGGATCCAGATGACGATATTTTAGCACAATTTTCCCCTAAAAAGGAACCAGGGCTGATTCCAGGACTGGAGCAGGAATTACAAAGATGAACCTATCATATCTTACTGTGCCTGAAAGCAAGGACTGCTACCAAACTCTTTAGAACTGTGTGAAAAGGACACAGAGGTCAACTTTCAGGAGCTCTCACAGCTAAAAATGGGACAACACAAGTTGTCCTCCTTCTGTGAAGCAATAGGGCATACACAGCACCACTTACATAGTATGCTTGCAAAAAATCCAATTCATATGTAATCAAAAGTCTAAATCTAATTAACAATTTACAACACCATGCAGGGCATAGAGATCATGCAAATGAAAGGAGAATTCAATCAACCAAATCCAGAATTGGGTAGTTCTATAGGAAAATACACACACAGAGTTTCTTCAATAAATAAAGAATAATGACTGTAGTGAATGCAAAGCTATATGTTTATAATGCTATAAAAAAAAAAGAGTACCTCCAAAGGTTGTCAGGACATCAAATGCATTATTCGGCAAATTGATAAAAGCAAAAAAGCTCAAGCATTTTACTCCCTTTCAGTACAAACTGTATTTCAGGTTATTTAAATAGTTCAGGAGGGAAAGTTGTACTTTATAGAACAGTCTGGCTAATCAATGCAAACGGAATGACTGAATTAGAATATCACCATTTTGCAACCCCTAATGAAATAATTGATCTCGCAACCATCATCAATGGCTGCTAAAGGTTGATAGGGAGCTTTATAATGGAGATTTCAGACTGGTAACACTTGAACTCACTGATCAACCTTATCATCCACTAAAAGAGGGCCAATCCAGCATTATATGCCTCCTGCTGTGATGCAATAGGACACGCACAGCACCACTTACACAGTATGCTTGCAAAAAAAACTCAATTCATATGTAATCAAGAGTCTAGATCTGATTAACAATTTACATGACATGCAGGACATAGAGATCATGCAAATGAAAGAATTCAGTCAATCACATCCAGAATTTGGCTAATTCTATAAGAGAATACACAAACACACACACACACACACACACACACACACACACAGTTTCTTCAATAAATAAAGAGCAATGTTGAGGAAGGGAGGCTATTTTATATCAGAAGAGACTTCAGGGTCATATGGACTAAATGTAGCACATGGCCTTATTTGGATCTGGATTCTAGGCAACTATGAAAAGATAATAAGGAATTGTTTTTATTTCAGGAGTGATATGGTTTTGTTTCATTAAAAATTCTTTAAAATTAATAAATAGAGTTATGAGGCTGTACTTAAATTTACCTGCCTACAAAGGTTTTATCCTAAGGTTTCTCCACAAAATATGCTTTCACATTAAATGGTTGGGATACATGGAAAATGGCTGGCTATGGAGGGAAAAAGGCCCTGATTCCAGGGACACCAGGTTAATAAAATTACCCCTGTAGTAAATCAGGCTTGTCAGCCGAGAAGCTCTCTCTCTTTCTCTGCACTGGGCCAACCTTGATGACAATTGTAATTAGAGACTTAGGGCTCTCTGAAGCTCAATTTAAGATGATATGGAGAAATGGCTTCCAGGCAGACAGAGAGCAGCTCCTACTTCAAGGGCTGGAGCAGGGTTTATCAACCCAGCTGCACGGTAAAATTCCCCAGGCATTTTAGAATAAAGACCTGTGCCTGCACCTCACCACCCACTGCTTCTAACAAGAAGTGTCAAGTGTTGGGATCCATGCTGACCAAAGAGATGGGAATAAAAACATCAGGCAGTTCCCTTTATATTCCATGATTAAGAGTTTGGGCATTAGAGCCAGACTACCCGAACTTGAATCCCAGCTCTACTGCCAAACAGTTACATTATTTAGGGCAAAAAGTATAGACTCAGTGCCTTGGCTTTATCTGTAAATGGGAATAAAGAAATGCATTAAGTTTTGTACCTCACATGTTGTTAAGAAGATTAAAAGACTAAAGAATTTAGAACACTGCCTGGCATAAGGGTTAGTAACATATCTCACAATGTCTTCTAAAAGAGAACCACCTTCCAGGTTTCTTTGGCTTATTTAGCGACTTAATTGAGAAATGGATTTTAATCATGCTTGCTAAATTCTCTTATGCAAGCAGAACTTGTTATTTTTCTTTTTAATCACACTGCAGTCCTCACCTCAAATCATGCATTTAAAAAGTGTGGAAACTATGAGTTCATCGCATACACATTTTATTTTTTCATTTTAAATGAATTAAATCTAAATCTGAGTGAAAACTAGTCTTCAAGAAACAAAAAGGTAATAGCCGTCAGTACAAGTTACTATCAGATACATATTTTACCCTTGATTATTTATTGATTTCTTCTGTTACTTGTTTTATATAGTACTCTATAACATATTAGGAAACGATCTAAGCAATATCAATTTCCTGTAGCAAAGTCTGGCTATACTGAAATGGGGGCATAGAGTACCTTGATCATTTCTGGTACATCATTAGCAGAAAGCAGTGACTCTGTAGGCGAAAAACTAGGAAGAAGAAAATCAGATTAAATAATTAGTGTCAATTAGCTCCAGCAAAATCATTCTATAAACAATTGGTCTCCAGTGCCCTGCTTAATTATGTGAGACTTCCATGTTCCTTACCAAGCCTGCTTTGATTCATGTTGTCTCTTGAGCTTCCCAGAGGTATAATAAATTATTGTCTTGTAAATAAACCCTTGGTAATTAATGATGGCAGAAAACAATGCAGTACCTTTTTTAAAAGTATTCAAGGAGGGGACCTAGACTATGTAAATGACCTTTGCAGTATTTTTCAGGGGAGACCCCTCATACAGTTAAAATAATCATCTGGGAGTTGTCACTGAAAGCTGACAAGTGAAAAGCATCCCCCTACTTTACATACCAGGGAAGAAAGCACTTTATGATGTGTTGCGTTTGAAAAATGTTTTGTATTCATTAGACACCATTCTAATTTAGTCTTGGACCTAATTAAAATACATTTTCAAACACCCAATTTAAATAATCAAACAGTTTATTTTTGAGAGTATTGCAGATAGTGATTCACAACCCACAAAAAAATTAAAATAGCATTCTATTATTCAGGTGTGCCTTTAAAAGCTGGCACCTGGTCTCACCAGCTCTTAAATGGTATAGCCATCTCCTTCCAGGAATGATGGATACAAACAAGGTCATTACCCTCAACAAACACAACTCAATACTTTTTACACCAGGGATGGTAGTTTCTTTCATAAGTGTATTTGGTCCTATAAAACATTTCCCTGTTGTCATCCTTGCTTTTTTAAAAGCCTTACAAATGTCACATAGGAGTCCATTTTTAAATGAAACTTAAAAATTCCAGTTTAGCACGACAATTGACACATAATTCCAAACATTGATAAATTCAAAGTCACAGTCATCACAAAATAATTGCCATGCTGGACATTTTAGGAAGTTTTAGGGCTCTAACCAGATTACTGATTAGCCTGTATATTCACTGGGTTCTAAAGGAAACATAACATGAGACTACTTACTAGATTTCTGAAGTCAAAATTTTCCATGTTCAAATGGCATCCATCCTGGTCATATTTCCCTGCCCGTGCTCTCCCTAGCAACAACCAATGAAAATGTGGCTGAGAGCTTGGCCTCTAGTTCACTGTGTCCCATAAATCTTCTATGACTGGGAGAGCCTACTTTTAAGTGAGCGTGATAAAGCATGATTATATTGAATTCCATGCATGCAATAACAAATAAATAAGTAATGTGAAATGATCACAGCGTTTTAGTCTTTTACATAGAAATATTTTATTTATTTAATAAGCTGTCAAATTCTCAATAGTAATAATATTAGCAAATTTAATTTTGTAAAACAAATTAATGACAAAAATCAGATAAAGCTAGAGAGGAAAATCATAGCTTTTGCATTTTAGATAAAGGCTTTTATCTAGAAAAATTGCCTAGAAAAGTTAAGATCATTGGAAAAAATTCTCTAAAACATAAAATCAAGCATTCCCTCATTTAGCATATCTGACATATCTCCCCAAATGACATGGAAGTGTTGGCAATAAAAATTATTTTTAAATGACATTCCAATACATAAAAAATTTACTAATAAGCCACCACAAACCACTGTTTTCTGGTTAATATTTGCCCATACCTGGTCAACTTTTTAAATAGGTCATATGCAAATAGAGAGTAATGAGGAAACCACTTGAGAGAAATGACAAAGAAAACAAAATGAGTAGTGTGAAAGTTATCTTTTAATTATAGGAATACATATAAGAAGAATATTAACAATGAAAATGCATTGAGTTGATGCATTTGAATAAGATCTTTTCCATGTCAAGCCATTTTTAAGACATACATATAGTTGATTAGGGAAAAAGAAAAATTTGAAAGGGGAAGAGTTTCCTGGTAAATTTTATTACACTGTAGGTAGGGAGATCTCACTAAAAAGCTCACAGACTTATGAAACAATTTTTATTAAATGCTTAAGATGTTGGAAAAAATTGTATCAGGCATAATGGAAAACATAAAGCAAAAGTACTAAGAGGAACTTCCCTGTCTGGAATTCAGTAGCATCATGGATACAACTTTGAAACTCAGGGCTGTGCACAGTCAAAGCAGACAGCAGGCGCAATGACATGTTAAATTACCCACATGATGTATAGCTTAATGAACCCCCTTGTGTTGATCACGCTTGGCATTAATCAAGAGGCATGAACAGATTCCCTTATTTTCTCAATGCTACTCTGATAAACTGCAATTTCATTTAACCTTGGACAGCAATTTTAATAGCTTCCACGGGACAACTGTCGATACCTTCCTGGGTATACAGTGATTAAACCACAACCCAAGATGCATGTCATGAATTTTCTTCATTTGAAATTAGAATTTTTATTCTTAACAACTATTTGCATAAAATATGCTGAAGACACTGAGGTGCATAAGGATTTGCATTTACCCAAAGTCAAAATTTGTCATGCTATATTATAAAATATTAATTACTAACATATTCATGAGTATGTGTACTGTCGTGTTTGTTCTAGTTTTTTCAAATAACCTCTAGCTGGGATGCAAGCAACAGAGAAGAAATTGAGAGTCAAAGTTAACTTTGAAGCAAATCCCTTCGACTGATCCACTGCATTCAAGATACGCCCCCCAGATACACACATTTCAAGAATAATTTTTCTAGGTTTTAGTGCTGTAATTGAGGACAAATGGACAGATCTTCCCATCAAGTCCAATTGGGAAGTGAATGATATCTTCCTTCCATTAAAACTACATGTGCAGTGGCCACATAACTGGGAAAATCTGATTAAAGATGAATTGCTAAATAAAACCGAGCAGTCCAGTTTCATCCCTTCTTTGATCTCAAATCTAATTATATATCTGATGGCTAGTCGATTGCCTATATATTAAAGACTACAGCTAGGTGAAGAATATGATTAGGTCATTCTCTTTAAACACGCAGATCCCATAATGCTAAGACACTTCCTCCCAGCCAATTCTTGTGAAGTTAGACTAAGTGGAAATTTCAGGTGTGGCATTATCTTTCCAAAGCTCATCACATTTCTTACATCAGTAGAGGGTAGAATTAAGAGTAAGAGGCCAAGATTCACCATGGGATAAGCAATACCAGAATTTATTTCCCTTTGAAAGGAAGCAGAAAATTAATGAGCCAAGAAGCACATGGTGAAGCAGATGGGGGGATGGGGGTGGAGTGACAATCATGGTAGGAAAGGTAGAGCTCTGGAAACAGAACATCTGAAATCTTCTGTTTTATGAGAAAACACTCATGTCAATTTGAATGGGGCCAATATTTTCACAATTTTAAAGTGGCATCAGGGTCTATAAATTGCTTTCATGTGTTCCCAATGGTATTAAGATATTACCAAATCAGATATAATCTTATGAACCATTTTGTTTTGTGTTTAATATTTATGTTTTCTTTTTTAGTGCTGTTATAAAACTTTTGTTATTTGAGGATCAGTAGGACGTCATGGAAAAGGTACTGGTTTGGAAACTAGGTCCTTGGTTCCAGAACCAGCCCATCTCTGACTAACCATGTGGCCCTAGGCAAGTCATTTAATCTCTATCAATAGACAAAGAGTCATTTAACCTCTTTGAATTCCCCAGCTACAAAATGAGGGCATTTGCTCTTGTTATATTTGAGCTTGCTTCTGGGACTCATATTCTATCGTCTATGCATGACTTCTGTGAAAGGCCTTGATTTTGGGTGGTGGACTGCATTTCCATCTTGTACAGGAGATGAATGACCTACAGAGTCTCAACTTCCCACTGGAGACAAATATGACTTCCACTGTTGAGCCTTTGATTTAATGCATATGCTCAGAACCTAGATCAGTTATGCCTTTGTTTAAGGCTATGGCTAGTTGGTTCGCAATATTTTAGAAGATTGTAAAGAACATAATTTAACATCCAGTTCCTCCAGGGCTTGGCCTCTGTCCAGAAGGAAGACTATTTTTGTCATTCTTCACTCGAAACAAAGGAAGCCTGGAACTGGATTGGTGGCCTACTGATAGTTCTTTCACTAACCTTTCATTCTATACTTCAAATTCCTATATGGCTAGGTAGAAAAGGCAGTAGGATGGAATCCAGTGATATTTTAATTAGAGAGAAAAAGTCTTTCTGCTGTGGCTCATTTGCCAATCAGATTCCAATGAGAAATCCTTTAAGAGCAGAAATTCCTGAGTCAAATGTTGTGAAACAGGGCCTATCCAAATTGACAGTGGAAGGGCTGTGTACTTGAGAGCCAATGAGAACTGTATACCAGCCAAACCCTGGCTTTTCAGAGCATAGGTAAACAGTCTATCATGAACCATTGGGTTCACAAGTTGGCCTGGTCAAGGACTCCAATACCCTTGGCCTTCATTCATGTGCTTGAGTATGCCAAGCGTTTCCTGCGTGGGAGTCATTCTACATGCCATCCTCTCTGCCTGAGCCACTTGAGCCATCTTCCTTGAAATAATTAATTTCTTCTCAACTTTCAGATGTCAACTTCATTGTCATGCCCCCAAAGAAGTCTCCTCTTGACAGCCTCCTCCACATCACCAATCAAATCTAAATTATATTACAAAATAAATAAGATGTACTTTGGGTGTGCCATGGTGGCTCAGCAAGCAGAGTTCTCGCCTGCCATGCCAGAGACTCGGGTTTGATTCCCAGTGCCTGCCCATGCAAAAAACAAACAAACAAACAAAAAACCCAAACAAACAAACAAAAAAAACCAAACAAACAAAGAATAAGATGTATTTTAAAGAAATAAATCAGTGAAGTATCTTTGGGGAGCCCATGAGGTGATTTGAACAAGATACTAAAAAATATAGCATCCATAAAATAAAGTTATTCATGTACAAAGGAATGATATTAAACCAAGTCCACAAATCTTTACTGAGGTTGTTGTCAATGATAATCAATGGGAAGTATGAATTAGTCCTGCTTTTAGGTTACTATATTGATAGTAGTAGAATATTAGTATCCTTTTGGGTACAGGGGTTGTGCCAAAATGAAGGTATTATGCACCCTAGAAAAGTCATGTTTTAATCCTGATTCAATCTTGGGGAGGGGTGTAGGTAAAAACTTTTGATTAGATTATCTCCATGGAGATGTGGTGCATCCAATTGTGGGTGTGACCTTTTGATTTGATGGAGCTATGACTCCACCTATTCCAGATTGATCTTGATAGTTTTCTGGAGTCCTTTAAAAGAGAAAACATTTTGGAGAAAACCCAGAGCTAACACAGATGCAGACGCTTGGAGAGTACAAGTGACAGAGCCGACAAAACCAACACAAGACCCAGACGTTTGGAGATGCAGGGTCCAACAGACATCACCATATGCCTTCCCATGAGATGTTAAGCAAGCCAAAACCTGGAGAGAGCTAAAGGAAGCCAAGAGATGAAGCCCAGTCCTAGAGAAACCAAATGAAGAACACCTACATGAACAGAGGCTGAAAGCAATGGAATACAGGAGCAAGGGATCGGCAGATTCCAGCCATATGCCTTCCCAGCTGATAGAAGTGTTCTGGACAACATCAGCCTTTCTTGAGTGAATGTAACCTCTTGTTGGTGCTTTAATTTGGATGTTTTCTTGCATTCTGAGAGCTTAACAAACTAATACAGTGGTATGTACTGATCCCAACATAATAAAACACCAATTGGTTGTTCAGGATGATGCACCAATTTTAGTCACATAGGTGATTAAGGTAAGGGCTTTCTGTTTGACTTCAATATTTAGAATTCTTAAAAGGAAAAGCATATTTTACTTGAATCATAAATTTTATTCTTTACTTGGGGTTTATCAAGCAGCAAGTTTCAATATTTAATATTCTGAAATTTAATGCCTCTACAAATAGTCACTAACTAAAATGCTACCTGTGCCATGATAAAGAGGAAACAGAACATCTTTTCAATTCAAAAGATTAGATCCCTTGAATACAGTTAATGGAGCACAAAGATTTTTTTCCACAAAGATGAAACCTCATGATTCTGGAATCGAAGAGGAAGAGAAATAGAGAAGGAATTTTTAAATTACAAAAATAATAGTGAAACATATATCGGTCTAATTTAAGTAAAGTTTAAATCCCTTATTGCCTGAGCAATCTATTATCTATAAAACCACCACCACAACAGTTTATCTTCGGTTATATTCTAATTTGCTAGCTGCCAGAATGCGATACACCAGAAACAGAATGGCTTTAAAAAAAGGGGAATTTAATAAGTTGCAAGTTTACAGTTCTAAGCCTGTGAAGATGTCCTAATTAAAGCAAGGCTATAAAAATGTCCAAATTAAGGCAACAACAAGAGGTTACCTTCACTCAAGAAAGGCCGATGAACTTCAGGGTTACTCTCTCAACTGGGAAGGCACCTGGCAAACATGGTGATGTCTGCTAGATTTCTCCCCAAGCTTCTCATTTCATGAAGCTCTCCCAGGAGCATCTTCCTTCCTCATCTCCAAAGGTCTCTGACTGTGTGGGCTCTCATGGTTCTTATGACTCTCAAGCTTTCTCCAAAATGTTTCCTCTTTTAAAGGATTCCAGTAAACTAATCAAGACCCACCTGGAATGGGTGGAGGCACATCTCCCGCTAATCAAAGGTTAATACCCACAATTGGATGAGTCACATCTCTGTGGAGATAATCTAACCAAGCTTACAACCTACAGTACTGAATAGGGATTAAAAGAAATGTCTGCCTCCACAAGATGGATCAGAATTAAAACATGGCTTTTCTAGGGTATATAATCCTTTCAAACTGGCACAGTTATAAGCAGAATTTATCCTTAATTGGGCTTTTAAATGAGTTAGGTATTGTTTTAAAGTTACTTTATAGTCAATCTTTGGTTTCTTCTCCATAAAAACTCTATGATGTAGGCATTATATGATGTATGTGTATTTATTTTATTTTATTTTATTTTATTTTATTTTATTTTATTTTATTTTATTACAGGTTCAGACAGATTAAGTAACCTTTTTAGGAGCACACTCTTAAATTTCAGAGCCAGAATTTACTCCCAAGCCTGCGCCTCCAAAACCGAGGCTCTTCCTCCCTGAGCACTGTTACCTATCACCTCCAGTCCAGCATTTGGTATAGAAAGTTAGAAGAAAACAAAATTCAATCTGGATGGCTACTTCAACTGTCAAACACTGTGACTTAAAGAATTACAAATCACGCCAGTGTGCTACAAACTAAAATCAACAGGCAAAGTTTAGAAGACATAATACCAAACCCCAAGAGTCAAAAGATAAAATTTCTGTTCACATTAACTCCTACTGATTGATAAGTTAACCTTGAAGAGCTTGGGTCTCATCTCATGCTAATGTTTTTTCTGTTCATCCAGTGGAGATAAACGTCTCCCACTGACCTCATAGGAAAATTCTGAGAATTAGTAGAATCTGAAAGGCTTAGAAAGAATCTGAAGGAAGACACTATAATATACTGTATATTTTTATCCCAAGCAATTAAAGTGAATGCTATGAGAGTTCATTTTAAAGCATTAGAATTGTCACTACATTATAGCATGCTAAAGTAAGAATTAAAAATTAAAGGATGAAATGTATAACCCACCAATAGCAATCGCTCAATAGCAGGCTAGCAAAGCTCAAATATCAACACCCACTTCAAAGAATCTAAAAGAAAACCTGGTTTTCTGCTGGTACAATTAAGTATCTTTAAGATATTTTTATTGTGATATATACCTATAACTTATATGTACATTATTCCGTGTCTTAACTTTTATTTTGTCCCTTCTTACTATTGAATCATTTGAGATCCTAGCATTTCTTTAACATTAACATAAAGAAAAATTTATCCAAAAAATCTTTATGTTCTTATAATTATAATAATCTATCTTCTCTTAGATACTTGATTATAAAAATAATTTTCAATAATTATTTTAACTTGTTTTTCCTTCTCTGGTTTCAAAACTCCTCATTTAAAATCTCTATTAAGTTTTTTAAAATATTTTTATTGAGATGTCTTCACACACTATACAGTCCATCCAAAGTATACAATTAATGGCTCACAATATCATCACACAGTTGAGTACTCATCACCATGATCATTTTTAGAACATCTGCATCACTCCAGAAAAAGAAAAAGAGAAAAAAAACCCATACATCTCATACCCATTACCCCTTTCTCTCATTGACCACTATTTTACCTCTTTTCCCCTCCCCTATTATTTATCTATTTAGTTTTGAGCTCTAAGAAAGAAATATAAAATAATTTTTTAGTTCTTTGCTTAGAGGATTTATCATACTTTTCATTTCTCTACCGGTCATACTTTATTAAAAGTGAGTAAAAACGCCTGTGGCTCTAATCCATTTTCAGCTGAGGTAAAAAGAAAATGGATCCTCCCAACTCTACCTAAAATCTTTAGTAAAATAAATAAATGAATGAAAGGAAAGGAAAGAAAACCTACTATTCATCAAAGTGAAATTGTCCCTCACCTTTAAAGGTGCAATAATTTGGCCTGGTCACTAGAGATCCATTTAGCGACCTGGAAGAAGTAATTAAATAAATGGACCCTTGTGGCCCAAAGAAGCTAATAGAGCTGCCTTTTCGATAATAAAACATACCATTTCATCCTGACAACATAGCCGTTAATTTCTAATCTGAAAAATAGGTGCTGCCAGAATTTGCTATGTTGTTCCTTTCAGATATGCTGTTGATGACTCCGAATTATAGTTTTTTATCCAACTTACCTATGTTCAATTTTAAACTCTTCATTGAGTTTAGCTGAAAGGAAAAATGTGAAGATGCACGAGGTCTGTTTTTCTAAGCCTCCACCTCCATTCTCTTAATGCCCCACATAATAATGTACTGCTTTTACATCTCTACATTTTTAATTTACTAGGTTTGAAGGAATCACAGCCATCCTTGGGTTCTGATCTTGGTTTGTGCACCTTTGGGTAAGTAACTTAAGCTTTTGGGGCCTCAGGTTAACTGGATGACTTAAATGGTTTCTTTAAAATCTAAAATTATTGGGCGGGCCACAGTGGCTCAGCAGGTAAGAATGCTTGCCTGCCATGCCCGAGGACCTGGGTTCGCTTCCTGGTGCCTGCCCATGTAAAAAAAAAAAAAAAAATCTATTGTATGACTCACATTATATCCTGACGATTATTTCTGGAGGAATAGTCCATGACTTTTTATATAATAGTTCTCTTCTCATTCTTTAAATCTATATCGTCCTCCCAGAGAGTTTCACACAGAAAAAACTCATCCATATGATTACCTAATCTACAGTAGCAAACAAATACACACACAGAAAATACTCATCCATGTGCATCCATGGCAGCTGGTTTCCCAGAGAGGGAAGTAGAAACTGTCAGCTATCTTAAGAGTTAGTTCCACAACATACTCTATGCACACATACACACAGTACACCAAATATACATATACATGAAAGCACACACCAAATACATATGCGTACACACACAATTTCCAAAACCAACAACTCTGGACATTTTTACTTCATGGCACCCATCAAAATATCTCAACATCTTCTTCACTTGCTTACTTATTAATTTTCTGTCTCTCCTACAGGAATATAAGCTTCCTGAAGACTGAGAATCCATCTACCTATCTTATCCACAGATGTACTGCTGGAGCTTGGCACAGTGCCTGGCCCAGGAATGGCCTTCAAATCTTCATTAAATGCATCAGATAAATATGATGCTGTACATATTATGAAAGCAAAGTTTAAGTCTCTTTATCTATGAGGAATCTAGGTCAGCAATGTGTGTGTGTGTGTGTGTAAATATTACACTAGCCATTTGTTGAACACCTTCTATGTGTCGGCCAATAAAGAAATATTCTGGATGAATGACTGAATCCTCGGATTTCAGTTCACCACCAATATCAGGTGAACCAAAAACAGAATTCCAAACAATAAGCTCTAATCAAATTATGTTGCTTCAGTGTTGGCATATGTTTCTTAATGTGAAGTCATCAATTATTACCTTTGTTTCCCTGCATGTACATTATGGCACAGATATAAACAAAAATATATACGATACCTAATATATACCAAGTTGATTCTAATGCGAGTGGAACCTCTTTGGTTTCATATTTTTAAACTAGAAATCTATACTTAGGACACTCTAAAATTCTGTAATAAAATGTTAAATATGTACTCATAAATGAAAAAAACAAAAATATTGAGGCCAAAAAATTCTTAAAAACTTCAGGGAAACAACTATCATCAAATCATTGACATTATATAACTTTAAATCCTGGATTTTTTTCTCACACATATTCAAACAAAGAGGGAAAATATGTATCATTGAAATAATAAATAAAGCAGCAAGCATTAATTAATTCACTGATTTTTCAGTACCATCACTAAACTGATCAATACTGATATACACAGATTCCCTGGTTATTTTATGTGCTCTTAAAAAATCATTAAAGTGTATTTATTGCCTTACATATCAGCACCATTTTCTGGAATAAGGAGAAGACATCTGGATTCTCATCCTTTTCCTATCAACATTCACAGAAACAAAATCTCTTCTATACTATTTTTATTTCCAATGAGAGCGCAGCTGTCTTTCATTAAGATGTTTAACTTACTGGCTCTATCTATGTGGAATTTTACATGTTTAATAGAAGATTTTAATACAGTTTTAGCTCCTGCTTGAGATAAATCAAACTCAACCTGACAAATAAGCAACTGTATCTCCAAGAAGTGGGAGACTGTCTGATTTAAAATGCTGAGAGGTTTAGAAAGCCTTCAATCTCAGGTTGCACAAAATACACATTTTATTCAGCAAGACATGATAGATACCTTTATTGCAAGGTTGTTCTTTTTTAAATTCACTAGATACAAATGTGAATAATCTAAAACTATAGTATGTTAATGAAATTAGTCAACAATAAATAAAGATATACAATAGATAAATATGTAATAAAGTTACATAAATAGTAGGACTTATCAATTGCTTTAGAAATTTTACATAAGCATTTTTTAATCTTAAATGCCTTTCCTGCAATACTTGTTTTCATATTTCTCTTTGATTGTACTTGGTGCTAAGTTTTTTTTTTGTACAGTCCAAACATTTTCCGGCTTATTGCTGTGCATAATTCTGTGTAAATAAAAAACAGTTTAATATTATGCAGGGGAAAATGTTAGACGCACACATATCACTTCATCGGCGTCACCTATTATGGTTCTGCTGCTTAATGTAAACCTCAGAGTATTCATTGCAATAACTCTGTTCTTAGATGTGGCTACTTTTTCTTTTTCTTTTCCAAGTTAATTATCTATAATAATATTTCTGCTCTTCTGGTTATCTATAGATTTATCAATACCTCATAATGACCTGTTTTATACTCTTTGAAAAAATCACTGATAGGAATTTGTTTGATCAAAAGTTTTTAAAAACCTCAACAACTTGGCAGTTAACATAGTAGGAGTTGATTCAGGTCAACATTTTCAATTAATGTGGAAACCTCTGGATGGAAATTGGAGAGTAGGATCAAAGTATCCCCCCTTGGTTTGCATATTTATTACAAAGGGGAATAAAGATAAAAAAGGAAAAGTAAGAATTTCTACAAATCATATCACAGAGACAAATGCATCAATATCCTGAAGCAGAGGAGAGAAATCAAGATTTTAAAAAATTAAGCATATTACAAGGTAATGGGCTTATTAACCTTTCTTCAACACAGAACTACATTTTCAATATTGAAATTTTTTAATGTCCTTGTTTTTCTGTAAAGATTTTTAAATTTTCCAAATATTCAGTCTGGCATATATGTCTATTAGTCTAAATTAAAGTACCTTCTTAACTGCCATCAAAGTTCCTCATTTACTTTTGCGTGGTCAGACAATTCTAGATTGTACTTTAGAATCACAAAGTTGAGGACAAAAAAAACTGACAATTTCCATATGTGCTTTGCTCACTTATAACTCAACTTAATTTGTTCCCTTTCACTGATAAAAGTACCTCTTCCAAAATAATAAATTTAAATATGAAAATATAGTTTGGTTATCAATTTTACATCTTTATAGAATATTCTTTCATCCCCACCTATCTCTCAATTCTCTCTGTGCATGTTTATACATTTCAGCAAGTTTTAACTATATTATTCTCTATCCGTTTAGAGGAAAGCCGTTAATAAATTCTTGATCTCCTTCTGTTCTTTATCTTTCCTTTAACCTAGAATTCCAAAGGAAAACACCTTTAAAAATTCCAGTTCTGAACAGTGGCTCAGTGGCAGTATTCTCATCTGCCATGTGGGAGACCCAGGTTTGATTCCTGGTGCCTGCCCATGTAAAAATAAATAAATAAATAAATAAAATAAATAAAATTCCAGCTCTTTACTCTTTTCCTAAAGTCTAACTGCTCCATTTCCTTGCTAACTTTCCAGTGAACATCCTATAAATTGCCTTACTTCTGAGAAGGAAGTTTTTTCCTTCTAGGAAAATCTCAATTTTTTTTTTCATTTGGATCCTATGGTAAATAAAGAAAGGATACCAAGGGAACCATAAAATACTTTCTCTTCCTCAGCACCAGTTATCATATTGGAGGTTTTATTTGGTAAAAGCACAGAGAAAGAAGGACTTAAGTTTGAGCTGCCTTCATTATAAAGAAGGGAAACTATCCCAAATAGTAATGTTCATGAAATTAGGAAACTGGGTATGTGACCAGTAGATACCAAGGTAGCCTATTTACTCTTCTACTAAACTCCAACACCAATCGATGAAATCCCCTAATCCTTAGAAACGGTTCAATGGAAAAAGTTTTTCCTGTTATAGGAAGCAGGACGTGTTCTCTAAAGCTAAATAAATATGTTTTTTAATACTCCTAACTACTGCTAATTTTTTGGTTTTTAAAGGGATAATAACATAATCCATAACAAACTACAAGCATAGTATCGCTCACAATAAACACTCTATAATGTTAAATTCATTACTTTTGGGTATTTCTCACTCTGTGTTTGCCTAAACTCATGAGTTTTTCTTTCCATCTTTTTGCATTTTTTAATAACTTAGCCTGCAAAAGCACAACTCAGAATTCTTGGTAGTTGTGATATGCAATAAGTTTCATTTATCAAAATTAGAGCTGTAACTTAGTTTATCCATGTTTGCATCAGATAGCTGCTTACCAATCACTCCAAAACACTTAATTTGAGTAAATTTAGTGCCTTTCGTAACAAATTGCTGGCCCTTTTGCTGGCACATATAGAAAAGAGGCTGGGCTTTCTATGTGTCAGATTGTAGTTAATCTGTTTAACACAAGCACAATAGATTGTTACAGTAATGGCCCCAAATTTGTTGATACCTCTCTGAAGCCATCAACTTTCCGTATGCTCTTGCATCATTCTTTCCCACACTCAATCTGGTCTGCATTTAACCAGGTGACTTGTTTTGACCAATGCACAACAGTAAACGACACAAGCAGAGACTTGAAAAGTACTTGCCTGTTGGGATTTATAATCTCTTGCAGTCTAGGAATTACTGCCATCACCATTGTGTGAGCAGGCCCAGACTAGCCAGTTGGTTGATGAGAGACAACATATGGCACAATCTCCCTGTTGCTCCTCTAAACAGCCAGTCAACACCTGAGATGAGTCTCAGCTGTCAAGTGACCACAGATGCACGAGTGAGTTTGGTCAAGAATGGTAAAAGTTCCACCCTGCTGAGCCTAGCCCAAATTTTCTAACTCACACAATCATGAGTTGCACCAATGTTTCCTATAAGTCACTAAGTTTTGGGGTACTTTGTTATGCAGCATTAGATAACTTCTAAAGAAATTGGTGCCTAGAAGTGTGTTACTGACTGTAACAAAACTTTTGAATACGTGCATTGATTTTGAAATCAGACAGCGGGTGGAGACTGAAAAAGTTGTAAGGAAACTATGAAGGCTAGAAAGATGGTGAGTGCACTGTTCATAGAGGCTACAAACATGGTAAAGAAACTGCTGAAGCAGAATAGAAAAAAAGTGCTATGTAGTGGTGGAAAAATTGGTAATTAAGAAAAATTTGGATTTAAGTAGAGAAAATACCTCATTGAATGATAAACTCTCCCTTGGTCAGTCCTCTTCCACATGCTGGGTTTGGCTATGTGTGCTTCTCTGCAAATGAGACAGCAGCAAAATGACACCTGAAGAATCTTGAAAAGTGCTCATAAAAGTGCATAGAAAGTTGCTATGGACTATGTTTAACAGTAAAACATCAACAGTACTACAGCAACACCAGGGGTAAATAATGGGTGGAGGGACAAGAGTTAAGGGTAGATTTAGATTTTTTTATTTGGTGTGGGTGTATGTATTGGTTCTCTTTCTCTCTGGAAAAATGATATGATCTAAAATTGACAGTGTTGATGGTCTGTTGACTTTGGACATTATATATGATGCCCAGTGTCATGGTCAGTTTCATGTGTATCAACTTGGCCAAATGGTGGTACCTGTTTGTCTGGTTGGGCAAGTGCTGGCTTATCTGTTGCGATGAGGACATTTCATAGAATTAAATCATGATCATGTCAGCTGCATCCACAGTTGATCCCATTTGTAATCAGCCAAAGAGGAGTGTCTTCTGAAATGAGTGATGCTTAATCTAATCACTGAAAGCCTTTTAAGGAGGATTCAGAAGAGACAGGCTGCTTTGGTTAGCAAGCGTCTCCTGCAGAGTTTGTCCAGACCCTCCATCAGAATCATCGGCTTCACAGCCTGCCCTGCGGATTTTGGACTCTGTGTTCCCATAGTCACATGGGACACTTTCATAAATTTTATATTTGTGAGTGTTCCCTGTTGATTTTGTTTCTCTAGAGAACCCTAACTAATATACCCAGTGAATGTAGGTGGTTAAAGGATGCACTGACTGAGAAGTAGATTGCTGACACAATGTTGTATACATATGAGCAAATATTGTGCTGCTACAAAAAGGAATGAAGTTGTGAGGCATGTAGCATTGTGAGTGAACCTGCGGGACATTTGGTGAGGCAAAATAGCCAGAGACAAAAAAAGCAAATATTGTATGGTCTCATTTAGAAAATACTTATAAGAAAACAAGGGCCAATATTGTAAACTCTTAAAGCAGTTACATTTAGTCTGGAGTAGTAATTGATATTTCTGGATTTTGAGAGGCTGTTTTATATATGTATAACCTGGTATTTAGAGATAAGAATAAAGCTGATCAGGTCAGGATTAAGGTAATTCAGAATACAGGGGTAAGGAAGACACTGTTTTTTAGAACCTCATCTACTCTTTGAGACCAAAGGAAGAAATGTTTATTTTGTCCAGAACCTTAATTTTCTGTAGCACATAATCTAACTTAACCTGTCTGAGTAGGTCATTTAAACAATCCAAGCCCAGAATAAGAATGAGGGCTTTTAATCCTTACATTCAGCTTAATGTAATGCCTGGATAAATCCCAGAGTATATTAAGCAGATAATCAAAAAGTATTGGCAAAGTTCCTTGAGGGATGAGAGAAGAAATATGGAACTATTAAACTTTACCACTGGGGAAACCCCTGATACTGTGTCAAACATTAGGGACACCCAAATCAATAGGCCAAACCCTTGTTCTTGAGATTTGCTCTTGTGAAGCTTATGTATATAGCCAAGAAGCTTAGGCTACCTATAGGCATGCCCAAGGACCTCTTTTGTTGCTCAGATATGGCCTCTCTCTCTCTCTAAACACAACACTGCAAGTGAAATCATTGCCCTCCCCACTACATGGGACATGACATCCAGGGATGAAAGTCTCCTTGGCAGCATGGGAGATGACTCTCAGGGATGAGCCTGACGCAGGCACCACAGGATCAACAATGCCATCCGACCAAAAAGGAGAAAAGAAGGGTAACAAATAAGGTATCAGTGACTGAGTGTGCTCAAACAGAATTGAGAGCTACTCTGGAGATCACTCTTATACCAGCTTCCTATCATAGCCTGCCAAATCCTAACTATAACCATGCCTGCCAATCCTAAAGAACACCTAGGGCATTATACAAGATTCTACAAAGGTTTCATGCTCTAGGATAACTTTCCAGAAACCTACAACCTCCAGAGGGGTCCATGGACCAGATAAGTCCTGAAATGCAGAGGGGCCAGCCTCTCCAGAACATCAACTAGTTCTATCCCCTACCTCCTATTATTGACAGCCCAACATGATAAAGCTAGAATCAGCATAGCCCAAATACCCCTAAAGAGTGGGAGAAAGATCAAAGTTTATAGTGGAGTTATCCAGAGAAGGTAGGGTTTAACAAATGAATATGATTGCTGAATCGTTATATTGTTATTTCTTTTAGTCTCCAGTATCTTAGAGCAACTAGAAGTAAAAACCTTAAATTGTGGAATTGTGACCCATAGCACACTCTGAAATCTATTCTACTACTAATTGTTGCTTTGAAATTTGTTTTTTTCTATATATGTTATTTTTCACAAAAAAGAAAAAAAAAGTTGATTGTGATGATAAGTGCACAGCTGTATGATGATATTGTGAACCACTGATTGTACACTTTGGATGATTACATAGTATGTGAATATATAGTACATGTATCAATAAAAATGAATACTTTTTTTAATGAATGAGAAGTGCTTGGAACTTGCCTCCTCTGGCTTCTCTTGTAACTCCTCCCACCAGCAGCACATGAACAAACACAGGCTAACCTGCTGGATGAGAAGAGGCACAGTCTTCTGTCACCCAAGCCAAGAGCTACACAAGCCCAGAAGCAGAGACAACTAGCTGACCAATAGTTGACCACAGATGCATGAGTGAATCTAGTAAAGAACCACCCAGTTGAACCCATCCCAAATTGCCAACCAAAAAATTATGAGCCAAATAAATAAATGACTGTTGTTTTAAACCACTAAAGTTGGTGTGTAAAATAGTGCAAAGAACAAAGTCTTAACTTGAGGTCAGCCAAATCTAGCCTATCATCAGCTATTGTACAGCCTGCAAGCAAAGAATGGTTTTTACATATGAAAATGGTTGGCAAAAAAATCAAAAGAAGAACTATATTTCTGGAAGTGAAAATTATCTGAAATTCAAATTTCAGTGTCCATAAAATAAATTTTATTGGAACACAGCCATGCCCATTCATGTGCATATTGTCTATGGCTGCTTTTGCATTACAATAGCAAAACAGTTGCCTGCAAAGCCTAAAATATTTACTATTTGCACCATGATAGAAAAAGGTTAATGTTCCCTTTTCAAGCTATAGTTCACAATTGTTTACATTTGCTCAAAAATAGCACTGCCAAAGCCTGGTGTTAAGAAGGAAAGTGGGTGTGCCTTCTTTTGGCAGCTCAGCACACAAGCTTCATGTCACCATCCACAACCACCTGAGGCTTTCCATGTATGGGGCTCAAAGAGACCCTAACAGAAAAGCAAGCATGCACTCTAAATGGCCAGAAGCCTCCAGCAGTGAGTGAAAAAATAGCGCTAAGCAAAAAGGGAACAAGGCACAAGTGGCCTGAAAATCTAAGTAAGGAAGTTGTCTTTGGTTGTGTGCTGACTCCAGCTTTAGCAATTTAACATAGTTAATCTACTGCAGTGTGGAAGTCTAAGCTTATAACAAAACAAGCAAGCATCTAAATTTCTAATCTCACTGTAAATATTCTTCAAGTACAGACATGGTAAAAGAGAAGATAGCAAACAGGATACAAATGACTAATATAACTTTTATGGCCTTCCTCTCATTTCCATGATTGCCTCTTTGCTTACTCATTTTTCCTTATATTCTCTTGTTTTTCCTGACTCTTCCTTTAGATCACCCCAAGCAAACAAAACTAATGATAGAAACTCATTAAACTTGAGTTTTACTAGTGATCAAGAAGAAAGGAACCAAACTGTTTATGATTTGGGTAATCCAACCATGTCCCATCGTGTCCACCCTCGTCTCTGACAATTCACTGTTTTAGGCATGGATGTGAGAGTCAGCAAGAAAGAACAAGATGAACATAAAAAATGAGAAATCAAAAGAGAATGAAGGTGAGAGAGAAAACCAAAAAACAAAACACAATAAAACTGTTCTGCACCTCCTTGCAGATGGTTAGAAATAGTAAAGAGGAGTTTTGGCTACCAAAAGAACAACAGGAATGTCATTCTCTATATTCCAAATTTCAGGAGTTGCCTCGGATGAATGAGCACAAATAGAGTGGCTACAAATGATGACCAAGGTCACCAAGGACTTAGAAGTCACAGGCCACTTGGCTACCTGCAGTGTCTTCCAAGTTAGCACACTTGGAATATCTGGAAAAAGGAGCAGCAAGCTTCTCATTGAAATTGCTGCATTTGCCTAATTTTAAAGTAAAGGTGTTTGCTTGTTTTCCAATGGCATATCAAGGTGGGAGGGTGGAGGAGTAGTCTGCTTGGGTATCTGCAATAAGAGGGCATATTAGTAGTGAATTTTAAAACATACTAAAAGTGATTAAAAATCAGTCTGCTTCATTGAGCCTGGTGGTGGTGGAGCCACCCTCACAGTAGGACAAGAATTTCACACTGGGGACCAATGAGGGATGTGCCAGCAGCTTAGGGATGACTCAGGCTACATCTATAGACTTTGGGCCTTGTGCCATTAAGATGGCAGAGTGAGATGTTCAGGGCTATATGTCCCACAGAAACTTTGAACAATCCATAGGAACTGGCAGAAACAACTGTCTCAAAGTCCAGAAAACAGAGATCTACAGTAACAGGGCGAATGCTGAATCAGGAAGAAGGCTACTTAAAAGCAGTAGGATCTCATGAAGTCCTGGCTTGCTCCTCTCCCTCCCAGCACAGGTTTGGCATGGAGCCAGCCCACATGCTCCTAGTGAGAATCCTGATCCCAATTCCAGAGGGAGAAGAGTAACCCTCATATACAGCACACACTGGTGGTATGTATGTCTAGCCAATTCAGCCTAATGGTGGTCTGATGGACGTGCCACCCCAGAGCTTGTCCTAAATGTAGAAGGCAGCTCATGGAGCTCTCATACAGAATGCTGTGGGAGAGTAGTCAAGTGGCTGCCTGGAGTGAGGGATTATTGGTTATAGGATAGATAGTACAGTGCCTGGGATTGTCAATAAACTGTTTCCAGGGGAAGAAGGGAAATTGATATCTGTGTAAAGCAGGGAATTCCCAGGGCAACATGTACATGCCATAGACAAGGCATGAGAGATCAGAATCAGGGAGGTCCCCACATTTTGGCCTCAAGCTATTCTCTAAACTCCTTGTATGGATATTCTCTGAAGGAGGGCACTTGTACAAATCAATCTGTGAAGGCTTGGAAAGTGTTTTCTTTTTTTCCTTCTTTTTAAAAATGTGTTATTAATCCTGGCATTCAAAGAAAGCTCTCTCATGCCATTAGATGGATACAAGCTTAAGGAATGCAGGCACCTCAGAGAGCCTGAATTCCAGCAATAACACATGACAACTACAAAGAAGATATCACAGAATATGCAAGCTCATAGAGACGGAAACTATAGTACAGGTTGCCAGGGAAAGGGTAGGGAGAATGGAGAGTTAATGCAAAATGGGTGTAGGGTTTCTGTTTGAGGAGATGGGAAATTTTAGCAATGGAAGGTGGTGATGACTATGCAATATGGTGAATGTGATTAATCCAACCAAATGGTATGCTTGGGGATGTTGAGATAGAAAAGTTTACATTGTATATATGTTTCTACAATTAAAAAAAAGAACAACTATAGAGATAATGACAATTAAAGACAATGCATAATCCTGGATGGTATCTAAGAATGGAGTAGCGAAGGCTCAAAAGTTTATTATTGGGACATTTTTAAAAATTGGAGTATATACTGTTAGCTTTACAGCAATGTTAAATTTCTTGAACTTGATAAATGCATTTAAGGTAGGTAGATACATTAAGTGAATATCCTTGTTCCTAGAGAACGTATATGGCAATATTAAGTGTTCAAGGACCATGATGTATACAACCTGCACTCAAGTGTTCAGATAATGGGTTGATAGACAGACAGATAGATGAGTGGACTGACAGATGAATAGATAGAATGATAATAGAAAATGTGGCAAAATGTCAATATTGGTGGATCTGGGTACTTGGGGCGGGGAGAGGGATATGTTGGAGTTCTCTGTAGGGGTTTTGTATTATTTTGTAATTGTCCAAATACATTTGTTCAAACCAAAGTTTGAAAGTATTTTTGAAATAACAAGTTTAACATTTTAAAAATGTTTTCCTTATCAGCATGCACTGTAAATTCTAAACAGTGTCCATGATAAAAGTCTTCCCCACCAGAGCAGACCTCCCCAACCACACCTGCCTCTGTGCACTGAAACTCTGAAGAGAGAGCGGCTCAGCTCTTTTCCTACGCAGTGACACTTTAAAGTCTGCCTTACATACATTCAGAATCAAAACAAACTTAAACACTTAAAAAGCATTAACTGAGTGGGCCACGGTGGCTCAGCAGGCAGAGTTCTTGCCTGCCATGCCAGAGACCAGGGTTTGTTTCCCCTTGCCTGCCCGTGCAAAAAACAAAACAAAACCAAAAAAAAAAAAAAAACACAGCATTAAGGGAGGAGTTACATAATAGATGACAACAAATTTTCAAATCCTTTCCCCCCATCCCTAATCCTTTTTCTTTCTTTGAAAATTTTCAGATTCTCTCTCTCCTTCCTGCCAAAAAATCTTCTTCCTCTTCCTTCTCATACTGATTCCTCTCCCCTCCAATATTTCTGTCTCTTTCTTTGAAGAAATATTTAGTCTGTCTCTTCACCAGAATTGATCCTGGATGATCTGCCCTCCTCAGAGAACTCTTAAAGGCCAAAGGTAGGGGATGGGTTTTATAACTAATAATATTTTAACATATCATATCCAGTTACCAAAATGACAATAACATGAGCAATTACCTTTAAAATGTGTTTAGGCTAAGCTATAACACCTCTTTATGGAAAACCACAAAAGTACTAACGTGTGAATGGGATACTTTTCTAAGGACATTTTTATTTACATTACACCTTCTACTATGCAGATAACATATACTTCATCTATATTTATTTCAGCATTTATGGTTTTCAATTTTATAACATTGATAATATCAAGGGAAAATTCCAGATAGATTAGATGAAAGAAGGCTAGCATTTTCTAGGCTCTATAGCCACCCAACCTGCTTACCACAAGTGTGTTTTTCCATAGTATCCCTCTTTGTAAAGTTGCTTATAGTGAAATTCTCCAATAGTGAAGTGGAATAAAAGGCCTAAATTGCTTCAGTACAATTGAGCACAGGTTTCCACCCACTCACAAGCATGAACCACTTATCACACACCACCTGGGTGAAAAGTGCTTAGGCTGAAATGCTCCCCTCCTCTCTGCTTTCCCAAAGAGCAAGAAACAGAAGAAAAAAGTGGGTTCCCTTTCAGAAGGCGAAAATGACCAAATAATTCTGCCAGATGAAGTTTAGCTTCTCCTTTATACTGCTTCCCAAAAACAAAAATGGAAGATTAAAAAAAAAGAGTCAGTGTGCCTTAAGTTTATTTTCAATGTTAAATTTCTTGAACTTGATAATGGTACTGAAAGTGGTTACATATGAATATGCCTGTTCTTAGGAAATACAATATTAAGTGTTCAAGGAGCATGATGTATGCAACCTTCTCTCAAATGTTTAAGAAATAGATGGATGAAAACATAAATATTAATATTTACATAATATTAATTTAACATAACATTACTTGAAATATTAATTAGCATTTGCATATACTTCAATCATTTCACAAATGTAGTTTAATGCCTTGTACAGCTATTTGAAGGTCTGCCTCTAAGTTCAGTTTCTTCTGAAACATGATTTTAATGATAGATAAAAAGAATTCCTCATAAAAACATATGTAGATCCCAAATGTAAGAAGCACATCATTTGGCTGCACTTACGAAATCAGGCTGCTCACTTTTCAATGCCATCCAACATTCATATGAAGATTTTTGTTGAAATTCAGCCAGTAAATTTCCATCTTCCCTGATATCAAACAGTTGTGGCAAACCAACCACAAGATACTGTGTTTTTACATTTTTTAACAGATGGGTTCAAACACACTGAAAATTCTCAATTTGGAAGATTTTAAACGGATTTTTAAATTCTGTCTCCAATTTCCTTCAGGAAACCAATATAAGCATTTTGTTAGGTAACATCATTTTCTGCAAAGTCATGTAGCAATGGGAACATTTCCAAATACCTGTTTTTAAAATGCTGTGTTTTTAGGGGGGAAAAAAGCAACTTTCTCACATACTATGAAAACTGCCTCTGTTTTGTGGGTAGAGAGTAAGTGAATTAATGAATGTGTGTATATAAATGTTTATTACCTGCTAAGAAGCATACTAATAATATTTACTTATCAACAGAAAGGTCAGCAAACTTTGAACTGTGAATTTTTTAAGAGAAAAATGCAAAGAAATCTTTAAATTTAACAACTCCTGGAACTGTTTAGTCCCCAAATTACCACTGAGCTCCTATATAGCACAAAAGATTTTCAGGGTCACTCCTGATCTGTCTTAAGTTTCCTAGGACTGCCATAATAAAACACGAACTTGGTGGCTTAAAACAACAGCAATTTATTCTCACAGTTTTGAGGTTGGAAGTCCAAAGTCAAGGTGTTGGCATGGCCCTGCTTTCTCTAAATTCTGCAGGCTTCTAATAGTGGCTTTCTGGCAATTTGTGGCATTCTTTGGCTTGTGCCATAACTCAATCTCTGCCTCTGTCACGTGCTCATCTTCTCTATCTGTATCCAAATTTCCCCTCCTTATAAGGTCACCAGTCATGTTGGATTAGAGACCACCCTAACCCAATTTGGCCTCATTTTGACTAATAAAATCTTTGGAAAGATCCTATTTCCAAATAGGGTCAGCTTCATAGGGCCAGGGTTAGAATTGAACATACCTTTTGGAGGGACACAATTAAATCCTTAACATCATATGATTACTCAATACGTGGAAGAGTCAACTATTTAAGATAGCATACAATAATCCATAAATTCACTTTGAATGGATACATGTGAACTGCAATACCCTGAATCCCTATTATCAATTCTCCCCTGTATTAAAATGTCCTCTCTATTGGCAGGGTAGCATACCCTATGAGTCACATGACTGTTTAATATGCAGGATATTAATAACAGTCAAGTTAATTTCTCTCTAAATTTTTTAGATTAAAGAAACATGGAAATAAAATTTTTAATATTTTATTCTCACCTGCCAATGAATTTCTGGAACACTCCCTGGATGTGCTTCAGGAGTGGTTTAAAAACAACTCCCTGGCATTTGAATCACCCCTGAAATGTGTTAAAAACTCAGATCCCTGCTTCTGCACATGGCAGCTGGTTTCCCAGAGAGAGGAAGTAGAAACTGCCAGCTATCTTAAGGGTTAGCTCCACAGCTGAGTCAGAGTCTCCTTTACTGCATTTTATTGGTCAAAGAAAGTCACAATACCTTCCCAGAATCAAGAAGAAGGAAAACAAGACTCTACCTTCTAATGAAAGGAGATGCACCCATGTACAGGTTGGTGGCTATCATTGGAGACAATCCACTACCCGGATGATCCTACAGTAAAATTTGAGTACAGCTCTTATAAAGTGATAGAGTCAATAAGATTACTGGATTTAATTTAAAAGCAGTTTTCAACATCCATAATGAGTTGTTATATAGCTTTTGCCTCACACTGGCTGTTATGGGTAAGACTAACAACAACTCTTGATTAGCTCTATACACATATGTGCACATGATCACACATGCACACATAAAACCAAATATTCTGGAGAGGGTATTTTGTCCGCATGGTGCTAAATAATAGTCTAAGTTTTCATTTTTAAATTTTATGTTCTAATTTTAGAACCATTCTTTCCTGAAGAGTAGGTTTTATACTTGGAAAAAAAATGTAAATAAATAGCCTATTTGGATATAAAAATGTTAAGTTTAATAAATAAAAACATCAAAACTATTTCCATGTAAAGTTTTCCCTTAATCAAATCAGCAGTGCATATTAGGGAATTTGGCAGAGACTATGGTCAGTGCAAAACCCCATCATTTAGGGCCAAATAGCAGGTAAAATTCTACTTTTGAAGGATAAATCTTTTGGCTTATTTTTTTTCAGAGGTAGGTCATACCCGAATGGATGAGAACAGAAAGGACCAATGAGGGACCTAGGAACTTCCCAATCAATTCAGTTAAACCCAACTTCTGAGATACTTGGCTTCAAGGTTTTCATTTAAAGTTTCCATTAGATAAGTTAAATGCAGAAAGCAGCCTGGAGTAAGGCAATAGAGAGCAATAGCTTACAATCCTGTAAGCTTGAGACCCATAGCTTACAGTAATGTATCATTTTCCTAAATCATTCATTTGAATCATGTAGTCACGTAGAGGAGTGTAAAGGGACTCAGCCTGGCTGACTCCAGCATCTGCTCTGAATCCACTTTGTTGCCCCCAATTTGTCTTGAATGAATTTTACCAGAGGGGGTTGTATTTTAGAGCAGAGGTCAAACGTCCACTGGCCAGATAAACTGACATGTGGAGCTAGTTTGTCATGACTATTTTTTTATTGGAATTAATTGTGAGCATCAGGTTTTTATTTTTAAAGTATTGCAAACAGTTCTTTTAAAAAGTCAGCATAACGTACAGTACTGGAGTCACAGGACTGCAGCTAATCATAGACGCCCCCTACAAACAGAGCATGCATCTTCCAGTTTGCCATAGTCCCCACTCTCTATTGCCTTACTCCAGACTGCTTTCTGCATTTAAATTATCTACTTGGCCCTTGGAAGTAACTGAGTTCTTTACTCACAGAGTGGTACTTTTAAATTCAGGGATTTGAAAAGTAAATAAAGGATATTATTGATAAGTATCAATGGTTGGCTATCGAAATTCAGACTTCTCTGACAGACTTCTTAATGTATTTTTTTTTTTTTACATGGGCAGGCACCAGGAATCAAACCCAGGTCTCTGGCATGGCAGGTGAGAACTCTGCCTGCTGAGTCACCATGGCCTGCCCTTAATGTATGCTTTGATATACATTTCCTGCACTACAAATTGAAACATTTATTTGTTTAAAAAATAATAACTAATGTGTTCATTATTAGTTAAGAATAACTAATGTGTTTGTCTAGGTAAATAAAACCAACAAGAGATGATAGCTAGAGATAGAGAAAAAATTAGACATAGATAAAGATATAAATAAAGATGTAAATATTAAGTGATTTATTACAGGAACTGGTCACAGAAGACCATGGGGACATGGGGATTGGCAAGACCATACTGAATGGCAGGCCACAAATTGGAAACCCAGTGAAGGTGATGTCGAATTCCCCAGGAGAAGCTGACTGGTTGAAGTAGAGACAGAAATTCTTTCTGATAGCTGAAATCCTCAGTTCTCTTTTTAAGACCTCCAACTGATTGGATAAGGAGGCTCCCCTCAGTGCTAAGGCAGTTTCCTTTGTTGGTTGGAGATGCAACCAGCCATAAATGCAGGTAATGATGAAAACCTATCTATAATATACCATCACAGTAACAATCAGACCAGGGCTTGCTTGAACAAACAACTGGACACCATAACCTCACCAAATTGACATATTAAATTCATCATCATAGTGAATATATTAATATCACATATTGAAAGTAATAATAGAATTCTAAGACAAAAATAAAACTAATGAATCTTGTCGTGTAGCATCATTATTTTGTTGTTGTTGTTGAGAAGGAAAAGCGGGAAAAATCATCCTGAAATTACTCAAAGGGTAAAAAGATTGACACAGCAAATTAAGTGGGATGTGGTCTATGAGAAAATTATCCTACTTCAGCATCATTCTTATCATCATGAAATCTAATACAAAAACACAGGAGTTTATCCATATCTTAATATTTAATATAGCTCTCATTGGCATTATTATAACTTCCATGCTAACCAAAAGAATTCTCACCAATATACAGTTAATATTTTCATATAAGGAATGGTAATAGCAGAAAGAATACTCAATTTGAGGTAACCTTAAGACTTGGATTCTAATTCCACGTCTCTGTGTTACTCTCTGCATGGCGTTAGACAAGTTAATTTACCTCCCTAGATTTGCTTCTCTATTAGTGACACGACAGTTTAGGACTCACTAGTTAACCACTGACTAATCCTTATATCTTAGGATTTTATAATTTTATTAATCTAAATAGGAACTTTGCCTCAGTCTGATTTGTATGTAAATCTTCAAAACATAGTTTTACCAATATCTCTAAGGAACTGAATGCAGTTAGTGATCGATTCTGACTTCCCCTAAAGGAGACTTCTCTCCGTTAAGTCAGTGTTTATATTAGAAAGGGGTATGATATTTTACAAATAAGTCACTGGGGCTCAGAACATTAGAATGAGCATAAAGTAACATTAAACCCCAGTATGAGATTTGAAAAACATAATCTGGGCAGAGATTCCAGTGACTCTTAGCTGGAATACAGAGGCTTCAGTATTATCAGCTTTGTCCTGACTGAAGAGTCATTTGGCTACATGAGATTTTTACACATCTGTCAACTAAATCAGAGCTCCAAATGAAAAATCTGGCACAGTGAAACATTATGTGGATTTGTGAGTCCCGCTGGAGAATTTTGGGTCCATAAACCAATGAATAGATTACTATGACACATAAATAGAGTATTTTCATCTGTGACAGATATAATCTTGCTCTGGTACTCTTTGTGTCCTATTGCGGAAAACTATACTCACTGTCCTCACCCCTGCTTTAGAAAATGTTGAAAGAGCTGTGTCAACATTAAATAGAGAACAAATCTACAGGATAAAGAACTGAGTCAGATTGAGAAGACCTAAATCCAATCCTCATCAATACCACTACCTGTGATCTTCATTATCCCTCTAACTCAATTCTAATATAAATACTGAACTAGATAATTCAGCCAAGTTCTCTGTTACTTTATAGGAAGGATTGCCTTTCCTCCAGTTTCCAATAACACATCCATCATTTCCTTCTAGGACCTCATCGTCCATATTCCCACTACCAGTCCTTCTAAGCAATCTAGCCTGTTTCTACTAAGTGTCTCACAATTCTTCCATCCTCTACCCATTACCCAATTCCAAAGCCATTTCCACATTTTTAGTTATTTGTCATTGCAGTACCCTGCATTCTGGTATCAGTAAGTGCCTTAGTTTCCACACTGCTATGACAAATACAGTGCAGTAAACTGGCTTAAACAGGAATCTGTCGACTCAATTTCAGAGGCTAGAAGGCTTACTTTGTCCCACGTCTGGGTTAGCATCCTTGGACGTGCTTTCTAAAGGACATGAGATATTTCCCTTGCAGTCTCTTTTCTTCTACAGACATCTAGAAACATCTTGGTTTCTCTTCACAGGGCAATGTCCTCTCCTTTCTCTTCCAACTTCCGTTGACTTCTGGCTTCTCCCTGTAGTTTTTTTAAAAATAGGGTCTCCAGTAATAAGATCCATGTGATTCACTGGCTATACTTCAACAAAAAACAACATCTTTGATACCCACAGGAATAGAGTGAGATTAAAAATACGCTTTTTCTGTGGTACAAAACTCAGTCTGTCACAGAAGGTTTCACTAGTAAGGAAACTGAGAGACTCACTGAGTTCAAAATTTAGCTAAAGGTGCACAGATGATGAAGATGTCCCTGATTCCAAATGCAACATTCTTTCTACTATGCCATAAAACCTCTTGACTATGTAAAACTAGAACATACTAAATCCTTATTAAGTTTTGAATTTCATTTATTCATTCATAAAATGTATTTATTCATAACTGGGATGTGTCAAAACATGGTCTATATGAAACAAGAGGAATTTACTTAGATGTCTCTAGAAGAAAAAAGACTGCAAGGGAAATATCTCATGTCCTTTAGAAAGCACATTAGTATGAAGCCCTGCAGAAGTATTCTTGAACGTGGTAATAGAGGTAAGCACACACCTCGGTCCCTGGGAGCACATTTTACCCAGATTTCACCAGTTTTGACCACTATTTTTGTGGAGGTGTGTACATAAAATTCTATACAATTTTGTCATATGAGTAGATTTGTGTAACTACCGCCATAAAAGTACTAATATATGCGTTAGGGTATAACTGTTTGGTACAGACTGTTTGCCCAGCACAGAGCTCCCTAAGCATTGCTATGTTATAGTCACACCCATCCCTTTCCCTCCCCACCACCACTGTCCCTAACTCCTGACAACCTCTAACCTGTTCTCCAACTCTATAATTCTGTCATTTTCAGAATGTTATATACAGATGGAATAATCCAGTAACCTTTTGAGATTGGTTCTTTTCACTTGTCTTGAGACCCATCCAAATTGCTGCCTATATATCAACAATCCATTCATTTTTATTACCATCTAGTATTCCATGGCATAGATATAACACAGGCTGTTTAGTCACACGCTGAAGCACTTTGGGTTGTTTCCAATTTTTAGCTGCATTCATGTAAACACTTTTGCATGGATATCACTTTTCTTTTCTCTGGGATGAATACCCAGAAGTCTGAGTGCTGGGTTGCATGGTATATTTAGATTTTTAAGAAACTTATTTCCAGAGTGGCATCCCACCAGAAATGTATAATTCATTCAGTTCCCCTGCATCCCTATCAGCATTTGGTATTACCACTATTTTTTATTGTAGCCATTATTATTCCATCTGGAATCTCTGCTTCTTTTTTACTATTTTCACCCATGAGTTTTAAGGGTTCTTTATATATTGTAGATAAAAGTCTTTTGTCACATATATGGTTTATAAATGTTTTCTCTTAGTCTGCACCTTGCCAATTCCTTCTCATACCTGAATCTTTCACTGAGGAAAGTTTTAAATTTAAATTAATCCCAATTTACCAGTGTTTTTCTTTTATGGGTTGTATTCTTGTTGTCATGTCTAAGACTTTTTCACCTACTCCTAGATCCTGAAGGTTTTATCTTATGTTTTCTCCATATACCATAACTCATCCATTAATACTTTTATCCTAATTCTTATCTCATGTACTTATAACCTCAACAGAAACCAATAACATACTCCAACAGATTTCTGAAGAAGATAGTGTTTTAATTTGCTAATGCTGCCAGAGTGCAGTATTCTAGAAATGGAATAGCTTTTTTACAGCAGATCTATTAAGTTACAAGTTATAGTCTAAGGTCTTAAAAATATCCAAACTAAGGCATCCACAGACAGATACCTTGAATCCAAAATAAAAGCCACATGAGAAGGCATGTGGCTAGCATTACAAGTTTCATTGCTTCCAGCTTCTGATTCCAGCCTCCTCTCTAAGCATCAGTGGGTCCTTATTTGCTCCAGGGTAAAACTCTGAGTTTCATCTCTTAGCATCTCCTGGGGCCAGAGATTTCTTCTGGTCAGATGCTGGCTATTTCTGTGAGTCTTTGCTTAGCTGTCAGACTATTTCTATCTCCATCTCCAAGTATCTACAAACATCTGCATCTGAGCTTTCCCCAAGCACCTCCAAACATCTGTATCTGAGCTATGGGTCGGCTCTTTTAAGAACTCCAGTAGACTAATCAAGACCCACCTTGAATGGGTGAAGTCATATCCCCAAATAATCAAAAAGTCACACCCACAATTGGATGTGTCACTTCTCCATAAAAACAACCTAATCAAAAGGTCCCACCCTATGATACTGAAGCAGGATTAGAGGAACAAGGCTTTTCTGGGGTACATAAATTTCAAACCAGAACACAGAGTAAGAAAGGAGCCCTTTGCAGCAATGTAAGAAGGGTTAAGGAAAACCAATATGGGTGAAACACCCAAGAGGGGAGCAGCAGTGGACACCATCAATATGCCCATAGACTGGTTGAGGTAAAAGGGAGACTGGGTACCAGAACCCAGCAGGAATGACCACAGCTGCAGGAGAGGTCCTCCCGGCAAACAGCAGGAGCTGTGGTTGCCCATGGCAGCCCAGCAAGAAGGGAGCAAGGAAAATAATTTCTTAACTTCCTTCTCTTCCCTCCTTCTTCTTGGTACCCAGAAAAGTTGGATTTTAGGAACAATATTAGAATGCGCACATTTAAATTCTTAAGGTACAAACAGAAGTAAAAACAAAGCAAGAGGGAGAGAAAGATATGCAAAATCAAAAATTCCCATGCCAATTTTTCTGACTTTTCTTATCACACCAGTGTTACTTATATTCACTAAGTCCAAAATAAAGTATGTGCAAGAAATGCTCACTCTAAAAGCAAAGCAAGAACTTGAAGCCTTACTGTCCTACAATATCTATTATCTTTTTCTTCCCCTCAAAGGCAATGAGCCTGACCAGAGAAGAGTCATGGCAGCCTAGACAGTCCAGAAAATGCCTGTCAAACTGTAATTAACTTGGGGAGTGGAGGGGGAATGTGGGCAGAGAGAACAGGGAAGGAGAGAGAGCCAGTGGATAGCAGATGGTCATCATTTAGGCATTTTGTCCATGTGGAGCAGGATCCTCCCAAGGGCAGGGCTTCATTTTCCATGCTGAAGAAAAGGGTGGTGGGAGGATATTAGAAAACAACCAGGAGCTTAATCCTGAAAACTAGTACTCATAGAGGAGGCATAACTGTGAACCAGGACCACTGCAGTCTCGAGGTCATTTGGGGCCACATGATTACAGTTCTCAAAGCAGTCTGCAAGCCTCTATCCTGATCTCTAACCTGCAGAACCCAGGGCTGGAGCCGTGACTAGCCTTTCCCCAATCAGCAGGGGGATCTGAGCTTGCTTACATTGCACCTGAGTAAGTTAGACTGTGCTGGTGGTTTGAGCACAGAGGCTCCAATGTGACAGCTGAAGAAAGCAAAGGTGGGGTGGCGAGCTAGAGTTATTAAGAGGATAATTCTGGATGGAGAATTTTTACAATTCATGTATTAAACAAATATTTATCAGGTTCCCAAGTACCAGATAGCACTTTGAGAGCTGGGGATACAGTGTTAAGTATGGTACTGCACTTATGGTACTTATGGTAGAGCTTATATCTCAGCAGGAAAAACTATTAAAGAAAAAGAAAGGAATTAAAAAAGATCATTTCCAAAGTGATAAAAGCTATAAAGAAAATAAAACTGCTACACTAGTGATAAACAAGCTGTCTGAGAAGTGATATTTGAGTTGAGGCTCAGTGATGGAATGGAACGAGTCATGCACAGGAAAATCTGGCAGAAATGCAAATGGCTGAGGCAAAAGTGGTCTTGCCCATTTTAAGGAACAGAAAGAAGGTGATGAGGGTAGAGCATAGTGAGCCAGGAAGAAATGGTACAAGATGAGATAAGAAAGGTAGGAGCCTGGTACTAGATCTTTTCAGAAGGGCTTAAAGTATTCCTAGATCCAACTCAAACCTCAGATGCAACACTCATCCTTAGGAGCGGACCAACTCACTGCTAATAAGTTTCTGTTGCCCCTAAAAATGACCTCAACCAAGTTGACAAATTTGTAGTTAAGAGGCTACTCAAACTCATGTGAAGATTTCTCAATAAAATATTTTTTTAAAAGAGCCTAATCATGGGAGATGACGCCCAGGATGAGTCTGGCCCTGGCACCATGGGATTAACAATGTCTTCCTGACCTAAAGGGGAAAAGAAGTGTAACAAATAAGGTATCAGTGGCTGGGAGAGTTCAAATAGAGTCGGAGGCTACTCTTATGCAAGCTTCAGCTAGACATTACTACCTATCATAACTTGCCAAACCCCAACCAAAACCATTCCTGCCAACCCTAAAGAATACCTAGGGCAATATATAAGATTCTATAAAGTTTCCATAGGGTAAATTTCCAGAAACCTACAATCTCCAGATGGTCCCATCAGCTAGTCCCATCTCTCAACACCTTATTATTGACAGCCCCTTCCAACATGAAAAAGTTAGAATGGGCATAGTCCAAATATCTCTAGAGAGTGGGAGAAAGATCAAAGGTGATGGTGGAGTTATACAGAGAAGGTAGGGTTTAACAAATGAATATGATTGCTGAATCATTACATTGATATTTCTTTTGGTCTCCAGTACCTTAGAGAAGCTAGAAGAAAAACCTAAAATTATGGAATTGTAACCCCATACCAAAAACTGAAGTTGGCTCTACAATTGTTATGCTTTGCTTTGAAATTTATTGCTTTTTTAAATATATGTTATTTTTCACAAAAAAGAAAATAAAAAGTCGATTGTGATGATAAGAAAATATTTATTTCTTCTAGTCTCCTATGTTCTGGAGCAGCTAGAAGGAAAAATATGAGGACATTATGGTAGTCCATGTTGAACTCTGGGATCTGTCCTGTAACTACTTTTTAAGGAGTGCTTTGAAAACTATAGCTTTTTTCTTGCTTTGCTTTGTATATAGGTTATATTATGCAACAAAAATAAATAAATTAAAAAAGAACCTACCCAAAGCAAAATGATTATGCTTTATTATCTTCTAGAAAATCAGTACACTAAAATCATACAAGCCAGCAAGGATGAACTGAAACAGTTTGCTAGATGATTGCTCTACAGAATTTATCAGGACCTTGTGTGACTCAAGTTCCTATGTGTTTGCTCACAGGAGTCTGACCCCGTGAGCCATGATTACAGAGGCTCTGCTTCAAGATTTACCCCTATCCTGCATGACATTTTGTTGGTTTCTTCAGGTTAGTGTGATGCCCCAATAAATCCCAGAGTGATTTAGACAGTGAATAAGAAGTATTTGCAAAGTCCCCTTGGGGGAAATGGGAATAAAGGGGGCAATATTCAACTTCCCCATTTAAAGAATTCTTGACATTCTTCTAAGCATTGTGGACAACCAAAACAATAGGCCAGGCCCTTGATCTTGGGGTTCACCCCTATGAAACTTATTCCTGCAAAGGATGGGTTAAGCCTACTTAAAATCAGGCCTCAGAGTCACCTCCAGAGAATCTCTTTCGTTGCTCAGATGTGGTCTCTAAGCTGACATTGTAAGTGAACTCACTGCCCTCCCACTCCAACATGGGACATGACTCCCAGGGGTGTAAACCTCCCTGGCAACGTGTGACAGAAATCCCAGGATGAGTCAGAACCAGTCCTCAAGAGATTGAGAAAACCTTCTTGACCAAAACGGGGAAGAGAGAAATGAGACAAAATGAAGTATCAGTGGCAGAGAGATTTCAAACAGAGTTGAGAGGTTATCCTGGAGGTTATTCTTATGCATTATATAGATATCCCCTTTTAGCTTACGGTGTATTGCAGAGTCTGGGAGGGAAGCTCCTGAAACTGTACAGTTGTGTTCTAGTAGCTCGTTTCTTAAAGATAATTGTATAATGACATAGCTTTTGCAGTGTGACTTGTGATTGGGAAGACCTTGTGTCTGATGCTTCTTTTATCTAAGGTATGGACAGACAAGTAAAAAATATGGATAAGAAATAAACAAATAATAGGGGGAACAGAGGTTAAAATAAATTGAGTAGATTGAAATACTAATTGTCAATGAGAGGGAAGGGTAAGGGGTATGGCATGGATGAGTTTTTCCTTTTTTATTTCTTTTGCTGGAGAGATGCAAATGTTCAAAAAATGATCATGGTGATGAATACACAACTACGTGATGATATTGTGAGCCATTGATTATAACCATGTCAAGACCGTTTGTATGTTTGTTTGTTGTTTGCAATAAAATATTTTTTAAAAAAATAGAGTTCTCACTTCTGCAACCAGCAATTTTGCATATTAGAATTTTGAATATTTCTGCTCATTTGATATTTAAAATATTAACACTAGGAATAGGCTCATAAGAGAAAATGTGGTTAGTAATGAATCTAATGACATTTTTGAAAAATCAAAAACTACAGTATTCTCTAGCACTGGTTATTTATAACATGAGAAAACCAAAAGATCTATAGAATCAAATATGACTAGAACACAATTCAAGATTAAAATCTTCATTTAAATTTTCCATATTCCCTGACCTTTCTTCAGAAAGTTCAAGGCATTTGTGGAAAGCTCTTTTTTAGAATGCCCTAGATTGAATAGTCACACTTGAATAGCAATTTTCTACATTCCACCAGGAGTCATGTTGGCCTCCTTTTTTCAGATGTATCAGCTTGTCCAGCTAAAAGCCATGCCTCTCTCCATGTCCCCTTTTTCTACCCTATGAAAAGGTAAAGTCTAAGCCAACCTTTCAGTGAAGTTTCCTTCTCCAGATGCGTGAGCCTGGTCTCTTCCTTCCTGATACCCTGGACCACGTCTCCGGGGAAGAAAGACAGACGGAGTGTATCCCAAAGGGAGAAAGAAATCCCCTGCCCAAGGCCTACATGTGGAAAGGGAAATTTTCCCTTTTCTTAGCAGTTCAGAGATCCTGACTGGCATCACCTCCCAGGACTCCCAATGCTTCCTTTCTTGTTATAATCCTCTTAAGTTCTTTTTTTTCCATTCCCCCTGTGATTCTGTCAGTGTTTCTCACTCATTCTCTGCGGCCCTGCAGCCCCTCCTCCACCCTGCGAGCCTCACCCAGAGACAGGGAAAGGGGCCTAGAAGGCTTTCAAGTTTATGGCCCATTATAGGTGAATGCAGGGAGGTGTTCAGCAGGGCTGCGGAACTAATCAGTTATCTAAACACTACAGACAGTAGGGCTAGCGTTTGTAGATGGTGGAATGTCACTAGTTATTTTAATTGCGAGGAAAAAAGAAAATCAGTTTTATGAATCACTGATCAGTGCTTTGAACTAAACCAAAAAAAAAAAAGAAGAAGAAGAAGAAGAAGGAGAAAAGAAAATCCGCAAAATCACCCACCAGAGCAGACCAATTAAGAAAGGGGGAAAAAAAACTCAAAAGAAAAGTCGTTGCTTGGTGAACAAAACTAAAGAAAGGTAAATCAATGCTATTGCAAAAATTTTAAATCAAACAACGTGCTATGCAGACAAGGTGCCCATGAAACTGACACTAAGAGTCCAGATTCAGGGTTAATCACAAAACCACACAATGTGGATTAAGCTGCTGTGAAAGGTAAAATGCAGAGCAACAGGACAGAGAAATTTTAATCAGGAACAAAGATTATCATAATCCCCAAATAGGTTTACTTTTGAAAGAAGAGACATTTTGTAGAGGAAAAACCATTTTAAAACAATAGGAGTGGGATATAAAATTAACTCAAGTAATACTTAAGCTGATATTTTGGTAAATCAGAGGTACTTCTAAAATTAATGTGTTTTTCCTCAAGGGGTAAATTAACTTTTTCTACACATCTACTTAACGTGGTATAATTTTTCTAAGATTAGAATTTGAGCTCTTTGAAAGCAAAGACTTCTTCATGCTTCCTGGCTCTGGTACCCAGGGATTACCTAATTAATAAAAGTTACATAATACAGCCTCATAATACCATTTTATTTTCTTGGGCACTCTTAAGGTGTTATTTTTATTACTGTAAAACTCCTCTTTCTTTGCTTTCCCAGGAGACTGGGAGAAAATTCCATACAATGAGTACAAAAATGAAGCTCATGGGCAATAATAAGTAAATATGGTTTGAAAACAATCATACCAACTCAACAATGATGACAGAACATATTATAAAATTTAGAAAAAGTAAATTAGCTATTATTTTTTCTTTTCCTAAGAAAAAGCAAGGTGCTTCCAGGTTTCTTCTCACTATTAGAATAGTCACACACTTACAGGATAGACTCCTTTTGTTAGGACTATCTATGGAATACTTGAGTGAAAATTAATGGTTCTTCCTCCAAAGAACATTCTAAACATTTATGAAAACCTTATATGGAAAGCCAGGATCACAGTAAACAAAAGCAAATTTTAGTAAAGCTGCTTCTAAAATATTAAGAGTAAATTGTAGGGAGTAAACATAATTTATGGGAACATAGGATAACCACATAACTATAAAATCAGGACAAGAAGCTAAAACTGAATAAATATGTAGTTTGTGATCGAGTAAGCACGGGATTACACTGTATTACTCATTTCTGTGACAAAGTCTATGTTACATTTGTCATCACCTTTTAGTCATCTTAGTAGATCACACATTGAACTCTCTAGAAGAGGCTGGAAAAGTGAGCTAGAAGAGTAAAGAACAAAGTGTTTTTTATGGCACCCAATTCCTATTGAGTCAATACACAGACCTCTAACACTTATGTGATAATACTGTAATAATAACAATCTTGCACTTAAAGAGAGCGTTATACTTTCCAAAGTGCCTTTTTAATATTTATTATAGCTCCTTTGATATCCCCAAATAATAAGTTTTCATCTTTGTCCTCTGACAATAAAAAGGTATTCTTCATTCAAAAGTCTCCTGGGCTATCTGGTTCTGTGTGAGAAAATTCAGCCCAACTCGGTGAGTACTTTACTCCCAGCATGAGTTGTGTTCTCCACGTAGCATAATGAACCATTCAAAAGACTATGAAAGGGTACATGGGTAGGTACTTCAGTGATAGAATGCTTGCCAAGCCACAGACCCGAGTTCGACTAGCCCATGCAACAAAAAAAATAAAATAAAATAATAATATATATATATATATATATATATATATATATATATATATATGAAAACAGGTTTAAATTGCTATGAATCAGTAGAGGAAAAAGCTTATTGAAATAACAAAATTATTTATCTTGGAAATGTAATTCTACAATTCAACAAAATGATATATTTGGTGGAAACTGCTAGTGAGCTAACAAAATCTATTTTCCTTTTTTCCTGGACACATACACAGCTAGACCACATTTCCTTGCTCCCCTTGCAGTTAAAGCATAGCCACAGAATGTGAGGAAAAGTGTTAAGTTCACTTGCCCAAACTTTTGGACATTAGACATCCTTATCGTGCCCTCTTTCCCTTTTTCTGATGATGGAAACTAGAAGGGGGACAGTCCAACCTTGACCATGCAGACAGCAGCAGTGCCTTAGGGAATGCTTGTCCAAGCTGATGGAAGGCACATGGGTCCTTGAATGAACTCATGGAGCCAAACTGCCCTGGACCATTCATCCTGCTATATGAGAAAAAATAAACATCTATGTTCTTTGAACCATTGTATTTGATATCTGTTTGTTATATCAGCTTATCTTTACCCACTAACATTTTTTTCCTGAAGATGGAGATTTTTTCATTATAATGAATGCCACATATTTGTGAGGATGTAGGTAATGGATCAGCAATACAGATCATAACTGTTAAATGGGGCAAAGCTCATACAACCATAGTGGTATGCAATCTTGATTAACTCTAACCAATTACGTTAAGCATCCATGAATGCTTACGAATTGTAGCAATACTATTAAGTGCATTTTCATCATCTTCAGCAATTAAATAGTCAGTTCACTGAATGAAACAAAAGCAAGGAATAAAATATCATCAGTGTTTCAGATATTGAAGAGATTTAGACTTCATCTGAAGATATTTAACATTTGATAAGTGTTGCCAAGATGAAGTATTCAGTCCCAGGATTCTCACAATGGCCTCCACATTTACTCAGAAAGTAGTTTGAGAAGATCTAAAACATATTTTATATCTCACATGTGACATTCATGTACTTATTAAAAATAGTTTCAGTCCCATTCATTTCTTGTTGGCTCTGCAACAAATGTAAACCTAGATGATGATTTTGTGACATCTTTGAGAAGATGAACTAAACTTCACATCATCGTGGCATGGCAAGCCTTTGAGGTCACTCATCTGCTAGCAATTTTTTTTATATATGTGTAATAATTTACTTACTTGTTCCATCTACTTGTGGTTACTGGGAAATATATTGTGAATTTTTTCAAATAGAGAGGAGTTTTGTAAAATAATAATAATAATCACTACAAATTTTAAAAGAAATCTAAAATTATATCAAAGTTCACCTCATAAATAATAACATTAACTGAAATTATTATGTACCAGGCACTAGTCGAAATATTTTACATGTATCAACTCACTTGATCCTCACAACAATCTTGCCAATCAGTGGCAAAAGCAAGACCCAGTACAGATAGCCTGGTCCCTCTAAACTGCTTCTCATGGAGACTAGAATACTACAAAGAACCATAATTAACAATCTGCTGTTATTACAGAGAGCTTTCATGCACATTATTAAGCTGAATTCTCAGAGCCTGATGAAGTAGTAATATTACATATGGTACACAGAGGAAATATTTGAAAAATTCCATCACATGCCCAAGGTACGTGAGAAAGTGGGAGCTTAGAGGCAGAGGATTTGGATCTAAGGGTTCTGATTCAAATCCAACTTTCTTTCATTTCAACAAGTTATCACAATTTTATTTGCCCAAAATGTAATTAACATCTGATCATGAATTACTATTTATGTTACAAAACAACATCATTTAATTTAAATACAACTTTCTAGGAGCAAACACTGCATTGTAATATATCTTATCTTCCCCGGGGCTCTTTAAACAGCTATGTTGAGTTTAAATCCCATATAAGAATACTTATCATATGCAGATTATTATATGCCAGTCACTGTATTATGCATTAGGGCTATAAAGACCAGAAATCTTCCTGAAAGAGCTTACAATTTAGAAAAGAAAGTAATCATAACTACTCTTCATGCCATAAAAGAAATCTGGTATAAGCACCCAGAGGATAGGGCTAGCAAACCCCAGACAATGGGAGGGAAGGGGAGTGAAGGAGGGAGCAAGATGAGGGCATTACCAAGCAGAACCTTAAAGGATGCAAAGAATTCTACTAAGCAAGACAACAAACAAGGCATTCTAACACAAGAGGATCAGCCGGGATTTGGGTTATTTGGCCTGTTCTGCTACAAGGCAAGCTGGTTATCAAATCAATGGTCTAATGACTTCAGCCACTGTATTCCATGTCCTTAGGCCTTACTCATTTTGATACCTTCCATTTTCTTGCAGGCTGCCAAGGCCTTGCCCTTCACCTCATATCAATCGACTCAAAAAGGGGACCAAATAAATGGCTCCACAAACTATTTTATGTGCCACTCATTTTCATGCACCCACAATCCCATTTAAATAGATTCTTGCCATCTGTCTAGCTCCAAAGCAGGGGAATCCGAATTCACAGTATTCCTGAAAACACTGAAGTAAACCCTGGGTTCTAAGACACCATAAAATTTTTCTTAGTAACTTTTTTTTTTTCAGATACTTAAGGCCTTCAAATTGTTCCTATGCCTGAAACCCAGAGGTACCAGTCTCTCCAAGGACATCAACTAGTTTCACTCCTCTAGCCCATAAAGTCAACACCCCTTTCTAGCACAAAGAAAGTAAAATCGTCATTGCCCAGATATCCTTGAAGACTGAGAGAAAGAGCAAATGAAAGGGAGGAGGTATAGCTGAGAAATTATGATTTAACAAATGGTTACGACTTCTGGCTCATTATGTAAATGAGTCTTTTTAGTTTTTTAGAAGAGTTGCCTTTTAGTTTCTAGTGTGCTAGAATAACCAGATGGAAATATCTGAAATTGCTGAACTGTAATCGAGTAGCCTTGATATTTGATAATGATTATATAACTACATAGCTTTAATCATGTGCCCGTGTGGTTGTAAAAACCTTGTAACTGACACTCCCATTATCCAGTGTGTGTGCAGATGAGTAATGAAAGAAAGACATGCATGAAAAAAAAGTAATAATAGGTCAAGAATATGGGGGAAAATACCTGTATGTAAACTATGGACAACACTGAGAGTACTGCTTTAATAATCTTTCTTCAATCGTAACAAATATAACTACTGTTGAAAAATAGTAGAATCACAAAAAAAGTGTTATCGCCAATTGTAGTAAATTTTCCATACCAACCCAACTATTGTGGTGGGGTGGTGTATGGGAATCCTGTACTTTAGGCATGATTGTTCTGTAAGCACACAACTTTTCTAATAAAAAAATTAAAATATAAAGCATTTCATCAGATGGCATTTTGTAATCCACAAGAGGAGCTGGAAACCTAAAAGGCTCATGCTGGAGCTGGTAGAGCATGGCTATACCTTGTGCCTTACACCCCAGTGTACGGCTCTACCGGGGATGGCAGGATGCTAAATCAATCTGCAAATGCAGTGTTCTCCATGGACATCCCTCGATACCCTCAAGGTAATGAAAGACAGGTTCCCTAAGGCTCTGAGGCTTCCACCTGTGTTCTTTGATAAACTTGCTTATGTATATTCCAAATGTATTCCTCATAAGATCCTTACCTTCACTTAAGAAAAACCACTTCCCTTTTTACATTATTTGGTGAAGCCGAGGTCTAGTTTACACTCTACATCTGAGCAATTTCTTATCAATACAATTCTGGACTAGACAGTAGATGTTTAACCAATAATTACCTCATATATTTTAGATTCCTAAAATGTAATAGTGATTAGATATTAATGCAAAACCAATAATTATGAAGTATTAACATTAAATGGACAAATGTGGAAGGTACTTTTAATTCAATTTTTAATTTCTCATATGCTCTGTGAAAATGAACATCATTCAGCCATGCAAAATAATTAATATTCCAATCGCATTCCAGTTAGTTTATCATTCCTTCTACAGAAATCACCAAGTATAGTAGTCAAAGATTTATGGAACCTCTTTTAAAAATAAATAATTCATTGAATGCATTAGCAGAAGCATTATAAACTTTATGAAAATCAGCTGTATCAGTAGATTGCTCATACGATTTGAGATGTTTTTAGTCCTTTAATAGTTTTATAGAGTCATTGTTTATCAAGAGGGATAAAAGGGCATAAATGGAAGATATGAAAATGCATCAAAAAAGAAATGACATGATAAGATTGTGCAAAATTGGTATTGGGATTCATAGTCAAATGATATTTATGTAAGGATTAAATAATCCAGTCAAATATGAAGAATTGCAGATCAAACTGCGCTTAGTTTTTAAATCTTCTGATTTGTTTTTCAAAATATTTCAAGTTCAATAACAAGAACATGGACCACTTAGTAGAGACAACAAAGTAAATGTTAACAATATCCTAACTGACCACATACAATGACTTCCTGCTGCTTTGAGGACATAAAGGCTTAAAATGGACTGTGATAGACTTGTATGTCCCATTAGAAATGACAGCATTGTGGTTAATGCAAAACCACAATGTGCGTTGACTTCTGTAAGTCACTATAAATGACATAGAAGTCTTTCAGTAAGAGGTAGACAGTATACTACAAATAGATCAACACTGCCTCTGTCAGAAGATGAGGCAGGGACTCCTGATGTTCTCTTCTAAAGGGCTTTTGAATTATTTGGCTGGAATTGCAAAATCATAGCCAAGAATCTGGCAGTAATTCAAAATAGATTTAGGAAGGATTATAGATTGGGACCAGGTTGAATTTTTTGAAAGAATGTTTTTTAATCCTGAGAAATGCTCAGTCACTTTAATCTAGTATCTATGTCTTAGAATTTGATTGTTGCAGTTGTTGCTACTTCATTATAAATGAGAGTGGTATTCAGTCATGCTGAATGAGGATATTTATATGTAAATAGAAGATGTTTTGCTTTGGCAATAGCTCTAGTCCTGGGATTGAAGTGTATATGATTTTCCAAGTGCTACGCTAGCCACACACTCAAAAATATTGCTTTAAAGAAAACCAAAGACACTTTGTATTTTGACTATTAATTTTCTTCTTATTTTATGTCAAATATTTGGTGTAGATGATCAGAAAGAAGCAAAAAGTAATAATAATCAAAAGCAGTCTTCCTTTCAAATGATTCTAAATGTTCATCCAAACCATTATTTACAATGGTATGTAAGCAAAAATATCTTCATTTTGAAATTTCTTTAAACTGTATTTCACAGAGTGTATCTTGCCCACTAATCCCAGTCTTATTTTTTCCCCTAAAACAACACAATAAATCCTGTCTTAACATTGCAAATTAACTCAAAGTCTGAGCTTCTAACCACCTAACCAAAATTGCTATCAATTAAAATGATGTGGATAAAACTTGGACCCAGACTTTAAAAAAACTGAAATGTATCCTAAATAATTCAGTCCCAAGTTCATCATGTTAGAACATTCACTTATTATTTTCTATGCACAAGGCAAAATAATTAAGGCTGGGGATAAACTAAAAAGACATAAGATACTAACATTGTGCTCAAAGAACTTTCAAGCTAATGGACGGGAAGACATAAGTTCTATGAGATGATTAATTTTAGTCTTTTAGTAATTGCAAACACCACTTTCTTTCTTTTTTGGGGGGGAGAGGGGTGCATGGTTCAGGAATCCAACCCAGGTCTCCCGCATGGAAGGTGAGCATTCTCCCACTGAATCACCCGTGCACCCCAAACACCCCTTTTGACTGAAACTTGTACACATCACCTCACATTGGCTCCAAATTAACGTCAATAGTGAGCAAGTATTTCTAATATTCTTTAAGAGTTGTTTTAACCTCTCATGACAAATTTTGTCTTAAAAATTCTTAGAATAGTTTATAATAGCTATTTTCAAAATATAATCAAAATTTTTAGCTGAAATTTTAGTTTAAATTTAAGAATTCTTATGAAGTCTATGATCAAGGTATACACTATGATTCAAAAAAAGTTATTTCACATTCTATATTCTCTATATTTTATACCTATAAAAAAGGTATTTCTATATTTCTGTAGTGTGAAGGCCAGGAAGGAGGGTCTGCAAGAGCCTCAAGGTAAAGCGGAAACAGAACGAAATGGGATCTGGAAAGTGGGTTTTACTAATCTCTAGCCACAGCAGCCTCTGAAAGTCGGAGCCCCGAACAGGCTCTGATGCAAGATATTTATAGACAGAATGGCCGGTTGTGCCTTCCTAATATGGCACTTGGTTACATTCGAGGGAGGTGATTGGCGGCTGGCAGCATTCTCCTAATATGGTAACTGGCTACACTTGAGGGAAGTGATTGGCTGCTCCCTGGTGAGAGGTGATTGGCTGCTCACCGGTGGGCAGAACCAGGAAGGGTTGGGAAAGAGTGGTTACAGAGTGCAGCGGCCTGCTTGTTACCAGGAGCTTGCCTGGTACATTCCCCACTTTGATGCTTGCTCACACTAGTTAGCAGTTGTATCACTTATATCTCATCTTCCTGTTGTAGATAGGTACTGGTATTTCCACATTGCCGGGACCTGGGTCATTGTTTTCTTTTCTATCAGAGCCTCAATGGAGCGCCGCAGACCGCATATCAGGAGCAGAAGAGGCAGGGCACAAGGAGGCCTATGCCCAGCAGGCCTAGGACACTGGTGATCAGGGTTTTGAATCCTCCAAAGGATAGGTCTTCTGGGCGCCAACCTTTCCGTGTCTGCACAGGCTCATGGGCTACTTCCCTCATCTGATAAGTTAGCTCCCTGATGACTTTCCCTTGTTCATCTATTTGGAGGCAACATTCAGTCCAATTAAATTTTCCACAAACCCCTCCCTCATCTGCTAAGAGATCATTTAGAGCCAGCCTATTCTGATAGATTGCAGCTCAAATTTTGTCCTGATTATCAGCCAGGGAGTTTAGGGCCATTGTGGTCCTTTTGGTTATTATCTCCAACATGGCTTGAGGATGGATGATGTGGTTAAGCATATAAATGGGGCTGATAGTCCCAGGACCTTATTTTTTGTCAAATATTTGGTGTAGATGATCAGAAAGAAGCAAAAAGTAATAATCAGAAGCGGTCTTCCTTTCAAATGATTCTAAATGTTTATCCAACATTTGTTGGATTATTCGGCCCAGGCTGCAGGTTCATAATACTGGATTATTCGTTCTGGGGGCCACTTATTATCCTTCCAATTCCCAATGGTTATTCCTGAACTTACAGTCCTCTTCTGTCTGGTGCTCACTCGCATGGGGTATCCTAGCTGTCCTCTCCACACCAGAGGAGCTAGGGGAAAAAGCTGGTCTGATGTTCCCAGTTACCCACCTGCTGGGTAACTGCCTGTAGGCTGTCTGCTCACATATCCAAGAGAGCCCTGGGGGAGCCGGCCAAGGGCTGGGGGTGCTTATGTTTTCCCAGAATTAGTGCCAGGAAAGGGATGATAGGTTGTCATGTTTGTTCCCTTTCTGGGTAATTTTCCTGAGGCTTGTGTCCTATACCTGCTGTCCTAAACATGGGAGCTCACTGACCGGTTTGGTGAATGACGAGCCCCATCGCGCCATGCAGTGTTTCCCCACCGTAGCAGTGGCTGGACTCCACTGGCTGCCCTGAGGCTCAGGGAATTCAGGGAGGGTGATGCTTAAGTTTGCAGGTACTCCCCGTTCCTGAGCTTCCCACAGCCACTGGTCTCCTATTCCTGTTAGCCACAGACATAACATGAGGCGATATTGAGAGAGGCAGCTGTCTGCTCAGCCAGCTGTACAAATAGGTTCTGGGTGGGTCTGGGCAGGTCTGACTCTGGTCTGAAGTAAGTGGAGTAAGAGGCCCTGTTTAGAGCTGGTTGGTGGGCCCGTCTTTCCCAGTGTAGCAGGATGGGACCCTGTGCCATTCCTCAGCATGTTGGCCCCGACTCCCAGTTAGGGAATCCCTAGGACTGGGTACACCTGTCTATCAGGAGGACTGGGAGTGGTGAGCTTGTTAAGATGGCAGGGTTAAAAGCGTACTGAACCTGGGGGCAAGGGGGATGTGTCCTGAATGTCCTGAAACCCGTGCTGGTGGCTGGAGCTGACTGCCAAGCTCCCTACATGGTTCTACACGTGTAAAATCAGGTGTGTGAAGCCCAGCATTATACAGGCATACAGGTGTTGAAGGTTAAACAGACTGTGGGGCTTCCTTCGGGGGCAGTCGCAACAGTCTTTCCTTGGTAGACCGATGAGTATGGTATTACTTGACCCAGTGAGGTGGGGTTATAACATACTGGGGGAACCTTCATTTCGGGTGCAAACAGAATACCTGGTTCCATTAAGAATGCTGGTCTGAGAACTGCCCTTGTGTGAATACTGGTTATAGAAAACTATGGTAGTTTCCACCTTTTTATTAACATAGGTGGTCTTGAGGCATGCCTGGCCTGTGTCATTTCCCCTTAGAAGGGCTTATGACCATGCCCGGCAGAAACAGGAGTGAGGCACGTGATGCTGGCTATGGGGCGTGCCACCACATGAATGTACAATTAGCCTCAGGGGGAGGAATGGAGACACACACTCTGGGCAGTGGCTAGGAAAACCAGGAGGATCAGGAGCCTGATTAGCAAGAACAGGGGGCTAAAGGGAGCACCAGCAGCACAGGAGCACTTACAGGGAAGGGGAAGGGGATACTTAGGCTGGTTCCCAGCTCCTCAAGCTTCAGCCGTGTGTAGATCGGTCAGCTTCTAGGATGAGTGAAGTAGGGCTTGAAGGTCTCCTCGGGTTTCAGCCGTGCGTTGACCAGCTGCTTCCAGTGAGCTACAGCAGGGCAACAGCGATCATTCAGGCTTCAGCTGTGGGCTGTCTAGTTGACTTTGGCTGCCGCGGAGAGGGATGCAGTGATTCCCAGAGGATGATGTGTGTCAGGTGTTCAGGGTCAGGGGTGCATCCCAGGGGTTGTCTGCGGTGGCCCTCTTGACCCGAGAGTGGTGGATTCACGATGATCTCTGCGGCTTTGACAGCTGTTGGCGTCATTGAAACAACATGGTAAGGGCCTCTCCATTGAGGCTGGAGGGAGCCTTTTCCAATTTTTTCACCCATACCAAGTTCCCTGGTTCAAATCCATGTATGTTGGTGGGGGGTGGAGGGTAGATGCTAAAAAGCCTGGGAACTGCTTCTAATACTTTTCCTTTTAACTCACCTAAAGCTTTTCCTAGCTGTACCAAATGCAGAGTTAGACTTAAGTTTCCAATTTCCCTGCAAGATTCTGGTGAGGGGCAATGGCCTCCCAGACACTAGTTCAAAAGAGGAGAAGCCTGTTTTCTTTATAGGGGCAGATCCAATTCTAAACAGAATTATAGGAAGTGCTTGTACCCAGGTCAGTTTTATTTCCTGGCATATTTTTTCAATTGTCCCTTCATAGTCCAGTTCATTCATTCCACCTTTCCACTGCTTTGTGGCAAGTAAGTAGTGTGGAGTTTCCAAGTTATCTGTAAGGCCTTTGCCAGCTTTTGGAGGGCCTCAGCTCCAAAGGCGGGGACATTGTCTGAGCTGTTGGTGAGTGGCCTTCCATACTGAGGAATGATGTCCTTTAAGAGGGCCCATGCCACCTCCTGAGTAGTTTCAGAGTGGGTGGGATACACCTCCACCCATTGGGAGAAAGTGCAGACGAATGCCAGGAGATAGCAATACCCTTATAACTGTGGCAGTTTGGTGAAGTCAACCTGCAGGTGTTCAAATGGGCTTAGACCCACTGACTATTGTTTAGTCCTCCCATCCTGGTGCTAGGTTGTTTAGCATTGAGACCCCGATGGCTGTCCCTTCCCATTCATGGACAGACAGGGTGAAGCGTTTCTCTGAGTCCAGGAGCCCTCGACTCGGCCTGCGTGAGTGCCATCCTTGGATGCTGAAAGCGTGCATCCCCTCTGGAACAGGCCTCTATTGCCCCCCTTTATCACTTCATAGAGGGGTCTTGCTAAGAGCACATAGTTTAGGATCCAGACTCTGCAGAACCCAGTTGCTCCTAAAAACTCCCTAACTTGTTTTCTGGAAGTTGGTGTGGCGATGGCGTAAACTACCCATTTGGGCTCTGGCCCTAGGCTTCAGGTCCCTTGCTGTAGAGGCCCAAATATTTGATGTGTTGCTGGCAGGTTTGGGCCTTTTCCGGATACATGGTAGCCTGCCCAGTTCAAGTGGCAAAGAAAGCGCTCCATCCCTCGCTTGCAGCCACTGAGGGATTCAGCAGCAAGCAGGAGTCAATCTACATATTGTAGGACAGTGCATTTGTAATCTTCAGCTGGGAATAATTGCAAGTCTTTCCCTAGTGCTTGCCTGGAAATAATGGGGGCGGGGGAGGGGAAGGATTTGAACCCCTGAGACAACCAAGTCCAAGTGTACTGTCTTTTGGTTCCCAAGGAGGGCCTTTCCCATTTGAAGGTGGATATTTCCTGGCTGACTGGGGCTACCAGGATGCAGGAGAAGGCATCCTTCAAGTCCAGGCAGGAGAACCACTCGGCCTTCCCCAGGACCAGACTAAGGCGAGTGTACCGGTTAGGAACCACAGCGTGAATTCCATTCAGCCATGTGGCTGCATGGACTGCTCGCAAGTCCTGAACTAGGCGAAATTCGCCTGTTTGGGCTTTCTTCACGGGTAGTAGTAGGGTGTTCCACAGGGGGTTGCAGGGCTGGATAATCTGGTGGGATTCCTGCCGCCCCAAATGGCCTCGGATCCCCTTGAGGGCCTTCTGAGGGGTCGGGAATGGCCGCCCTGCCGTAGGGCGTGCCATGGGCTTCAGGGCAGCTACCACCAGGGGGCAGTGTTTGGCTAAGCCTGGCGGGTTGTGCTCAGCCCAGACCCTTGGAATGCTCGGAAATGGCAGGCTAGGGCAGACCTCCCCTCCCACCTTGGGCTCCATTGCAGCCGCCATTCTTTACCTGCTGGTGCAGTTAGAAGTAAGATCTTCTAGGACCATCAATCCCTAAAGAGGCTTTTCCTCCAGGCCTAAAAGTAATCTGGGCATGCAGCTTCCTGAGGAGGGCTCTCCCCAGTAGTGGTACCGGGCATTTCTGCACATATAGGAACTGGTGCAGCAATGAGCAGCTTCCAATACTGCATTCTGTGGTCTTCAGGAACATTTTTTTTTTGTACCACACTGGCGCACTGACTATGTCTACCATTTAGCCTAAAAACAGCTGAGCTCCCCAGGGGCTGGGTTACTACCAAGTGTTCGGCATCAATATCTACCATAAAGTCCATTGCTTGCACAACCCACAGCAATTTTACATAGACCATGGGCTCCTTGGGCTGGAAAAATGTGACCCAGTCTGTCCTAGTTGGAAGCTTGTCTCCGGCCAGGGCAATGGCAGCAAGATCAGGGTGAGGCCTGGAGCAGGCGTCCTGTCTTCTCCTGTGTGCCAGTGGGGCAGATTTGTTGTGGCACCTCTCTTCCAATGCCCTTCCTCCTTGCAGTAAGCATGCTGGTTTTTGCAGCAGAGTGCTTGGACCTGTTGGATTGTCTTTGGCAGGGGCCCTTAGTCCCGTTTCTCAAAGGTGGCAGCAATTATCTGAGCTTTTTCCCTGAATTTTTGTTTCTTTTCCTTGGCCCCCACTTGATCCCGAGTGAAACACCCTCATGGCCACATCTATCACTGGCTCATGTTCTCATGCCTGCAAATCTGTCTAGTTTCTGGAGCTTATGCCAAATGTCGGGGGCTAATTGTCCCACAACGGTGGTGTTTACCTATGTCTGAAACTCTGAGCCTCAGGATTGAATCGTGTGTATTGGTGGAAGGTTTGCACCAATCGCTCAAGAAATTCACTCTGGGGCTCACCTGCTTCTGCAAGACCTCTTTGATCTTGTCATGTTGGTGACTTTTTGGCTTTCTTTCTGAGGCTTTGGCGCAGGGCTCGTGGAACCATTGAAGGAACTGCAACCCCACATCAGTGTTCAGGCCCCACTCTGCATCGCCTCCCGGAAAACTGCAGGCAGGGTATTGGGCTGGGTCAAAGGTGCCACCAGGGGTGCACTCCTCCAGGCGCTTCCACACTGCCGCCATCACACATCGGCACTCTCTGGTGCTGAGGAGGGTTATGGGCAGCTGGTTGCAGTTGGGCCAAGTGGGTTGATGAGTCTGGAAGGGGTCAGTCATCACCTTGGGCCTCTCAGTGCAGTGCGGTGTATGATTCTTCCAATTTAGCAGGTAGGTAGAAGTGAAGGGAACATACACAAAGGTTCTTTTCCCCTCCTGAAAATCTCCCTGGGCATCAACTTAGAGTGGTCCTCGGGTTTCTCTTAGGAGCATCACAGTTGCCGCAGCTCAGGGAGTGCAGGGACATCTGGGCTCGGCAGAGCCTCAGGCATGTTTCTCGGCTGCTGTGTGTGTGCGGGGGGGGGAGTCTGGGCTTGTTGTAGAGGAGCTCGGCTGGGCCACAGATGTTGGTGGAACAAAATAAGCAGGGGGTTTTCTTCTTCTCCTGAGGTACTGGATAGAACCAGGACCTTGGGCTTGCCTTTTGGTTTCTTGAGGCAGGAAGCACCTGTCACTGTCCATTTAGGCAAGTCTTTATCCACCCTGGCTTCTTTTTTGCAACTTTCAGCCAGGCGGCAATGTAGGGAAACTGATTTTGGTGTCCAGGCATCCCTGACACTACACTATAAACTGCCTTCACCTTTTCTAATTCACAGGTTCCCTCGGATGGCCAATCCACCCCAAAGGTGATCCATTCCAATTCACACAAGTTCCTAAGTCACCCAGGGGTCAGCGTGACTCCCCAGTCATCAGTAAAAGCCTTCTTTAAGTTGGGCATCATGCAATGTAACAATATTTTACTGACCTCCCCTCCCATATCACTGGAGCCAACAGAGAGGGAGGAGGTTACTAATTGTGCAACAGAAGGTTTCAGACAAACAGTCACTTCATTCGGTCTGGCCGTCACAATGGTGATGCAGGAATTGCAAGGTCCGAACTCAATAGCAGCCTAGAGCACGGCCCCTATGGCCCAGGACTTCCTTTCACTCACACAGTCACACACACACCCTCCAACACCCCTCCTGCACTGCCCTTCCCGAAACCAAACCTGAAGACTTCCATTTCCCCTGTCCTCCAGATGAAGACTGTTACTCAGATAGTCTTGAGAATGATCAGGTTCCCCTTCCACTCAGGCTCCCTTAGCCTTTTATGAGTGGGCTGATACCTAATGAACCCAGGTGCCTATCAGTCAGACAGGTGGTGCTCCCTGGTACCTAGTTCCTGAAACTGTCCCAGATCCGTTGCTGCTCTGGCAGTGATGAGCACCCTGGCCAGGAAGGTCAGAAGTCCAAAAGACAGGGAAAAGCCCTGTTGCTGGCATTGAATTACATCAAGTTTCCAGTCTGGGCAATGTCACCACCACAGGTGAGGAAGGTGAGAACATCACCAGCCTTTCAATCCTAGACGAGTCCCCAGAAATGTAGCACAAAACCAAGAACAAAGCTCTGCAAAAGCCTCCAGAAACATTATGTGGAAACAGAACAGGACTGGCACACATAACCAGGAAGGAGACTGCAAGCCTCAAGGAACATCATGTGGAAACAAAACAAACTAGGATCAAGGCTCTGAAGTTTCAGGAGGTAGGTTTTATTAGTCTGTGGCCATAGGGCTCAGCCAAGTAGCCTCTGAAAGTCTGAGCCCTGATCAGGGGCTGATACAAGATATTTATAGACAGAATGGCTGGTAGTGCCTTCCTAATATGGCAATTGGTTACATTCAAGGAAAGTGATTGGCTGCTGGCAGCACTGTTCTAATATGGTAACTGGCTACACTTGAGGGAGGTGATTGGCTGCTCACTGGTGGGTAGAACCAGAAAGGGTTGTGAAAGAGTGGTTACAGGAGGGAGGGGCCTGTTTGCTACCAGGAGCTTGTTTGCTCCAAGATGGAAGAATCCTATTTATGTATTAGAGATAAACCCAATTACACTCTTATTATTAGGTATTCCATAGGACATTAAAATACCATTTAAGGCAAACTTTTGCAAATGATATTAATGTATTCACAATTCTGTATAAATTTTCCTTTGGCACTACTCTGTGGGTAAAAATTGAAACAAAAATATGAAAGGACTCATGGGAAGTAACCACTAGAAGAGTGAAATTCAGCCACTTTCCAACATCCCTTGCTACTTCCCAGTAGCAGCACTTCCCAGATGGCAGGACCGTACCAATGCTGCCATCTTCAGCTCCGAGTCACCACCTTTAGCCCCATCTTTGAAAGTGAGAGGAACACCAAGGAGAGACACACTTCAAATTATGTAACTCATATTTAGACATATTCTTAATCTTAATACATGTCTCTGTGAGTGTGAATCTACTGTAAACAGCCTTGAAAACTGTTCTTTTTAGTTAAGGTGTGGCCTACAGAATGAGTCTGGCTTAATCTGGGTAACTGGAGGGTTTATAAACCCGGCATAAGGAGCTAAAATCCAGAAGTGAAAGGAACTCAGAAGAGAAAGGAGAGAACATCACATGGGTGACTCAAGGTGGGACTACAAGTCAGGGAACCAATGTTGAAATGCTACCAACACAGAAGAAAGCAATTTGCAAAACCATGAGACAATAAATTCCCATTGTTTAAACCAACCCAGCCAGAAAACTAAGGCATATGTCTTGAGAGGCACAACACAGTCTTCTGGAAAGCTAGAGGGAAGTGCTCACAACTACAGCCTGCTGTCATCTCTGCAAAAATGAATGCCCCAACTTGTACAGAGCATGTAATAGGTGTTAAACCTTCTGCTTTAGATGCTTAATATAGTTTAAGTTATTTAATCCTCAGAACAACTGGATGAAATAGATACTACTATATTCTCATTTTACAGATGAGGTAGCCAAGCATTAGAGAGTTAAGCAACTTGCCTAAAATGACAGTGAGCAAGAGCCAAAATTGAAATTGCTGCACTCTTAGCCACTATGCTTTATCTTAATCTTTTCACCTCAGGGTTGTGTCACCCATTGTGGTCACACATAAACCTCTCTGTGGCAGTCCAGGTTTAGGATTTTACAAGGATACTAGAAAGACCATGGCAGTACAAAAGCTAATAAAAAGTCATTATAGAATGTTATGGAGAATCCAAATTCCTCTTGTTTACATTATTAAACATGAAAACCGAAAAATGTAAGGTCGGGGTAGTGTGGTGTAATGGATGAGACACGGGATTTGTAGTCATATTTTTCAATTGCCTCTGTGAGCTGGGCTCCAGAAAATTAATCCCAGTCTCCTACACACATGAAAATTGTTATCAAAAGCCAACAAGGCAGTTGCCCTAACAAATAAAGCCCCATTACATAAGATTAGAATATTGTTCTATGTAATAGAAGAGCCCAGGGACACAGAGAAGTCCAAAGAGTGTTACTGCTGGTAAGTATGATAAAATTACATTGCCCTTTACAATGAGAAAAAAACAATGTAAAGGGCAATGATAGTAATATCCCAGGGGTCACCCTCAGAGGCAAGTTCCTGACCAGAGGTTCTTTACTTCTGGTCAGTCTAGGATGGATGAGTCTGAACTAACCCTGACTCTCCCTCTGGTCACACCTAGATGCTTTTTCTTCTGAGACACTTGGTGACACTTGCATTATGTCCATTATCACATTACGCTATAAATGCTTAAGACTAGGTCTCCCCACTGTGCTGCAGGCTACTTAAGGGCAATAGCTATACTTTATCCTCTATATATTCCCAGCATCAAACAGTGGTGAGCCCTCTGTAGTTATTAAATGACCAATGGAACAAATAAACAAATAAATGGGAAAAGCCTTCATGACAACATGGCAATGCAAGGGAGCTCTGCAGTCATTTAGAGCTCAAAAATGTCATTCATTTGAGGCAAGGAGTTATCATTGACTGCATATTCAAGTTTTAAAATATTGCTTTATTTCCCATTTAGTCACACTTATTATAATGCTAAAATGTAGTTAAAATGAATTGAGGGCAATAATGTACCATATTAGAACAGAACTAAATGCCTTTCAAAGACATAAGCAAATCATGCAAAATTCCCAGACTTCAGTTTTCTCATCTGAAAGACAGAAATAATAAATGATCCCCAACTTATAAAATTGCTAGATATAGATTAGATTGTATATATATGTATGTGTGTGTGTTTATTATATATATATAATATATATTTTATTTATAATATATATTATATATATAATATATATTTTATTTATAATATATATTATATATAATATATATTTTATTTATAATATATATTATATATAATATATATTTTATTTATAATGTATATTATATATATATACACACTTATATAAAGCAATTTAAGCTTGACAAATGAAAGTGCTATATAATCATAATTAATTTTAAATTTACTCCCTTAGAAGATCGGAAACTAGTTACCTATACTTGCATGACATATAATTAAGATACATATTAAGAAATTAGCTCAGTTGTGCAACATAATAATGACCCATAACTCATTTGTTTATTAAAATAGATGTAGTTAGAGATGACTATCTAATAGGACATGTTAAAAAGCATTCCAGTTACACAGTATTAGAAGACATTGTATATTACTGGATCTGTAGGAAAATAACCTGTTTTCTACAAAGGAAGAAAAGTAAGAAAGAGAGTGTTTGAGATATGCCAAACACTCTAAATGATTTATTTCATTTCATTTAATCCTCACAATCACCCTATAAGATAGCAACACTTACCGTCTGATTTTAAAAAGAGACTAATCCTTGGAGAGTATTTGACTGGCCCAAGATCACACACAACCAGAAGCTTATTCATCACACCTTTTCTTGCTACTAAGAAATAAAAAAGGCAGACTAAACCCCAAATATGCAAATTATTTTCTTCCTTGTTATAATTTTTTTTTTTAACACGGGCAGACTCCAGGAGCCAAACCCATATAATCTTTTTTTAAAACAGTTTGATTGGAACTTTCAGCGCACAGAACTGAGTTTTGATACATTTTAGCTTTAGCATTTCTCAAAACACTTACCTGAAAAAAATATTTTGGTTTGGAAAGCCTTTAAAAAAATCACACATGTACACATTAACTGCTTTAGACATGAAAGAATAGCATCAGGGTGCTATGTTTTATCAAAAAACTACATTTTTGGGTTTTTTTAAAAGTATTTATTTAAATTAAGTTTAACTCTTATCTGTGCAATACATGAAAATGATATGAGTCAAGTATTATTAAAAGATTAATGAGAGTCAATACTCTACTATCCCATTTCTCTCAAGCACTCCCCAACAAATCCTACAGCCCAAAGCAACCATATTTAACTCTTAGCTCATTCTTTTAGTATTTAATTACATATTTTTAAATTAAACAATACATACAATTTTATATAGAGAGAATATATACTTACATAGATAAATAAATTTTTGCTACTACCTGTTACTGTCCCATTATAGATGGTGAGTGAACACTCTTACACCACCCCACCTCCCTTCCAAAATAATATACATTTATCTCTTCATTCACCCACTATAGTTATATCAAAATTTTTATTTAAATCAATTATTGGCGTTTCCTACATTATAATTACTTAAATAGTGTTTACTACAAAGCAAGTGGTATCTTCTAATTGTGTTTCCTTTTGCATTCAACTTTGTGTTGTTCAGTGGAGTTAAGCACTGCCTTGATTTTACATTGGCTCAGTTCTCTATGTACCTATAGCTATTTTTTTTTCTTTTTAAACTTATTTTATTGTAGAAAAAAACAACGTATATACAAAATAAAGTAAAAAGCAATACTTTTCAAAGTGCACCTAACAAGTAGTTACAGAGCAGATCCCAGAGTTTGTCCTGGGCTCTCATTGCACCATCTCAGATTTTTCCTACCAGTTGCTCCCAAACATTGGAGGCTAGAAGGAATGTTAATAGAGTGATTCAGCAGCCTTACTTGTTTGCTAAATCCCATTTTCTCCATTACACCTCCTCCTCTCCTCTGATCCCTCACCCTATAGCTTTTTTTTTTTAATGCTATAACAGATTTGTCAAATGCCCATCAATTTTTCTAAAGGTATAGACACATGAAATCATTTTTTCCTAAAATCCTCCCTTCCATAGCCTCCTATTTCAAGCTGGATCAGTTTCCTTCTCTAAAACTAATACCCATTTATCATTCCTCCCTACACCACCCTCTTCAGTGGGGAGTCTGTGTGCCCTGGACGCCATGAATACCTAATTCTTGGTTTATTTTCTGGCTCTACATTGCTCTCATATTCTTTCATTCTGCTTTAGATAGGTTTCTGGAGAGAGGATAGAAAAGCTATAATCTGCTATACCTAGCTAAAACCCCAAATTGCATTTACTTCAGAGTCTGTTTATTTTGAGGTAGCCTGTGATAATGGGATTAAACTTATATTTATTGATTTTTTAAAAATGTACTTGAACTACAATTTATAATAGTCACTACCAGCCTTTAACAGTTAACTGAATGGATTATGTATACAATTTGATCATTATGGTTACTTGGTATAGTTATATACTTTCACAGTGGCCCTCAGTTGGCTGAAGTGAAGAGAAACCATTTCATGCTACTTTCCAGAACCTATATGTGGATTAAAATGTTTAGGTAAGAGCAAGTTCTAGGCAATTTTATTTTTTCCTTCTATGCATAGACTTTTGTTCCAATAAGTTACTGTTTCTTTCACTGAAGAAATATAGCCGAATCGACTTCATCATTTAAAAAAGGTTTTATTACCACTTGTGCTCACAAAATAGTTTTACTTTTACTTTTTGATTAAAAAGTGATATTTGTCAACTAAAATCGGTGCGATAACTATTGGACCCTCTCAATATTTCTGGCATCCTATTCATGATACCAGTAAGTCTTAATGAGCTTAAATTTATATAATATTTTGAGGAATATAAATAGGGCACTTTGACATTCACCACTTCCCCATTTTACAGATGATAAAATTGAAACAAAAAGATTGTGACACACCTACATTCACATGACTAATTGTAAGAGACAGGGCCAAGTTTTGAATTCAGAACCTCAAATCCCAAGTCTAGGTTTCTTCACACCTAAACATGGCTGTAACTGTGCATAATGCTGTTTCTCCTAATTTAGGACTCTTTTACATTCTTTGGTTCTATTACAACTGTCAGAGCCCATGCTGATCACAGGTTTAGCTTGGTATTGCAGGAGCCCAGAAAGCAGGCTCTGAGACAGAGAATGGCCTGCAAGAAGAGTATCTGAATCTATACCTTTGAAGGAGGGAAGCAGGATTGGACAGAGGGAGGAGTTAGCTATAATGCAAACCTCAGCTGACTTCCTGTGCATCTCTAAAGTTAGGATGGCCTTCAGCGGTGGGGCAAGGAGATGAGCTTAAATCCCTTACATTCACCGGTCATTGAATATAAACTGCCCTTGTGAGGAAGCATGAACGTGGGTGTAGTAGCTCTCTTATTTCCTGGAGAGAGGTGTCAACTGTGATGTGAAAGCCAACAACCTTCCCCAAATCCTGGGGAATAAGTCCTAAATGGGGACCTGGGCTCCACAGCACAGTACCCACTACACTGAGCTACTGTAGACTTTAACCATGAAGATCCATCCTGCTTGGGTTCATCCCTCACTTTGACCTTTGCTGTTACTCTTCCATATGAGGATTCTGTGTAGCTTATACATAATGTTGAAAGGAGCTAAGAAGGAAGTTAAGATATTAAAGCTAAAAATTGGTGGTGAAAAAAAGGTAATGTGTAGGATGATGGCTTAGTGAAGAAAGTAGGCCCCACTGAGTGTTAGCCCATAAAGCATTTGTATGGTTGCCAGTGCTTTTTAAACAATTTGAGTTGTTGGGAAATAGTTTAAAAAATCAAGATATCATTGAAAAGGTACAAATTTCCAGCTATTCTTAAAGAATTGGAAGAGCAGGACACAATAGACTTACAGTTTTTTAGCAACTGAAGCCAAGTTATAGCTGCCTCTTTAAGATGGTCATGGCCCATTTATTCATCTAACTCACCTATTTATCTGTTACAGACATTTGAGATTGTCACCCCTTACTGAAGACCTGCAAGGAAGTCATAGAGAGGACTTGCTAAGCCATAAATTCTCAAGCACATGGCAAAAAGTCCATCCTTAAATCAATGGTTCTCAGTGTTAGAATAATCTTTTAAAACGTTTTTAAGAGTTTTCAAAAATCTTGATGCCCAGGCCACAAATCAGACCAATTAGATAATTCTCTGAGAGTACAGCCCAAACATCTGGACTTCTGAGAACTTTTCAAGAGAGTTTGAAGTTACAACAAAGATTAAGAACCACTGAAAACAAAGAAAGAAAGTTTAAAATGGAACATAATAGAAAAAAAATAAGGGAGATGAAAATTACACTAGAGGCCTACAACATCAGATTTCAACAGGCAGAAGAAATAATCAGTAAACTAGAAGACAGGCAATTGAGATTCTACACAGAAGAACAGATGGAAAAACTAGTAGAAACAAGTGAACAAAGCCTAAGGGACATGTGGGACAACATGAAGCATCATGGGAATCCCAGAGGAAAGAGAAAGGAAAGGAAAAGGGGCAAAAGGGATATTTCAGAAAATGATGACTGAAAATTTCCAACTCTTATACATGATATAAATATACATTTCCAATAAGCACAAACAGGATAAACCATAATAGATGTATTCCAAGACATATACTAATCAAAATGACAAATGTCAAAGATAAAGAGAGAAAGCAGCAAGAGAAGTGATTCTTCATATATTAGGGATCCTCAATAAGACTAAGTTCTGATTTCTTATCAGAAACCATGGATATAAGAGGGCAATGGTATAATATACTTATGGCACTGAAAGAGGAAAACTTTGAGCCAAAGCTTCTTTATCCAGGAAAATTGTCCTTCAAAAAATGAAGGAAAATATGATCCTGAAATACCATTGCTCAGTACATACCTGGAGGAACTTGAGTGTGGAGGCACGAATGGACATTTGCACACTGATGTTTATGGTGTCAGTGTTCATGATCTGCAATGAATGGAGGTGACCTAAGGGTACAATGATTGAGGAATGGAAAGGGAAACTATGGTGTATACATACCGTGGACTACTGAACAGCCACAAGGAGGAATGAAGTTGTGGGGTATGCAACTAGGTGAATGAAATTTAAGAGCTGTATGTTGAGTGGAATGTCAGTAAGAAAAGACAAATATTATCATGCATTAATCATATGGGCTACCTATAATTTAAAAATTCAGTGAATTGAAGTTGAGTTTATGGGTTATCAGGTTGAGGTTTATTGTAAAGCATCTGTTCTAGTTTGCTAGCTGCTGGAATGCAACACACCAGAGACGGATTGGCTTTTAATAAAAGGGGATTTATTTTGTTGGTTCTTCAGAGGAAAGGCAGCTAACTTTCCACTGAGGTTCTTTCTTACGTGGAAGGCACAAGATGGTCTCTGCTGGTCTTCTCTCCAGGCCCCTGGGTTCCAACAACTTCCCCTGGGGTGACTTCTTTCTGCATCTCCAAAGGCCTGGGCTGAGCTGCTAGTGCTGAGATGAGGAATGCCGAGCTGCTAGGCTGTGCTGCGTTGCGATCTCTCATTTAAGCACCAGCCAATTAAGTCAAACGTCACTCATTGCAGCAGACACGCCTCCTAGCCGACTGCAGATGTAATTGGCAACAGATGAGGTTCACGTACCATTGGCTTATGTCCGCAGCAACAAGATTAGGTATGCTCACCTGGCCAAGTTGACAACTGAATCTAACTAACACAGCATCCTAGATTGTAAATTCTCACAGCTGCCACATATGTTCATGAGCTGTAACTGTTAATTTTAAATGCTGAGATACTGAGCTGCTTATATATAACATGGTCTTTTCCAGAAACTTTGGGTACTTATTGGACAACTGAGACTCAGAGTTAGAGCTCTGAAGCTATGAAAGTGAGCAGTACCCCATACAGGAACTGTTTAAAAAGTTGAAAAAGGGATCAGACTTCAACTAGAGATATGAATGAAGCTGATAGTGGTAGGATTAAGGGATACTAGAAGACAGGGTAAAGGATGATATCATCTATATATATATTGGGGCGGGGGGGTCATTGGTGCATGGTCTCCGAATTGAACCTGGCTCTCCTGCATGGAAGGTAAGCAGTCTACCACTGAACCAGATATTATCCATATTTTAAAAATTCAACTTCTGGGTGAGACTAAAGGGTGAGATGTTTATTTCAGTGCAAAATTTATATTTTGGATAGTGGATTTCCTAATTTAACTTATATGGTCAGTTTAATTGAATACAATCAGTATACGGAATCTTGAATAGGGAGTGAGATTTTGTTGGTTTGTCCAGATTAGTGTGATACCCTGATTAACCCCAGTGCAATTTGGGCAGTGAATAAAGAGGTATTTGCAAAGTCATCTTGGGGGGATGGGGAGAAAGGGAGCAATATACAACTTCCCCATTTGGAGAATTTCTGATATTCTCACAAGCAATGGAGACAACCAAATCAATAATCTGAGCCTTTGATCTTGGGGTTTGCCCCTATATAATTTATTCCAGCAAAGGACAGACTAAGCCTACTTAAAATTACGCCTAAGAGTCGCCCCCAGAAACCTCTTTTGTTGCTTAGATGCCTCTCTCTCTAAGCTAACTCAGCATGTGAACTCACTTCCTTCCCTCCTACATGGAACATGACTCCCAGGGGTGCAAATCTCCCTGGCAATGTGGGACAGAAGCCTGGGATAAGCCAAGACCTGGATTCAAGAGATTGAGAAAGCCTTCTTGACCAAAAGAGGGAAAAGAGAAATGAGAAAAAATAAAGTTTCAGTTGCTTAGAGATTTCAAACAGAGTTGAGAGTTATGCTGAAGGTTATTCTTATGTATTATATAGATATCCCTATTTAGTTTATGGTGTATTGGAGTGGCTAGAGGGAAGTACCTGAAACTGTTAAGCTATATTCCAGTAGCCTAGATTCTTGAAGATGATTGTATAAAAATATAATGTTTACAATGTGACTGTATGATTGTAAGAACCTGTGTCTGATGCTCCTTATATCCAGGGTATGGACAGATGAGTAAAAAATATGGATAGAAATAAATAAATAAATACATAAATAATGGGGGAAGGGTAAAATAAATTGGGTACATGAGATTACTAGTCATCAATGAGAGGGCAGGATAAGGGGTATGGTATGTATGAGGTTTTCTTCTTTTTTCTTTTTCTGGAGCGATGCAAATGTTCTAACAAATGATCATGGTGATGAATACCCAACCATATGATGATATTGTGAGCCATTGATTGTGCACCATGTATAGAAAGTATGTGTGTGAAGATTTTTCTCAAAATTTTTTTTTATAGGAGGGATAGTTTAAGACATTCACAGATTTGTTAAAAACTGAGAGAATTTGTTGCCAAAAGACCTGCTCTACAAAAAATGCTAAAGGGAGTTCTTCAGGTTGAAAGGAAAAGACAGGAAAGAGGCACTTGGAGCAGTATGTAGAAGCAAAGATCTTCAGCAAAGGTAATTACATGGTTAAATGCATAACCCTATTGTATTTATTCTGTTTCTTTTAGTTTCCAATGTCTTGGAGCAGCCAGAAGAAATAACCTAAAGCTGTGGGACTGTAACCCATGCCAAACTCTGAAATCTGTTCTATAACTAATTATTGTGGTGTGCTTTGAAATTTATTGCTCTTTTGCATATATGTTATTTTTCACAATTAAAAAAATACATTCAGACATTTAAAAAAAGTACTGTATCCTTCATATATAACTCTACTCTTTATTTCCTATAAGAGTTATGATACAATTGAATAAGAAATAATCATATTTCCTTGTAATGGGCATGTAAAATATAAAGAGGTAATGTGTGAAAATATATATATAAATAAGGGAAATGAAGGGATATGCCAGCAGAGAATTTATATGCTACTGAAGTACAGTTGATATCTTTTCAAACCAGTAAGTTATAGAATTAGGTTGCGTAATACAACTGAACAAAGCATAGCCACAAAGTATTTTAAAAATATACAGAAATGGAAATGAGAAAGGGATCAATCACTTACATCATAAAAGATCAACTTATGCAAAAGAAGGTTGCAATAAGGAAAATGAGGGTTAAAAATTATATACAAATAAGTTGAAAGTGAAAAATAATATTCCATGCAAATAGTAACCAAAAAGAGCTATAGCTATTAGCTATATTAATATTGAACAAGATAGACTAAGAAAAAACAGTTACAAGAGACAAAGGAGACTATGTATTAATAAAAGGGTCAACCTACCAGGAAGAAATAAAGTCATAAACATCTATAAATTCAAGCACAGTGCCCCAAAATACATGACACAAACATTGGCAAAACTGAAGAGAAAAATATCTCATCTACAATAATATTTGGAGATTCCAAAACACCATTTTCATCAATAGACCGTCTAGACAAAAGATCAATAAGCAAATGGAGAACTTAAACAATATGATAAATAAACTAGACCTAACAAACAAATACAGACCATTGCAGCCTATACTAACAGAATACATGCTCTTCTTAAGTGTACATGAGTCATACTCTAGGATAGATCACATTAGGTCACAAAGCATGTCTCAATAAATTTAAAAAGTTTGGGTGGGCCATGGTGGCTCAGCAGGCAGAGTTCCTGCCTGCCATGCCGGAGATCTGGGTTCAATTCCCGGTACCTGCCCATGCAAAAAAAAAATTAAAAGTTTGAAATTATACACAAAATATCCTCTGTGACCATAGTGGACTGAAGATAGAAATAAATAATAAAAAAATAATATTGTTGGAAAAAAACACAAATGCATTGGAGTTAAACAGCACAATCTTAAACAATCAATGGATCAAAGAAGAAATCACAAGGGAAATACCCTAAGATGAATGTAAATGATGCATCAAAACTTATAGGATACAGTGAAGAGGCTCAGAGAGAAATTTATAGATCTAAATGCTTATATTAAAAAGAAGAATAAAAAAGAGAGGATTGTGGGAAGATAGTGGAGTAGGAATCTGCAAGGATCAGACACTCCACTAAAATGAGTATTGCATTCACAGGAACTGTCAGCATAAACTATTTTGGAACTCCAGAGTCTCATGGAACACTGTACAGTATCTAGGGATGAGCAGCAGTAAGAAGTTAGTGAGTTGCAGTAAATACCAGTGAGTTCCACCCACCATGTAGCAGCTACAATCCTCCACCCCACAGCCTGGGGCATGAATACCTATCCTCCAAACTCAGGGAGGGCTGTGGTCTGATTTGCTAATCACTGCTTTTGATTAGCTAGTTCAAATTGCTGAGTGCCAGCTTTGAGGGCAGCTATTGTTCCAAGCCCCTTTAGGCAAAGATGGGAGAGGATTCTTAAACACAGTAACCTTCCTCAGAACAAGGAGGGGCAGCACACACCGGTGTGTTCGAGGAATGTGGCTTTGGCCTATTTCCTAGTCCAGACCTCCATATCTGTGCACTCCTGAGGGCCCTCGGCCTCCATTTATAAAGGGGCACATTTGGTTCTTGCACTGCCTGGATGGTTTCTGGTTTTCTACATCTCAATTCCCCAACTTTTTCAACCTGCACCCCAACCTTCAAACCCCAAAACTGCTGGCTCTGTGCTTTAAAGCCTGCCCAATCTGCATTCTGCCCCCATGGCCCACACCCCATTGCCCTACATCCCAACTCACCACACCCCACACTACCAGGCACCAGCGTAATGCCCCCACTTCACTCCTAGTCCTGCCCCATGCCCCTCCGCCATGCTTCTGTGCTCCACCCTACACCCCACATCCTGCCCATGCCCATCCCACAAATGCAAAACCTACTGAGTTAAATCAACTTCCAAAGTAACTTTATCAAGATAATCACATGCCTCAAAGGCAACAGAAAATCACAAAGTTTATGAAGATGCAGGCAGATAAAGCCCAGCCTAATGACCCAATTAAAACACTGGAGGAGACACAGACTCTGGAATAATAAAAAATGTCCATAGAACTCTATTAAATAAAATCAGTGAGCTGGCTAATGGACATAAAGGAGATGAAGATGACACTAGAAGAGCATAAAGAAAAATTTGAAGGAATAAATGGAAAAATAACAATTACAACAGAGATGGCAAAATCAAAACTATACTAGATAAAAACAACCACAGATTTGAAGAGGCAGAAGAAAGAATTAGCAAACTGAGGACAGGACAATTGATTTTGAAGATACACCACATAAAATAACAAATGGCAAAAAAGATGGAAAAATTTGAATTGGATCTCAGGGAAATGATGGGCTACATGAATGAAGTGCACAAATACAAGCATTATCAGTGTCCCAGAACAAGAAGAGAAAAACAAAGGACTAGGAAGATTGGCTGAAGAGATAATGGGAGAAAACTTCTCAACCCTTATAACACACATAAATACACAAATCAAAGAATCCCAGGGAACCCCAAATAGAAATAAATCCAAATAGTCCTTCCCCAAGACACATACTAATCAGTCTGTCAAATACTGAAGAAAAGCAGAAAATCCTGAAAGCAGCAAAAGAAAAGCAATCTACAACATAAAAGTTCATTTATGTTCAAAAAACACATATTGAGTTCAGACTACCCAATGGGCACTAGGGAGGACAGAAGGCAGTAATATGATATATTTAAGATCCTGGAAGAGAGAGACTTCCATCAAGAATTCTGTACCCAGCCAAACTGTCCATCAAAACTGAAGGAGAGATTAAAATTTTCACAGACAAACAAATGCTGAGAGAATTTGTCAATAAGAGACTGGCCCTACAAGAAATACTAAAGGGGGTTCTGTTGGCTGAAAAAAAAAAGGAGGGGGAGGTCTGGAGGAGGTCATAGTGTTGAAAAGTACCAGTAAGGGTAACTTAAAGGATAAAAAGAGAAAGAAGGAAAAGAATATACTGAACTGGCAATTAAAATCTAAAGGATGAGATGGTAAATTCAAGAAATGCTTTTAGAGTAATAACTTTGATCATTAATGGGCTAAACTCATCAATTAAAAGAAACAGATTGGCAAAATCAATTAAGAAATATGATCTATCTATATGCTGCTTAAAAGAGACTCACCTTAAGAGGCTGGAGGGAACTGCCTGAAAATGTAGAGCTGTGTTCCAGTAACCATGTTTCTTGAATGATTGTATAATGATATAGCTTTCACAATGTGACTGTGTGATTGTGTAAACCTTGTTTCTGATGCTCCTTTTATCTACCTTATCAACAAATGAGTAAAACATATGAAATAAAAATAAATAATAGGGGAACAAATGTTAAAATAAATTTAGATTGAAATGTTAGTGATCAATGAAAGGAAGGAGTAAGGGGTATGGTATGTATGAATTTTTTTCTGTTGTCTTTTTATTTCTTTTCTGAATTGATGCAAATGTTCTAAGAAATGGTCATGATGATGAATATGCAACTATGTGATGATATTGTGAATTACTGATTATGTATGTAGAACGGAATGATCATAAGAATGTTTGTATTTGTTTGTTATTACATTTTTTAAAAATTTTAAAATTAATTTAAAAAAAGAGACTCACCTTAGACCCAAGGATACAAATAGGTTGAAAATGAAAGAATGGAAAAAAAGTTCCATGCAAGCTGTAATCAAAAGAAAGCAGGAGTAGCTACACTAATATCAGACATAATAGATTTTAAATGTTAAGAATTCATAAGAGACAAAAAAGGACACAACATATTAATAAAAGGGACAATTCAGCAAGAAGAAATGACAATCATAGATGTCTATGCTCACAATCAAGGAACTCCAAAGTATATGAAGAAACTTTGGCAAAACTGCATGGAATGATAAACAATTCAACAATAATAGTGGAAGACTTCAATACAGCACTTTCTTCTATGGATAGAACAACCAGACAGAAGAGCAACCAGGAAGTATAGAACTTAATGTGAAAAATGTATTAGCTCTAACAGACATATATAAGTTGTTACACTCCCAAACACCAAGATATAGATTCTTCTCTAGGGTTCATGGAACATTTTCCAGGATATATCATATGCTGGGGCACAAAACAGGTTTATAAATTTTAAAAGATTGGAATTATTCAAAGCACATTCTCTGATCACAGTGGAATGATGCTGGAAATCAACAACCATCAAAGATTCACAACTTTCGCAAATACATGGAGATTAAATAACACACTCTTAAACAACCAGTGGGTCAAAGAAGAAATTGCTAGAGAAATTGGTAACTATCTGAAGATGAATGAAAATGACAATACAGTATATCAGAACTTATGGTATGTGGCAAAGGGAGTGCTGCAAAGAAAATGTATTGTTCTAACTGCCTATATAAAAACAAGAAAGAGCAAAAATTGAGGACTTAACTCCTTACCTTGGGGAACTAAAGAAAGAACAGCAAACTAACCCCAAAGCAAACCAAAGAACAGAAATAACAAAGATTAAAGCAAAATTAAATGAATTGGAGAACAAAAGAATAATAGAAGGAATCAATAAAACCAAAAGTCAGTGCATTAAGAAAATCAATAAAATCGATGAACCTCTAGCTAGGCTGACAAAGAAAAAAAAAAAAACAGAGAAGATACAAATAAACAAAATCAGAAATAAAAGGGAGCCATTACCATGGACCTGAAGAAATAAAAAAAATCTTAAGAGTATCCTAAGAACAACTATACCAATAACTAGACAACTTAGATGAAATGGACAAGTTTCTAGAAAAACAAAAACAAACTACACTGACTCAAGAAGAAATAGAAGATCTCAACAAACCAATCATAAATAAGGAGATTCAATCTGTCATCAAGAAAAAACAGATGGGGGAATGCCAAGATGGCGGCTTAGTGAGGTGTGGGATTTAGTTCGTCCTCCATAACAGCTACTAAATAGGAACAGTACAGAACAACTGCTGGGGCCATGTCAGTGACCAGACACAGTGTACCCCAGACTGGACCAGGTGGACTGGCTACAAGCCCCCCCCACCCCTGAAATGTGAGTGCCCCAAGCTGTGGTGACTGGAGACCTCCCCCAAAGGCTACTTCCCAGAGAGGAAAAGAAAGAAACTTTACCAGCAGCAGGGGCCAAACGCAACTAAGATTCAAGTGTGGAATTAATTCACAAATTCTGACTACTAAAAATAGGCCTTCAGCTCAGGTGAACCTGGTCAAAGCAGAGGTTGCTGATTTTTGCCCCGGCACTGAGAAAAAAAAGAAAGAAAGTAAGAAACAGAGGTTTGGATTGGAAAGCACATAATACTTGAAAGGTTCTGGGCCCTGAAGGAAAGGAGGGGGCACATAGGATCTGAAGGTCCACAAAGCAACATACCAACTTATGCTCTTGATTGGCAAACCTGAGGAACAGTGGTCCTGCTCTGATAGGCTTGGCTGCCCTTGGATACAGTGGCAGGGCTTCAAAGGCTGCAACTGCTCCAGGCATAGGCAGAAACAAGCTTGTTTGAAAGCTTGTCTGGAGCCTGAGCCTTCCCCAGGGGGAGATGTGGGGGCCAGCCCAGGTAGATTCCCTCCCTCAAGGAATTCAGACCCCAGGGCTTGGAAATTTGAAGCCATTAAAGGCAGCCTACAACCTCTCCTCTGTCTTGACCACACTCCCAGCAGAGAGAATCTGCCAAAGTTACCACATCATCTTATGTTGGTGGGCCAGCCAGACAAGTGCTGCATACTGGTCAGGATAAGAAAATCACAGAGCTGAGAGACTTCACAGGAGTCTTTCAACCTGCTGGGTCTCACCCTCAGAGAAAACTGACACAGGTGACTATACTGACAGGAGGCCAGTTTGGTCTGGGAAACTCAGGCTGGGGTCTATAATACCTAAGTAGACCCTCCTAAGGGTTGAGGGAAAAAGGCACCATGCAGGCAGAGCAAGAAACAAGAAAACAAGAACCGAAAAATTCTGCTCTGTTAAACAAAACCTAAGCTAATGGTCCATAATAAGCTGAACTGAATGTCAAAGATCAGTTAGACAACAAATTCATCCAGCAAGAAAATCCTAGGAAAAAAAAAAAAGTGAAAACAATCTCCAGAATAAACTAATTAAGGTAATTAAATGCCAAGATACCAGCAAAAAATAATGAATTACACTAGGAAAATTGAAGATATGACCCAGTCAAAGCAACAAACCTACAATTCAAATGAGATACAGTAGTTGAAGCAATTCAGAATGTTTGAACAGACATGGAAAACTGCATCAAAAATCAAATCAATGAATTGAGGGAGGATATAAAGAAAGCAAGGAATGAACAAAAAGAAGAAATCAAAATTCTGAAAAAACAAATCACAGAACTTATGGGAATGAAATGCACAGAAGAAGAGATGGAAACAACAATCGAGACCTACAATGTTAGATTTCAAGAGGCAGAAGATAGGATTAGTGAACTGGAGGACCGAACATCTGAAATCTGACAAGCAAAAGAAAATATAGGGAAAAGAATGGAAAAATATGAGCAGGGACTCAGGGAACTGAATGATGAAATGAAGTGCATGAATATACATGTTTTGGGTGTCCCAGAAGGAGAAGAGAAGGGAAAAGGAGGAGAAAAACTAATGAAGGAAATTATCACTGAAAATTTCCCCACTCTTATGAAACACTTTAAATTACTGATCCAAGAAGTGCAGTGTACCCCAAACAGAACAGATCCAAATACCATACTCCAAGACACTTACTAATCAGAATATCAGATGTCAAAGAGAAAGGGAGAATCTTGAAAGCAGCAAGAGAAAAGCAATCCATCACATACAAGAGAAACCCAGTAAGACTATGCATAGATTTCTCAGCAGAAATCATGGAGGCAAGAAGACAGTGGGATGACATATTTAAATTACTGAAACAGAAAAACTGCCAAGAAAGAATTCTATATCCAGCAAAATTGTTCTTCAAAAATGAGGGGGAAATTAAAACATTTTCAGGCAAAAAAATCACTGAAAGAATTTGTGACCAAGAGAGCAGCTCTGCAACAAATACTAAAGGGAGCACTAGAGACAGATATGAAAAGACAGGAGAGAGAGGTGTGGAGAAGAGTGGGGAAATGAGGACTATGAATAAAGGTAAAAAGAAGAAAAATTAGATATGACATATAAAATCCAAAAGGCAAAATGGTAGAAGAAAGTACTGCCTGTACAGTAATAACACTAAATGTTAAAGGATTAAACTCCCCAATCAAAAGACAGAGACTGGCAGAATGGATTAAAAAACAGGACCCATCTATATGCTGTCTACAGGAAATGCTTCTTAGACCCAAGGATAAACATAGGTTGAAACTGAAAGGTTGGGAAAAGATATTCCATGCAAATAGCAATCAGAAAAGAGCAGGAATAGCTATACTAATATCCAACAAATTAGACTTCAAATGTAAAACAGTTAAAAGAGATAAAGAAGGACACTGTGTATTAATAAAAGGAACAATTCAACAAGAAGACATAACAATCATAAATATTTATGCACCAAACCAGAATGCTCCGAAATACATAAGGCAAACATTGAAAACGCTGAAAAGAGAAATAGACACATCTACCGTAATAGTTGAAGATTTCAATTCCCCGCCCTCATCACTGGACAGAACATCTAGACAGAGATCAATAAAGAAACAGGGAATTTGAATAATACAATAAATGAGCTAGATTTAACAGACATATATAGAACATGACACTCCACAACAACAGGATACATCTTTTTCTCAAGTTCTCATGGATCATTCTCAAGGATAGACTATATGCTGGACACAAAGCAAGTCTCAATAAATTTAAAAAGATTGAAATCTTACAAAACATTTTCTCATATCATAAAGGAATGAAGTTGGAAATCAATAATAGGCAGAGTGCCAGAAAATATACAAATATGTGGAGGTTCAACAACACACTGTTAAACAACCAGTGGGTCAAGGAATAAATTATAAGAGAAATCAGCAAATATCTCGAGGCTAATGAAAGTGAAAACACAACATATCAAAATTTATGGGATGCAGCAAAGGCAGTACTAAGAGGGAAATTTATTGCCCTAAATGCCTCTACCAAAAAGAAGAAACAGCAAAAATCTAGGAATTAACTCTCCATTTGGAAGAACTAGAGAAAGAACAGCAAACTAACCCCAAAGCAAGCAAAAAGAATGAAATAATGAAGATTAGAGCAGAAATAAATGAAATTGAGAACATGAAAACAATTGAGAAAATCAACAAAACTAGAAACTGGTTCTGTGAGAAAATCAATAAGATTGATGAACCCTTAGCTAGGTTAACAAAAAGAAGAAGAGAGAGGATGCAAATAAATAAGATCAGAAATGGAAGAAGAGACGTAACCACTGACCCCACAGACATAGAGGAAATAATGAGAGGATACTAAAAAAACTTTATGCTAATAAATTCGAAAATGTAGATGAAATGGACAACTTCCTAGAAAGGCATGAGCAACCAACATTGACTTGAGGAGAAATAGACAACCTCAACAAAGCAATCACAAGTGAAGAAATTGAATCAGTCATTAAGAAGCTCCCAAAAAGAAAAGTCCAGGACCAGATGGCTTCACATGTGAATTCTACCAAACATTCCAGAAAGAATCAGCACCAATCCTTCTCAAACTCTTCAAAAGAATTGAAGACAAGGGAAAGCCACGTAACTCATTCTACGAAGACAACATCACCCTCATACCAAAGCCAGAAAAAGATATTACATAAAAGAAAAGTACAGATCAATCTCTCTAATGAATATAGATGCAAAAATCCATAACAAAATTCCTGCAAATTGAATGCAGTAGCATATTAAAAAAATTATACACCATGACCAACTAGGATTCATCCCAGGTATGCAAGTGGTTCAACATAAGAAAATCAATTAATGTAATACGCCATATCAACAAATCAAAGCAGAAGAATCACATGATCATCTCGATTGATGCAGAAAAGGCATTTGACAAAATTCAACATCCTTTGTTGTTGAAAACACTTCAAAGGATAGAAATAGAAGGGAATTCCCTCAACATGATAAGGGGAATATATGAAAACCCCACAGCTAACATCATCCTTAACGGGGAAAAACTGAAAACTTTCCCCTTAAGATCAGGAACAAGACAAGGATGTCCACTATCACTGTTGTTATTCAACATTGTGTTGGAAGTTCTATCCAGAGCAATTAGACAAGAAAAAGAAATACAAGGCATTAAAATTGGAAAGGAAGAGGTAAAACTCCCACTGTTTGCAGATGATATGATTCTATATGTCAAAAACCCTGAAAAATCCACAGCAAAACTACTAGAGCTGATAAATGAGTACAGCAAAGTGACAGGTTACAAGATCAACACTCAAAAACCTGTACTGCTTCTATACACTAGTAATAAACAAATTGAAAAACATTCCATTTACAATTGCAACCAAAAGAATAAAATATTTAGGAATAAACTTAACTAAAGATATAAAAGACATATGCAAAGAAAACTACAAGAAATTGTCAAAAGAAATCACAGAAAACCTAAATAAATGGAAAGGCATACCATGTTCATGGTTTGAAAGACTCAATATAATTAAAATTTCAATTCTACCTAAATTGATTTACAGATTCAATGCAATACCAATTAAAATCCAAAAAACTTACTTTTCAGAAATAGAAAAACCAATAACCAAATTTATCTGGAGGGGCAGGGTACCCCGAAAAGCTAATAATATCCTGAGAAAGAAAAATGAAGTTGGAGGCCTCACACTACCTGACTCTAGGGCGTATTTGAAGCTACAGTGGTCAAAAGAGCATGGTACTGGCATAAAGACAGATAAACTGACTAATGGAATCAAATAGAGTGTTCAGATATAGACCCTCTCATCTATGGACAATTGATCTTTGATAATGCAGTCATGCCAATTCACCTGGAGCAGAACAGTCTCTTCAATAAATGGTGCCTAGAGAACTGGATATCCACATGCAAAAGAATGAAAGAGGATCCATATCTCACACCCTATACAAAAATTAACTCAAAATGGATCAAAGACCTAAACATTAGATCTAAGACCATAAAACTTTTAGAAGAAAGTGCAGGAAAATACCTTATCAATCTTCTAATAGGCAGTTTCCTAGACCTTACACCCAAAGCACGAGCATTGAAGAAAGAAAGAAAGAAATAGGAACTCCTCAAAATTAAACACTTTTGTGCATCAAAGAGCTTCATCAAGAAAGTAAAAAGACAGCCTCCACAATGGGAGACAAGATTTGGAAATGATACATCAGATAAAGGTCTAGTATCCAGAATATATAAAGAGATTGTTCAACTCAACAACAAAAAGAAAGACAACTCAATTATGAAAAGACTTGAACAGACACTTCTCAGAAGAGGAAATACAAATGGCTAAAAGGTACATGGAAAGATGCTCAACTTCCCTGGCTATTAGGGAAATGCAAATCAAAATCACAATGAGATATCATCTCACACCCACCATAATGGCCATTATCAATAAAACAGAAAATGACAAGTCCTGAAGAGGATGTGGAGAAAGAGGCACACTTATCCACTGTTGGTGAGAATGTAAAATGGTACAACCGCTGTGGAAGACAGTGTGGTGGTTCCTCAGGAAGCTAAGTATAGAATTGCCATATGATCCAGCAATACCATTGCTAGGTATCTACTCAGAGGACAGGAGGGCAAGAACACAAACAGACATTTGCACACCAATGTTTATAGCAGCATTATTTACAATCGCTAAGAGATGGAAACAGCCAAAATGTCCATCAACAGATTGAGTGGATAAGCAATTGTGGTATATAAATACGATGGAATATTTTGCAACTGTAAGACAGAATAAAGTCATGAAGCATGTAACAACATGGATAGACCTTAAGGATATTATCCTGAATGAGATTAGCCAGAAACAAAAGGACAAATACTCTGTGGTCTCACTGATATGAACTGACATTAGCAAACGAACCTGGAGAATATCAGTTCGTAACAGAGACCATCAGGAGATAGAAGTATGGTATATATTGGATAATTGGAGCTGAAGGGATACAGATTGTGCAACAGGACTGATTTTAAGAATTCAGAAATGGATAGCACAATATAACTAACTGTAATACAATAATGTTAGAACACTGAATGAAGCTGAATGTGAGAATGATAGAGGGAGGAGACCTGGGGGTGCAAATGAAATCAGAAGGAAAGATAGACAATAAAGACTGAGATGGTATAACCTAGGAATGCCTAGAGTGTATAATGATAGTGACTAAATGTGAAAATTTAAAAATGTTTTTGCATGAGGAAGAATAAAGGAATGTCAATAATGCAGAGTGTTGAAAATAGATGGTAATTAATATTTTAAAACTTTAACATATATGTGAGACAAGCAAAAAATGTTTTTTTGGTACAAAATTTATATTTTGACAAGTGCATTTCCTAATATAACATATGTGAACAGCTTAGTCAAACACCATAGTACTTGGAACCTTGCATAGGGCATGAGATTTTGTAGGTTTATCCAGAGTGATACTCAGATAAATCCCAGAGCAATTTGAACAATGAATAGGGAAGTATTTGCAGAGTCCTCTAGGGGGAATTGTGAGAAAGGGGTAAAATTCAATTTCCCCAAGTGGAGAATTCTTGATACTCTCACAGGCAGTGGGGACAGCCAAAGCAACAGGCCAACCTTCCAATCTTGGGGTTTATTCACATGAAACTTAATCCTACAAAGGACAGGCTAAGCCTACTTAAAATTAGGCCAAAGAGTCATTCCCAGGAGAACCTCTTCTGTTGCTCAGATGTGGCCTCTCTCTCGGCTGACACAGCAAGCAAACTCACTGCCCTCCCCCTCTCTACATGGGACATGACTTCCAGGGGTGTGGACCTTCCTGGCAACGTGGGAAAGAAATCCTAGAATGAGCATCAAGGGATTGTGAAAATCTTCTCAACCAAAAGGGGGAAGAGTGAAATGAGACAAAATAAAGAGTCAATGGCTGAGAGATTCCAAACAGAGTCAAGAGATTGTCCTAGATGTTATTCTTATGCATTAAGTAGATATCACCTTGTTAGTCAAGAGGTAATGGAGAGGCTGGAGAAAACTGCCTAAAAATGTAGAGCTCTGTTCCAGTAGCCATGTTTCTTGGACATGATTGTACAAAGATACAGCTTTCACAATGTGACTATGTGATTGTGAAAACCTTGGGTCTGATGCTCCTTTTATCTACCTTATCAACAGATGAGTAAAACATATGGTATAAAAATAAATAATACAGGGAACAAATGTTAAAATATATTTAGATTGAAATGCTATTGATAAATGAAAGGGAGGGGTGAGGGGTATGGTATGCATGAATTTTTTTCTGTTGTCTTTTCATTTCTTTTTCTGAATTGATGCAGATGTTCTAAGATATGATCATGATGATGAATATGCAGCTATGTGATGATATTGTAAATTACTGATTACATATGGTGACCAGAATGACCATAAGTTAAGACTGTTTGTGCTTTTTTGTCATTTTATTTTTTCAAAAAATTAATAAAAAAAGACTTCTAGGTCAAGTGAACAGAAGTCTAACCTGAATAACAAAAACACAGAGTCACGGCCCCTTAATCAATTTCAAGACTTGAGACAGTTTACAGACCCAGAGCCCCTTGAATGAAGAGGAGGCCAGGTCCATTTGGGGGGCCTCCCTGTTTCACTGCCACAAATTTATACTGTTAACCTTCCCCCAAGCCTTCCCTAAGGAGACTGATGGCCTTTTACCAGTGTAACTGTGCATTGGGGTAAAGGAAATGATAAGATATTTCAGGGATTATTAGACACTGGTTCAGAAGTGACATTAATTCTAGACCCAAAACATCACTCTGGTCCACCAGTCAGAGTGGGGGCTTATGGAGGCCAGGTGATCAATGGAGTTGTAGCTCAGGTCCATCTCAGAGTGGGCCCAGTGGGCCCCTGGACCCATTCTGTACTCATTTCCCCAGTTCCAGAATGTATAACTGGAATAGACATACTGAGCAACTGGCAGAATCCCCACATTGGTTCTCTAACTCATGCAGTAAAGGCTATTATGGTGGGAAAAGCCAAGTGAAAGCCACTAGAACTGCCCCTACCTAGCAAAATAGTAGGTCAGAAGCAATACCAGATTCCTGGAGGGATTGCAGAGATTACTTCCACTCTTAAGGACTTGAAGGAAGCAGGGGTGGTGATTCCCACCACACCCCATTCAACTCTCCTTTTTGGCCTTTGCAGAAAATGTATGGGTCTTGGAGGATGACAGTGGATTATCGTAAGCTCAACCAGATGGTAAGTCCAATTGCAGCTGCTGTTCCAGATGTGGTATCATTGCTTGAGCAAATCAATACATCTCCTGGTACCTGGTATGCACCTATTGATTTGGCAAATGCTCTTTTCTCAATAGCTGTTAGTAAGGACCACCAGAAACAGTTCGGTTTCAGCTGGCAAGGTCAGTAATATACTTTCACTGTTCTACCTCAGGGGTATTTCAACTCTTCAGCCCTATGTCATAATCTTGTCTGCAGGGACCTTGATCATTTCTCCCCCTGCCACAAGACATCACACTGGTCCATCATATTGATGATATCATGTTGACTGGACCTAATGAACAAGAAGTAGCAACTACTCTAGACTTACTGGTAAGGCATTTGCATGTCAGAGGATGGGAGATAAATCCAACAAAAATACAGGGGCCTTCCACCTCAGTGAAATTTCTAGGCATTCAGTGGTGTGGAGCATATCGAGATATCCCTTTTAAGGTGAATGATAAGTTGCTGCATTTTGCCCCTTCTATGACCAAAAAAGAGGCACAGCACCTAGTTGGTCTCTTTGGATTTTGGCAAAAACATATTCCTCATTTGGTTATGGTACTCCAGCCCATTTATTGAGTGACCAGAAAAGCTGCTAATTTTGAGTGGGGACTTGAACAAGAGGAGGCTCTGCGACAGGTCCAGGGTGCTGTACAAGCTGCTCTACCATTTAGGCCGTATGATCCAGCAGATGCAATGGTGCTATAAGTGTCAGTGGCAAATAGAGATGCTGATTGGGGCCTTTGGCAGACCCCTGTGGGAGAATCACAATGCAGACCCTTAGGATTTTGGAGCAAAGCCTTACCATCTGTTGCAGATAACTGCTCTCCTTTTGAGAAACAGCTTTTGGCCTGCTACTGGGCCTTAATAGAGACTGAATGCTTAACCGTGGGCCACCTAGTTACCATGAGACCTGAGTTGCCTATCATGAGCTGGGTGTTGTCTGACCCACCAAGCCATAAAGTTGGGTATGTGCAGCAGCGCGCTATTGTAAAATAGAAATGGTATATACAAGATAGGGCCAGAGCAGGTCCTGAAGGCACAAGTAAGTTACATGAGGAAGTGGCCCAAATGTCCATGGTCTCCGCTCCTGCCACATTACCTTCTCTTTCCCAGACCAGGACTATGGTCTGTTAGGGAGTTCCTTACAGTAAACTGACTGAGGAAGAGAAAACTCGGGCCTGGTTTATAGATGGTTCAGCACAATATGCAGGTACCACCAGAAAGTGGACAGCTGCAGCACTACAACCCCTTTCTGGGGTGTCCTTGAAGGACAGTGGTGAGGGGAAATCCTCCCAGTGGGCAAAACTTTGAGCAGTGCACCTGGTTGTTCATTGTGCTTGGAAGGGGAACTGGCCAGAGGTGCATTTGTATATTGACTCATGGGCTGTTGCTAATGGTTTAGGTGGATGATCAGGGACTTAGAAAGACCACAATTGGAAAATTGGTGACAAAGAGGTCTGGGGAAGAAGTATGTGGATAGACGTTTCTGAGTGGGTTAAAAACATGAACATATTTGTGTCCCGTGTGAATGTGCACCAGAGGGTGACTTCAGCAGAGGAAGGTTTTAATAATCAAGTGGATAAGATGTTCCATTCTGTGGATATCAGTCAGCCTCTTTCCCCAGCAACTCCTGTCATTGTCCAATGGGCTCATGAACAAAGTGGTCATGGTAGGGATGGAGGTTATGCATGGGCTCAGCAACATGGACTTCCATTCACCAAGGCTGACTTGGCTACAGCCAGCAGCAGAGACCCACACTCAGTCCCCTATATGGCACCATTCCCCAAGGTGACCAGCCAGCTACTTGGTGGCTGGTTGATTACATTGGACCACTCCCTTCATGGAAGGGGCAGCAATTTGTTCTAACTGGAATAGACACGTACTCTGGATATGGGTTTGCTTTCCCTGCACACAATACTTCTGCCAAAACTACCATCCGTGGGCTTACAGAATGCTTTACATCATCATGGTATCCCACACAGCATTGCTTCTGATCAAGGAATACATTTCACAGCAAATGAAGTGCGGGAATGGGCACATGCTCATGGAATTCTCTGATCTTACCATGTTCCCCATAATCCAGAAGCAGCTGGATTGATAGTATGGTGGACTGGCCTTTTGAAAACTCAATTATGGTGCCAACTAGGTGGCAATACCTTGAAATTCTAGGGTAATGTTCTCCAGGAAGATGTATATGCTGCTCTGAATCAGCATCCAGAAGCTGTATGATGCTGTTTCTCCCTTAGCCAGGATCCATGGGTCCAGGAACCAGGGGATGGAAATGGGAGTGGTACCACTCACTATTACCCCTAGTGATCCACTAGGAAAAGTTTTGCTTCCCGTCTCTGTGACCCTGAGCTCTGCTAGTCTACAGGTTTTAGTTTCAAAGGGGAGTGCTTCCACCAGGAGAAACAACAATGATTCCATTGAACTGAAATCTAAGACTGCCACCTGGTCACTTTGGGCTACTCATGCCCCTGGATCAACATGCCAAGAAGGGGATTACATTATTGGCTAGGGTGATTGACCCTGACTATCAGTGGGAAATAGGACTGCAACTACATAATGGAGGTAAAGAAGAGTTTTCTTGGACTATAGGAGATCCCCTAGGATGTCTTTTATTACTACCATTCCCTGTGATTAAAATCAATGGAAAACTGCAGCAACCCAATCCAGGCAGGACTACCAATGGGTCTGACACTTCAGGAATGAAGGTTTGGGTGACCCCACCAGGCAAAGAACCACGGCCAGCTGAAGTGTTTGCTGAGGGTAAAGGGAACATGGAATGGGTAGTGGAAGAAGGTAGTGATAAATATTAGCTATGACCACATGATCAGTTATGGAAACAAGGACTGTAATGCTGTTTTGTTCATGTTATACAATTTCAGTTGTAAGATATCAAGTTTAAGAATGAGTGTTACCCAAGGACTTGCACCCTATTCTGGAGAGATTTAATTTGTTTCTAATTATATGCAGGACAGTTGAGTATTGTTAGGTGAAAGAAAAAAAAGTGCATTTTATTGTTTTTTATTTAGAAGTTACGAATGGCTGAAGGTGATATGTATAGCTGCCAAGTTGACAAGAGGTGAACTGTCATGGTCAAGCTCATGTGTCAACTCGGCCAAGTGGTGGTACCTGTTTGTCTGGTTGGGTAGGTGCTGACCTGTCTGTTGCGATGAGGACATTTCAAAGAATTAAATCATGATCACATCAGCTGCATCCACAGCTGATTCCATTTGTAATCAGCCAAGGGGGGTGTCTTCTGCAATAAGTGATGCTTAATCGAATCACTGGGAGCCTTTTAAGGAGGATTCAGAAGAGACAGGTTCACTTCCTGCTTTGGCTGGTGAGCTTCTGCTATGGAGTTATCCAGACTCTCCATCAGAATCATTGGCTTCACAGCCTGCCCTGTGTATTTTGGACTCTGCATTCCCACAGTTACATGAGACACTTATAAATCTTATATTTGCAAGGGTTTCCTGCTGATTCTGTTTCTCTAGAGAACCCTTACTAATATATAGTTCAACATTGTGAATTTAATTAACACTACTGAATTATATATCTGAATGCGTTTAAGAAGAGAAGTTTTAGGTTGTATGTATGTTACTAAAATAAAAATTAAAGAACAAAGAACCTCTGAGGCTGAAAGGAAATGCCAAAGGAGTTGATAAACTTGCATCAACATTATACACTTATATCTACAACAATTGACCAATTTCTACCAGATAACACCCTAAGAGGTGCCTCATTACAGTGCTTCTTGGGTATCTGGTATACATAGGCATTTTTGTGGTTTTCTCTGCTAGTTCTGACACACACACAGCTTTAATGACATCCACCTTGCTAAAATCTGTGGTACAGTACAAATAGTTGAGAGATTGATTTTTTGAATAACAAAAATACTTTAAATTTTTTCCCAAGAATTTTTAAAAACATAATTAAAAAGTCTTTAATTTTTTTTCTCATTTAGTGTTTTATTTAGTATTAATTCTAGCTATATCTGCTCAAACGTCTGTGTGTGTTTCTGCATATAGAAAACTTATATTCTTCGTTATTTATGTCACTAAGTTTTCTGAAGTAAGGACCTGGGCATAGTATGTGTTGGTGAGATAGACTTAGATCTGGAAAATAAATATGAATTTCCAAATGGAGAACATCTTCAGAATCTGTTTCTCACATAATTTGTGTTTGGAGGGTCTTAGGAACTTAGTTTGCTATTAGGCAGCTTTAAAATCTGTTTCATTAAACTGTTCAAACCTACCTATGGAGTGACCCAGATATCTAGCACTCAAGATTAGAATTAATACTTGTCTATCAAGATTGTTGGGATGATTAAAGGCTAATTCAAACACACACACACACACACACACACACACACACACATACAGCATTTCAACACAACAGTTGGTGGAGAGAAAGCTCAGATGAACTTTGATCTTCTCTTCACCAATTCCAACTCAAAGCTGCAAAACTTAGCTCAGATCAGCCCAGTCACCAACCAATAGAAAAACCATTTGATTCTCTACATTCAAGTTCCTGTGACAGATCCAAGCTATTAATACCGAATTAGTTGCATTTGCTACTTTCAAATACAAAAGGCTCTTTGCTTATGTCCACATGTCTTATTTGAGAAGTCAACAGATTAGTCCTTGTTTGGAAGGAAACTTAACCGGAACCTTCAACCTGGATTCTTCTTTCCTCTTCCATTCACTAATTGCTTCTGGCACATGCAAGTGCGTGCATGTGCATGCTGAACATAAATTGTGGCTAACAATTTGACACCATTGTTTTATTAACAAATGCAATTCAGAAGCAAAATAATTAAATAGGGACACATAGTAAAATAAACATTCCAATGACCTTTTAAACTGAAAAGTTCTGCTCTACAAACAAAGGGGAGAACAATACAATTACATGATAGTGCTTGTACAGACTTGCTGAATCTGTGATGAAGCCTTGACTAGCCAGCCAGTCATCTCATCTCTTCCATTTCAGAAAAAGTTGAAAAGAAGAGGACAGCTGTAGTGTCCCGACTTTGAGACTCACGGGTGAATGGAATGACAGATGTAGAGTCAGTGCCCCAAAGTGGGCAGGACCTTGTCCTCATTAAACAAAAGAGGATGACAGTCCCAAAGCCCCATTTACTTCAATAAAAAAATTTTTTTTTAAAGCCAGCTGTCTTTCTTTATATCTAAGACACTGGCAAAAGGCAGTATTTACTGATTAGGTCTCACATACCACTTTAACTAATATTCCAGGCAAAACACACCAACATTTAGTTTTTTCCTAAGTTATTATCATTATTATTATTACCTTCTTGTGCGATCCTGTACTTTACTAGGTATATAATGTATACTACTGCTCTGCCGTAGCTTTAGCACATGTATCAAATAAAAAAGGCTGTCTTGGTTTGCCTTAGGTTCACCATGAAAAATCCAAACAAGAAACATTTTAATCTTCAAAGCGTTCCACACCCATTACATGTATTTTCTTATAATACACCAAAATCCCTGAATTTTGTCTTCTTGCAACTTCCCTTTTACCCAAAGTAATGATTTGTACAACTCATTAAACACATACCTTATTTTCTATCATATGTTGTAATGGTGACTTCCTGCGTTTTTGCTCTGCAAGTGTAAATTTTACTGAAAATATCTTGAAATCATTTATCTATAGCTTATGTATGTCTACAGTAGGTGCTCAGTAAATAAGACAATTCACAAGCAATATCCCATTAGATCCTCAGAGCCATCTTGTTGAGTTTGCAGGGCAGGTAATATCCCTCTTTTACAAATGAGCAAACTGAGGCTCAGGCAGTAAAAGTGCTGTTATCTAGCACAATAGAAATCAGTAAAATTGGAAATAGAACCCATTTTTCCCAATTTATAGTAGTGTTCATTTCATCATATTACATAGCTTCTCCAAATTTGTTTTAAAAAGCATACTGAATTTAGGAGTATTCTTTGTTTCAATTTCTTTGGGTTAATCAAGAATAACAGATTTCTCAGGGAAAGAGTCAATAGGCATTAGTAGTTTTCAAAAAAACATGTATTGTAATTTAGGTTGTATATTTCTGAAAGTTAAATTCTGATTAAACCTATTCATTTTGCAATTCTTGTTTAATAAGATTAACATAGACATCAACACTTTTGCTTTGTCTTGAAAAATAGATTTAGAAGGTGAAGACTTTATTGAAATACTGTAGAAAGAGTAATGTTTAAAAATGCAAATTACATTAAGAATAAAAGAAAACATTAAATTGCATTTTAAATAAGCAAAGTAACAGAGACTCTAACCCAAGGAGGTAATTATATGTATAAAATTTAACATTTCCACTAATTTTTACATACAGCTGTATGAATTTCACACCTAACAAACTGCAAAGATCCATCTACATTTATCTGTAAGATGGTTTTAAGCTCCAGACACTTCATGCAGCTGGAAGTTGACTTCCTATATTAGAGAGAATAATGCTAATGAGTGAATATTAAGTTTAAGGCACTAACACTACAGAGGTAAATATGTAATTACATACATTTCCGAAAGTGGGATAAATCACACATTAAGTTATGTAATAATTCAAGGACTGGTAAGAGGCATGAAGATGTACTTGATAGTCTTTGGATAATTACTTTTAATTAGTGTGTCCATATTTTAAAAACATGTGAGAATACTTTAAAACTAAGAATTTAAAAATATTCAGTACAGGAAAAATATGGATCTTTAAAAGCTATAAGAGGGCCACCATTGGAAAGAAGAGAGATTTTACTTCTACTTACTCATAAAGGCTGAGTCTAGACACTCATAATTACACCAATTAATTGGCCATTTTGGCTAAATTATGTAAATTGTCTGCATACACTTCTGAAAGCACATAACTGCTGATGCTATTTTCACTTTGGTCAAGTCTACACTAGCTAGTAAAATGAAGTGGATAATTAAAAGTATTATTCAGATAATTTAGTTCAAATACTAAGGTAAAAGAAGATTGATTCTTTAGCTTGAATTAGAATATAAATATTCCATTTGTGTTCCATAAACATGTCTAAAAGGTTTTCCATTTCTTCAATTATTCTTGAAATCTGATTTCAAAACATTTAGAATATATTGCTTATATAGTACTTTTCTTAAACAGAATCTCAGGTTCTAAAATTCCCAAGATGCTGAGGTAATATAATTGTAGCTTTTTAGGATTACTTATACTAGTACTGGCTTAAGTCTTTTTTCCTAAATTCATAGATAACACTGACGAAATATATGGACATTCCAAATGCAAAAATAAAGTCACTGGAATGCTTTTCGAAGACTCAAAAATAAAAACATACTCTTTATATTTGCATTATGGTTATGTAGAAGAGCGCCCTTTTATCAGGAGATGTGTGGTAAAGTATTTAGGAGTAACTGTGATGAAGTTCATAATTTACTTTACATGGGAGTGGGGGAATACATGTATAGGTATGAATAAAAAAGCAAACAAATGATTATATATCTTTTCCATTTCTATCTATCTATCCAGATATAGTATATGTATATTGTCTGTATAAAGATGAGAGTTCCAAATGTTAACAATTGGTGAATCTAGGTGAAGTGAATATATTCACTGAAATTAAATGTTTCATGGTACTATTTAACTTTTCGGTAAGTTTGAAATTTTTCAAAATAAAGTTGGAGGAAATACATATTTTAAGCGTCACAAAAAATAACTAATAAATATTCAGAACCCATCAAACACCCATGAATATGATACCCCTGAGACTGAAAATTCTGCGGTACCTAATTTCTTAAAACCATACTGTGAAATCTATACTAAAGATTCTTTCCAACAGGCCTTAAGTGAACACTTTAAAATATTCCCAAGGTTTCCCAAGCAGGGTATAGTTAAAGAGCATTCCACTTGAGATCCTTGCTTGAAAGGCCCTATAGAATTGCAAAGTATCATTATTAAGCAAATGTTCCTGGGCCCTTGGGTGGTTCACTTAAAACACATTTCACTGTATTGAATATTCAATGCCAAAAGCACAAATTTCAGTGTTAAGATTTGCAATTTAAACCCAGTTGGGAGAAGTAAAAAGGTTCTTGCAATTTGCCTATACTGTATTGCCTTGATATACTAGCTTTCTTGATAATTGAGTTCCAAAAATATGAGTTAGATTGCATGAACAATGGAGGAAAGTTAACCTTTCTATTATAGACTTAGCTCTTGACTTCTTGTATTTAAGATTACAGATGCTCCATTAAATCGATTTTGTGTTTAATCTCCTCTTCAGAAACAGTGAATGCAACCTCCCAACTTTCTTCCCTTTGAGAGAATCCAAGTATTTGACAATGAAAACTACAGGGCTCAAACTAGATGAAAAACACCACCAACAGGGAATAAGAAAATTTCAGCATTTTTTTTTTTGGGGGGGGGGTAGTTTCCCTCAACTTACTCTGGTTGGATTGGACTATCAAAATATATTTTCAAATAATTATTTGGAGGGGCCAGATTTGAGAAGGTAGGGGATGAGTTTAAAATTATAACACTAATTATGTTTCTTTTAAATGCATTGATATGCTTTTAAAGCACAAGTTTGGGGGTTTTTTTTTTGTTTTTTTTACTCAACTGTAAGGTGGCTTTTTAAAACTCTTCTCTGTCATCTACTTCCTTTGCCCTGTTTTAAAATCTTTTAGGTCCCTCAATAAAACATACAACACTAAAGATATGCAGAACAATAGGACTGAACAGAAGAAAAAATGAGAAACTTGTAAAGAAGAGAAGATTGTCATTACATCAATTGAAGGAAATAACTTGACACCCTTTTGAATGGGGAAATTATCAGCTGGACAGTGTCTTTTCTCCGGTCTACAACTCAGCAGCTTCGCTTGTCCCAGCATCAGTGACCCGGCGATTATATTCCAGCATTTCGTCAAATTTAAAGCTATTGGCAGAAAACAAACAAACAAATAAAATTAAATTAAAAAGCAGTCCATGCTCAATGACGATCTCACCTTTCAAGGAGGTAAAATTAACTTGGCGATGAAAGGACAGCCAGTGCACCAGGGGTCCCTGTTGGAGACCCTCTGACTACAGTACGGGAGGGATGAGTTAGTGGTGATTTTCAAGGTGGTGCCCAGAAGGGCAGCATGCAGCCTCACCTGGGAACTTACTGGAAATGCAAATGATGGGGGCCCACCCCAAACCTACCTACGCAGAATCTCGGGGTGGGGCACAGCACCTGAGCTTTAAGAAGCCCTTGGGTTGATTGTGAGGCATTATCGCTGATACAGAAACTATGAATTATTAAAGGAGTTTCAAAGTCCGGGCCAGTCGAGACCTAGGTGGGATGGCCGGCGAAGCAGGACGTTCAGCTACTGCCTGGGTGGGGTGGCTCCAAGCCGCCTGACCCATCCGCGACCCGGTCCCGCTTCCCACCCCTGCCTCCTCAGTCCCGGGCCGCCCAGGCCGCCCAGCAGGTGTCGGGTCGGCGGCCCCGGGCGCTCGAGCACCTCCCGCGGCAGCGCGTGCCGGCCGTAGACCCCTCCCGCCCCGGTGGCCCCTTTGTCCGCCCCAAGGGCGGCTCCTTCCCGCCCGCGGGCTGTGCAAGTACTCGAGGGTGGGAGAGGAGGAGGAGGGACCGGGGAGGGGCGGAGGAGGAGCGGGGCGGGCGGCTGAGTGCAGGGGTGGGGAGCGGTGGCCGCACCCGCGACTGCCGCCTGCCTGGCCCGCAGGAAGGGGCTTTGTAGAGGGCCCGGGCGTCCGCGAAACCACCGCCCCGGGGCGGAGTGACACCTCCCCCTGGGCGGGAGCCGGCACGGCTGTCCAGGCCCCGGGGCGCGGCAGCTAGCAAGTCCCGGTCCGGCAGAGCGCGAAGCCGGCGGCGGCGCTCGGCGGGAGAGCCCGACTAAGCGGAGGGGAGGGCCGGAGGGTGGGGCGGGGCGGGGCTGGGCTGGGCCGCAGCGGAGCTGAGCGCCCGCGCCTCCGCCTCCTGCAGTCGCAGACGCCGCGGCCTGGGTAGCGCAGGCGGCGGGCGGGGACGCGTGTGCCCCCGGGCGGGCGGCCTGGGCCCGAGGCCGGGAGGTGCGCGCGGGGCAGGCTGTCCCGTGCGGACAGAAGGGGAGAGGGAAAGAAAGGAAGAAACGGGAACGCAAATATTGTGACTGTTGGGTACGGAAACTATCTCTGGACCTGTCCCAGAGCTCCACTGAGGCTCCGGGAAGACTGGTCTGGAACTGTCACGCGCGCGCACACACACACAAACACACACACACAAACACAAACACCCTGACTGCCACACAGACACCCACGCTCATTACTTCCGAATCCTGCCATGGGTGGGGAAAGTTGTCTACCACTCACCTTTTATTTTAGTTTCCCCAAGGACAGAATATCGTTTAAGATGACTGCTTGGGGAGCTTCAGCTTGCAGAAAGCGTTAGGCGGTTGCTGCCTTCGGGAATGGCTGTGAGGGGTGGTGGGGAGAATCTCTCCTTTCTCCACGCCCCACCTCTACGCGTCCTGACTTACTCTCTTAGGTGATCCAGAAGGAAAACGGAACCCCAGCTCTTTTGATAAACTGTATGGCAAAACACCCTGATGTTCGTGAAGCTGAAAGCAAGGCACCTCTGAAGCTCCTCAAACAATTAAAGGTGGGAGCAGGCAGGGCTCCTGGTGGCTAAGCCCTGTACCTAAGGGATTTGGGTGGGTGCTGGTGGGCCCAGACAACGGGTCCACAAGAATCTGATCCCATCCAAATTAGCAACTGGGACACAACAGGCCTTTTTAAGTCAAATACTCGGTTGGAATTTCCTCCAGCAGACTTCCAAACCTACAATTTCACCACCTGTTTCTAACCATTTTGGAATTTAGTCCCTAAATCTTGACTGAGGTAGCTAAGGGAAGGAAATTCATATTACTGGCACTTAACTTCTTAAGAATAGAGTTGACTTAGTTGATAAATTAACAGTCACCTAATAAAAATCATTTGTGAATATCTATCTAAGGTTTATTTCAAAGTTTTAAATATTATACACAGATTGGATTGTTTCCATTAAATTTGCTGAAAGCTATTAAAACACAGAAATGGAGCCTAACACTCTTTAAAATCCTAATACCAGTTAATCAGTACTGCAGGTGTCTTGTAGTAAATTTAATGAAGTATACCTCTTTTGGTTTGCTACATATCTCTTCTTATAGAGTTCCATTTGTTAAATATGCCAAAACTCTAGAAATCACTTTTGCCTTCCTTTTGTTCTCCAAATTTAAAGGATTTTTGAACCAAAGGAGAAAAATTTACTGAAGTAAATTCATTGGTCCTTCCCACATTTTTAGCCATGGAATTCCAAATAAATTGACCTTGTCAAATAGTTTCAGGTTGCAACAACTTTATTCCAGCTTCTTTGGGGGTAAGATGCTATATACATTACAATAGAAATATACTGGATTAGAATAGATACAATCTGGGAAACTACTGAAGCACCATCTACAGAAAAACTCGAGAACTTTCTGGTCAATAGCTGCCTTTTGAAGGTAGTGGGCATTCCATTTCTGGGGTGCAAATGCCCAGTGTAGACTCCAAAGTACAGGGTTTTAGTTCTTCCAATGTTTACTTTCTTCCATCATGATCAAAGCCCAGCATGTTTGCCTTATGAGTTCCCAATGGAAAAATGTTCTTCGAGCAATAACCTTAACAACGTTGCCCCTCAAAACAAGAAAGCATTTTAATAAAAGACAGAGAAGAAGGAAAGAGGGATTACATTGGCTACTGGAGGTTACGTGCAGACACTTCAATAGGAGAAAGTTTGATTCTCACTCCCTTGCTCTTTCAGAGACCTCTGCTTCGAGTCCTTGTTTTGAATTAAAATGAGGCAGCCTCTTTTGGTGCCCTGCCCCGCTCCTCGTATTTAAGATGGAGAATTTTCACCGCCACGTTTGAGGGAGGGAGGGTGATGTAAAGTGTCCGGGAGAAACGAAAGACAACTCAGGAAGTTCGAATGCTTGGTGAGCAGGTCGTGGAAAATTGCATTCACTGATTGTGAGCAGCGTTTATTACTTTTCCGTAATCCATAAGCAAGAATCAAAAACTTATTTCCTATTAAAAAGTTACCTCTGCTGAGCACAGGAGTCAATATTTGTCAACCCTTAAGTAAAAGCTTGCCCCTAGTTCGGTCCAGATAGGCGTTTCTGTCTGGCCTTGGAATCGGGGACTCCGCTCCGGCTCCCGTGAACCGAGTGATTAGCACGTCAAGTCACTTTCCGAGGGCTGGTGTGGATATTTTATTCTAATAGCTCCCCAAATGGAGGTTGTGTCTGTTAAGTGAGACCCTTCGCTGTAGACATGTACCCTGCCCTCATCCCAGTAGCTCTGAGCGCGGGGGAAAGAGATCAAAGTGGGAGCACCTTTCTATTTAAAGGGAGACGTGCTGCAGAGACGTGACACCATATACAGCAGTAGACCAACTGGTAGCCTAGGATGACGAAATGAATCACTCCAATCCCTCAGTTTCCATCTGGATCTCCCCAACCATCAACAAAAACGTCCGTGTTTTCTCAGTTGGAGGAAACTGGGTGTGTGCTGTCTGTCGACCCAAGACAATCGTGAAGTCCCTCAAAACTCACTCAAAACAAGCTTGAATGATGTTCAAAAAATGACCAGGGCCGAAGTTTTCGGCTTAGAAAACTTCCAAGACAGAGACGTCAGGGGTTACAGGTGAGCCCTAGACTACGACGGCTGAAGAGGGGCGGGAGTCACCTCGACGGCTCTGCTAGAGCCAGCAAAGCGTGGATTCACATGACACTCTTTGCTATAGCTACCATAGACGTTGAGTTCGATTGCCGCAGAAACCCGAGGGGCTGACTCAACTTGACATACACATGTGCCAACCTCCCCTACAATGGAAAAGGGGACCAGCGACTCCTTCACTTTGGCGGCACCGGAATGCTGGGGAGCTGTAGGCAATAATTTCTTCCTGTGTGTGTGTGTGTGTGTGTGTGTGTGTGTGTGTGTGTGTGTAAGTTTCTGATGCATATATTCAGTTTCCAAGCATCTTTTGAAGCTCTGTCTTCTCATTTGTAATTTATAAGCCCAATGAATTTCAAAAAGCTTATAATGTTCTCAGGGACCTAAAGGTATCTTCATATTTTCTCCAAAATTAGGTTTTAGCTTTACTCTTTTTTATACATATTTTTATTGTTAAATATAACATATATACAAAGAAAAGAAAGAAAAAGCAATGATTTTCAAAGTACACTTCAACAAGTAGATATAGGACAGATTTCAGAGTGTGTTATGGGTTACCATTGATTTTAGCTTTACTATTGATTTCCTTTGCTAAGAAATGTGTGCACTCACCATCCTCACCCCCATAAAGGAAAAAGAAATTAGTTAAGTATAAAACATGATTGAGGTAAGTTTTTTAAAGTTAAAGCAAAGTAGATGCAAAAATAAAAAATATTTCAATATATTTTGCAGCCTCATTCCGGAAAGCAGTTATCTGCTGTCATTTATGCCTTACAAACATTCTTTGCCCTAGTGTCCCCAGAGTGTTTTCTGATATGCCTACCTGTTATGAAAAAAAATCAGCAAACGCCTGCACCCAAGTTTTGGTTGGGATTCAATATTCTAAGCAAAATATGCTCAACAGATGACAGTAAAGATGAAGCCAGAAAACAACTCCAGCTATTTAAACTGCCAAATGAGACATAAAGCTGCATTGTAAAAATCATCTGGAAAACAGGTTTTCCCATTGAAGTCGCTATGTGTTAATTACTGTGAGCTGGAAGGCTGGAGATCGAACGCCTGGAAGCCGACTTTCACCCCGCATACGTAAACCGGAGAAGTGCTGAACCTCAGCCAGAGGGCTCCTGCTCGGACTCATTGCCATGCATGCCTAGACATTAATATGTGTTCATGGAGGGCTCGTACAGTACGAGGTGTTATTTCCTTATAAAGAAACACCAGGTCTCGCTTTCCATTCTTCTTACAAAATTATTCGCATTATTTATGCTACATTGAGCGATCTAATTTCTTCGTGATAGTCAGCTAATTGCTCTGGCAGGTAATTAGAAGCGGTTTATAACGCAAAGGGCTTTTGCATTACCCCTCGGATTATTAAGTTGCGCTGTAAATTATACCATATTTGCTGGGGAAAAATTCTTTTGAGCAAGTTCTCTTCCTGGGATCCGAGATGAAATCAGCTCCCCACCGCCCTCCCCCCAACCCGCGTGTACACCCCTCCCTAGCCACCCCCACTGCCACCACACCCCCTGCTTTTCCTGGACTCAGAGTCGAATGATTCTAAAGCACGCGATTTTGTTCGTGTTCAGTGGGCCGAAATAACGTGGCCATTATGGCCTGAAATGGGCCAGGTTTGAAGCGAGCTTCCTGCGCGCCTGCAATATCCAGCAGGCATGTGGGAAAAGAACGGCTTAAATGGGGACATCTGTTCAGTGCTGCTCATCTTACTCTTACAGCCAGGTCAGGTTAAGAGAATAACCTGTTCACCACCTTTTTTCTTGTTAATAAGACTATTAGAAAAAAAAAGGAGTACACACACACACACTTACAAACAACTCTAATTGAGCTGCCATATAAGCAAAGAAACGCATACACACATACACACACACACACAAAGGTAGCAGCTGAGTTAGGAGAGAAACTGTAAAAATAACTGTTGGGCTATTTCAGGGAACATCCAAAAGAGTTCCCTCAGACAAAAAAAAAAAAAAAAAGAAAAAAGAAAAGAAAATCCGAATCTGGGAACTCTGCAATTTTCCCTACACAGATAGATGCACTGGGGTTATGTGAGAGATTATAAGATCTCAGCAAAGAATGGCTTATTTTCAGAGTTTCATCTTAATAAAATTGACCTGAAGGTAAAAGTCAGTGAAAATGTTTTCTTTTCTTCTTAGCTTTTAAGTATTCTGAGATTCCATACTTTTTAATGCTGTTGTTATTTTTAAGTGGTCTGTTGACACACCCCAAATGAGCACATCCTAGTTTCCCCCCTGATTTTGGAAAAGCAAATTGCATATCTGTTCACAGATATTACCTATTTGTAAACCTTGTAAATGATTTGAACCCATGTGTGGTTAAACCCAGAGGCTGGGAGCAGCTCCTAGATTATTTGTAATTAAACACTATTCCCAAAGTAACATTTATCTTCCCAAAACTGCGATTGCAATTGTCAACCGTCTGGAGGAGAGGAGGGATAATCTGGGAGCATTACCACCTCTAGTAGCAGAACAGAATGAAAAGAAATCAATAGTGTTGAGGATAAGAATTTAGTAGTTTTTAACTCTGCGTTAGCTGTGAGAAAGTGATATATAATACCAAATCAGAAAACAAGTGAAAGAAATCCATTCTAGGAAAAAAAAAATCAGAGACTCACTCCATCTGAATTCTAACACTCCCTCTTTCCTTGCGCAAGAATACACACACACACTCACACACCATTCACCCCGAATGAGCAAATTCTCTCTTCCCTACATGTGTTTCCCTCATTTACATGATGAAGGAGGAATACGAAGTGCTGTAGACTTAATTATCAATTTCATCCATGGGCTGGCAGAGAGATAAATATGAAATATACCACACTGTATATGCCTGCCTGCAGAACTAGCATGCATTCATATTAACATATTACGAGTATATGAATAGTGTATATGTATAATATAACAAATAGGAAAATGTGCCTTGTTTTCTTCCTCCACTATAGGGTATATGTATAGGTGGAGATATCAAGCATCTATTTTGGTAAATATTCTCATATTTTGCCTGCCTATGAACTTACCTACACATTCGTATGCTTGTTTGATACATGGAAAAAGCCCTTCTCCTTGTCTTCTGAATATATGACATTTGAATGCCCCAGATAAAGAGACTCAGTCTCAAGTCACATAATATCTTGTTAAATGGATAAATCTCTTTTAATTAAATCATCCCTAACTTTTGAATGGTTTGCAGAGAAGAAGAAAGATAAATATTAAGCATTGTGATTCAGAAGAAAAATAATTGAGTCACTTAAGAAAATTTTTGAAATGCGCTCTGGAGTGGTCTCATTTATTCAGTCACCAAGGCAATGATTACCAACCACCAAGGAGATTCTGTGCAACTAGACCAAGAGTCACTATTGCTTTGCGGTGGTCAGCAAATGCATCCAATTAAGCAGTAACAGGAAAGTAAGGACTCTGCTGTAAATGTGGTCGGACAGTTTGAAACAGAATAACCTCACTAATAGAGGCTATTGTTCAGCGTGGAAGTTCCCATTTTCCAATAAGGAAAATGCAGCCCTCTTTGGGCTGTGGCCGACTGAACTCTTCCCACCCATGGCTCAACAATCTGCCACCAGCGAGGGGCTTTTATTATCTCCCTTCTCAGGAAATGTTAGGCAACGTCCTCGTAAAGCCACCCAAAAGCAGGAGTGGATGGCAGAGGGGCACCCCTCAAGAATCCACAGGTCCACGCCTGGCCAGGTTTTCTTTTCAGCTGGAAAGAAACTTTGACCAGAGAGCACTCGAATAGGAGACACCCCCAACCTGGCCCAGTCCGCTCCTCCTTGCAGTCGCCGGCAGCTCTGGGCTCCCTCCCCATCTAGCTTCACGCTTTATTTAGCATCCATCGCTTCGGCGCTGATAGTGGTCCCCGCGCGGTAACTGGGGTTGGAGGCCTCCTGGCCACCCCAGGAGAAGCACCGGGCTGGGGCTCGCGGCGGCCTCCGCGTTCACATTGCCCGCAGCAGGTACCCGCTGGTCAGCTTTCAGAGCTTGCGCTTCCCTCCCAAAGCTCCGAAAACCGAGAAGCGAAGAACCCGGTTTACACGTACCCAGCAGCGGCACGCGCCTATAGTTCAGGAGCCTTGTTTTCTGCTTGGTTTCTTCAACGCGGTTTATATTCCCGACTACACTTAGGCTCAAAACGGTATTTGGTGGAGATGAGTTGTCTGACTCTTGAAAGCCTGGATAACTTTGATGTTTTCAACTATAAATCCCTAATTCTATTTGATGGTGGCCAATGGCTTTATTTACTTGTCGCTGTATCTAACACATTTTAACCAAACAGCTGAAACATATTCCACTCCCCCGCCTACCACCCCCCTTCCCGCCCCCCCCCCCCCTAAAAAAAGGAAAAGCAGAGATCGAGGCCTCCAATTTGCTTTTAGAACCTTCTGTTTCTTCGGCTGCGAAAGCTTAACGGTTCCAGACTAGAACATTGATTAGTCTTCAAACCCGCCTGCAAAAAATCTCCCCTTCTCTTCTCCATCTAAGGAGATGTTGATATATATTGTAGCTGCAAGGTGTTAGATATACTTGAGCAAGTTGTTCCCAGGATGTAAATTAGGTCCCAAAAGCTGTTGTCCAAATCGAAGAAACAGAGAAATTAATCTGGGAGACTATCCATCATCACCGGTAATAAAGAGAGAGACATGGATGAGACAGATGATATGATTAAGGGGCTGTGGTCGTTTTAATTAACTTTTTGCTGTCCTGTAATGATCAAACTGGTCACCAGACCCGGTCAATAAGCATGTTAATATCAAACAAATAAAACCAGGGATGATTAAAAACCTCCTGGTTTATTAAATTTGAAATTCAAATGAAATTTATGCTGCAGATGCATACAGAATGCTAATAGATTTTAGCCTTATTGAAAGTGGATCCCACAGGTTTGCAAGAAACAGCAGAGCATCCATCTATCCCCCCCACCCCAGCACATTAAACTTCATATGGGGTGGGGGAAACTTTTAATTAATGTTAGAAAGCCTATACTTCCTATCTTTTCTTCCCCATTCCGTTCCCAATTATGTTGTGATATAATACTCACAAGTAACGATCAATATAACAAAAGGCAAACAGAACTCTATGCGTTCTTAAATGCTTTGCTGGGTAGGCTATATCTACAATGAATTACAGATGTTCCCTCCTAAGAGGGATTAAAAAACGATAGAGTCACTTCTCCAGAGTGGACAAAGGGCTACTATTAAGACCAGTGTCACTGAAGCCAGAAGCAAGATATTACTATTTTAATTTTTGGTCAATTATATAATTCTCTTGCTTTCCTTTTTAACTTTTCTAGTTTATGCCTCTTGGCACACACACAGTAATCATTTCTGGGGATGGTGGTGAAAAAGGCCAATACTACTATGAAGTAAACATCTAATACCTCACTTTTGTAAAGGCAGTACATGTCACATCTATCTATCTATATTTTAACCTAGTGAAAAAAGCTCTAATACACACCTTTGTGAAAATTCCCAAATGCTGCAAACCAACCTTATGCAAATTGGAGAATCCAGTACATTAATTAAATCACCCCCATCATTGTGACCCATTTTTATGGGAGGAATTACATATAATTCTATAATGAATTTATAAAAATGATAAATCTTAGAATTAGGTAGTACAAAATTGGACTCACATGATGCTGGGTTTTTCTAATTTCTGGCACTTTTGAGGAAACAGTGGTTAACGCCTCTGTTTACTCACAGAATCAACATTAAACTTTTCAATAGTCCTGCCTCACTTCCTCCCAGAAGAGAGGAGGATAAAAAGATTTATAACTATTCATGGACAAGAGTCCTCCCCTAAAGCTTTTTTCCCTCCACCTTTGAGGGTGTGGTATTGATTAGAATTAAACCCCAAATTTGAACAAGTGTGTATTAGGTCCTTAAAATGAATATCATTATAAGAAGGAGACCAAAGCAATGAAGTTAATTCTCTTTTATTTGTTAAACGGAGTTCCCTCCTTCCCCCACCCCTTCCTCCTTCTGGGCTGGCCTGTCACGCCTTCTCAACACGCTAAAATCATTCAGAGCGGCTTGCAGGGAGAAACACGACGTTTATGGTAAGCGTCAGCCTTCAGAGAAAGAAAGCAGTTCATTAATTTACTTCACACTTACTTCAAAGTATGAGAGTGTTCCTTACCCCCTTAATCAATAGATATGATGTACAGTCAATATTCCAACGCCGTTAAAAGGGGAACAGCAGCATACTCTCACACCACAACCATCAGCCTCAACTCTCTCCAGTGAAACTTACACAAATGACATAACCTGGCTTTGGAGTTCAGAAAATCCCAGGAGGATTTTTTGACCTCTCCAGAAGCTGTGATGCACTTGAGGAGGATTCAAAAACAACAAGAAAAAAAAAAATGCTTCCCCAGGCAAAACAAAACAGTTTTTTCAGCTGGTCACATTTTAATCAATTTCATCTTAAAACGAGCATTTGTAACTGCTTAAAAATATGAGTTACTGTTTTTTTTTTTTAACATGAATGTTCAACAAGACTCCAAGGTCTCTGGGCTTTTTTTTGCACCTCTGCTGTGGTGCTGTGATTTAAGTTGTTCTCATGTTGTGATCGTGAGATTGTAGTGACATTACCGATGGCAAATAACACAAATGGCAAGTCAGTGACTAAAACTTCCCGATTTGAACTGGGTTTATCTATTAACATATTCATACACTCATAGATCTCTGGCCCAAACGCCATTATTCACAAACGCCTCATTAAATGCAGCCCAAGATTTGTCAAAATCAGATAAACAGAACCCACTGACTTTAGTCATAATTCGGATTTCTTTTTTTCTCAGAAAGAGGCAGTGAGATTACCCGTGACAACTTCTAAATTTCATAAAACACTCCTCAATTTCTCACGCAGTGAAGAAAAAATCCCCTCGCTTCCTTTTCTTTTCTACCCAATTCTTCTGTACTGAAATCTACTCCACGCCACGGGGCAAACACATCGCTACTCCCAGAAAGGACGCGCACTTCCAAAGGCGAATCTCACCTCCGGAGGGGGTGGGGTGGGAAGCGCGTCCGCAGCCAAGGGACAACTCCTGGGCGCAAACGCGCGCAAATCCCTTCTCACCCCTAAAAATGCTCCTCAGCATCTTAGCCTTTTTACTATTTGTCGGGAGAGCCAGGAAGGGAAAGGAAGGTATTGATAAGGTGTCTTCAAAAATGTAGTGATGGTGTTCAAGAAGAAAAAGATCCCTCAGGATTTTAGTCGCAGGCAGCCGGAAGAATCTGGCGTCAGTGGCAGCATTTGGGAATAGTATTTACTTAGCTTCACTCAACTTCGCAGTTGCACTCTTCAAATTGCCAGTCTCGCTCTTTTACGTATGCGCGCTGTGCTGCACTGTTCTATTCTCCACCCCCAGCTCTGTGGCGCGCGCACACACGAGCGCACACACACGCACCCTCCCTCTTCCCTCTCACACAAACACACGTATTCACACAGGCTTCCTCTGGCCCACACGGAGCTCACAGAGACTCATATCTCTCCCTCCTCCTCCTCTCTCTCGGTTTCTCAATCACACACACACACACACACACACACACACACATTCATAGCCCTCCCCCCACTTTGTTGCACTGTCCCTCTTCCCTCCCCAGGTTCGTCAGACTCAGCTACACTCACATCTTTCCCCTCCACGCCTTACTGTCCTGTCCCTCTCCACTACCACCCCGGCCGCATTAGCACACAAGCAGTTACACTGTTACACGCATCACGTCACTTTTCCTTCCCTGCACTGCCCTTCTCCGGCTCCCGGCTTTCACCACACTGTCACAGCGAAACACAACCCCTCCCTCCCACCCCACCCCACCCTTTTTCTGCACTATCCTCTCCTTCTCATCTTGGTCTCACACGCACGCAGTTACATAGTTACCCACATTCACTCACAGTCCGCCCCCCCCACCTTGTAACGCACACAGAGCCACAGGCGCCCCTCCCCCCGGCCCGCGGCCGGCGGCGGCGCCGATGACCTCACGGCGCGCGCGCGGTGCGGCCCGGCGAGGCCGCAGATTGGCTGGCGGCGCCTTCGCGGCACTTCAAAGCCGGAGAGGGAGCTACAATTGTGGTGGAATGGGCGGAACTGATCATTGTATTGCACACCTCTAAAAAAAACACTGCCTCTGATTTATCAATATAAAAAAGATCCTCTGAGAGGAGGAGGGCACATTTGTGTGATGGCAACTTCACTTCTAGGGGTGAGTCTCAGGATTTTCTCTTGCTGGTTTAATTAGTTTCCTTTATTGCCTATCGGAGGGGGTTAAAGTCGCCCCGGCCAGGCCACGGGCTATCAGTCTCTCTTTTGAGAGCTTTTTCCCACCCCCCCCCCTTTAAATACAAGTGAGTTTGGAGAAAAGAAAGAGGGGGAGCGAGGGGGTAGAGTCACTTTTTTTCAGCGCAGGAAAAGGTTCGAAGGGCATTTAGACAACCCACTTCGCAGCACCCGGCCGCACCCGGCCGCTCCCTGCCCGGGAGTCGTGCGCCCAGCCCATTTTATTTGCGGCGATTTCGGGGGTAAAGAGAGCAAGTCTTTCCTCCTGGGCAAACTGCAATTTCTTCCCCTCCCCCTTAAAAAATTCCGCAGCCCGCCTTGTCTTGCAGGTACGTTGAACTCCTGTCTCTCTCTCTGTCTCTCTTTTTAACTACTGTAGATATGCTTTTAAATTTTTTTTAAGAAAAAAAAAAAGCAGGAAGAGCGATCGCGCTCTACGGTTTGACCTCTTTTGGCCTGGGAGAAACAACCCAGGACCGGAACAATTATCAAAGCTCTCCCGGGATTACAGGGGACGCGCTCTTGAAAGCAATCCAATGTTTTTTCCCCAGGCCTCTCGGCAAAGGAAACTTCCTTTCTTTCCAATCTGGAGTTTTTACTTGTTTGTTTGTTTCGAAGTGTCTGGGGGCCTTGTGTGCACGAGAGCGTGGCTTTAGGTGAGAATACTTGTCAAACTCTTCTTTAGCTTGGCGCTTTGCTCCCGAATCAGACGCCGGCAGCCAAACTTGTCCCTTCCTGTAGAGTAGGAAGCAGCCAGGCGCCGGGGCTGTTGGGGGTGCCAGGTGAGTTGGTGGCGAGAGATGGGGCGCAGTGGGGGCGTTTCAGAGGTTACCGGAGGATTGATGCACGTTTCTCCCCACCCCCCTCCGGCCCCTTGCCCACCTCCCCTACCCCACCCCCATCTCCTCTCCTTCTCGCAGGAAGAACCGAGGTTGGGATCCACTCCTCTGGCCATGCTCGCTGCTACCTGCAATAAGATCGGCAGCCCCAGTCCGTCTCCCTCCCTCTCAGACAGCGCTTCCTCCTTCGGCAAAGGTTTCCATCCCTGGAAACGCTCCTCGTCCTCCTCTTCCGGTAGCTGCAACGTGGTGGGGTCCAGTCTCACAAGCTTCGGTGTGTCGGGGGCCTCCAGGAACGGCGGCTCGTCTTCCGCGGCGGCGGCGGCGGCGGCGGCAGCGGCGGCGGCCGCGGCCCTAGTGTCGGATTCGTTTAGCTGCGGCGGCTCGCCGGGCTCCAGCGCCTTTTCCCTCACCTCCAGCAGCGCTGCCGCCGCCGCCGCCGCCGCCGCCGCCGCCGCCTCCAGCTCGCCCTTTGCTAACGACTACTCGGTGTTCCAGGCCCCCGGCGTGTCCGGGGGCAGCGGCGGTGGCGGCGGCGGCGGCGGCGGCTCCTCCGCGCACTCGCAGGACGGCTCCCACCAGCCGGTGTTCATCTCCAAGGTGCACACCTCGGTGGACGGGCTGCAGGGCATCTACCCGCGCGTGGGCATGGCGCACCCCTATGAATCGTGGTTCAAGCCGTCTCACCCCGGCCTGAGCGCCGCGGGCGACGTGGGCTCGGCGGGCGCCTCCAGCTGGTGGGACGTGGGCGCCGGCTGGATCGACGTGCAGAACCCAAACGGCGCCGCGGCGCTGCCGGGCTCGTTGCACCCTGCCGCCGGGGGGCTCCAAACCTCGCTGCACTCGCCGCTCGGAGGCTACAACTCGGATTACTCAGGCTTGAGCCACTCGGCCTTCAGCAGCGGCGCCTCCTCGCATCTGCTCAGCCCCGCCGGGCAGCACCTCATGGACGGCTTTAAGCCCGTGCTGCCCGGCTCCTATCCCGACTCGGCTCCGTCGCCGCTGGCCGGCGCAGGGGGCTCCATGCTGAGCGCGGGGCCTTCGGCGCCGCTGGGGGGCTCCCCGCGCTCCTCCGCGCGCCGCTACTCGGGGCGAGCCACCTGCGACTGCCCTAACTGCCAGGAGGCCGAGCGGCTGGGCCCGGCCGGAGCGAGCCTGCGACGCAAGGGCCTGCACAGCTGCCACATCCCGGGCTGCGGCAAGGTGTACGGCAAGACGTCGCACCTCAAGGCACACCTGCGCTGGCACACTGGCGAGCGGCCCTTCGTGTGCAACTGGCTCTTCTGTGGCAAACGCTTCACGCGCTCCGACGAGCTGCAGCGGCACCTGCGGACCCACACAGGCGAGAAGCGCTTCGCTTGCCCGGTCTGCAACAAGCGCTTCATGCGCAGTGACCACCTCAGCAAGCACGTGAAGACGCACAGCGGTGGCGGCGGCAGCGGCTCGGCGGGCTCCGGCAGCGGCGGCAAGAAGGGCAGCGACACCGACAGCGAGCACAGCGCCGCGGGCAGCCCGCCCTGCCACTCTCCGGAGCTGTTGCAGCCCCCCGAGCCCGGGCACCGCAACGGCCTCGAGTGACGTGCGCCCCACGCCGGCCCTCTCCTCGCACCCCTCCCACCCCGGGTCTGCTAGGGTCCTCTCTGGCCTCAGCTCTAGCCTCTCTCCACTGCACCCTGTAAAACACACACACACGCACACATACACACTCACTCTTGTGCGCGCGCTCTTTCTCCCTTGCTACTTCACGTTATAAAGGGGATATGAACATGTAAGTAATTCTCGCTGCTGTCCCGGGCTCTACCTTTCGCCCTCCCTGGGCTAACCCTTTAGTCTGAGCCCCATACAAGTCCCAGCCAGCGCCTCTGCAAGTTTTTAGTTCAATTCTTCCTCTCCGCGCCATGCCTGGGCTGTGACCCGCGAAACTTTTAGAGGGCAGCGGTCGCTCGAGGCAGAGCAAGCCAAATCCAGCAAGGTTGTGCCGGAGCCTAGGGCAGGGCGAGGCAGGAGGCCCGACACTCCGGCTCAGCCCGCCGCCACTTGGTCCCAGCCCGGCAGTTCTGCGCACCTGGGTTTCGGATCGCCCTGGCCGGCTGCTGCGCTCGGGAGCGCACCCTGCGCGGAGGCGTCGGAACTCCGCGGCTGCGCATCTGGCGGCTCCGAGACCCAGAATTTGCTATTTAGCTCTCCCAACGACAGCTCTGCCTCTTTTTCTTTGTTCCTGAGGTGGAACCGATACAAGTTTCAGCAAAAGGCCAGTTTTAGCGAATCGCTGCAGCAGCCTTCTTTCATCTTGGTCACGTTTTATTTTTTTTAAACCAAGTGAAACACAACCGTCTACTTGGTTTCTCTTCTAGATAGTTTTGCCTGTAGCAGTGAGCTGGTCTTTCTTTTGGAACTGTGCTAATATTGATCCCAAAGTTATTTTGATCACATTAACTTAACTTATGGGGTGGGGGGTGGGGACGAGGGTAGGCATCTTTTTCTTATGCAAAAATACCCCTTTCCGGTGAGACCAGATTATCTCCCTGTTTGTCCTTTTCTACCTCGTTTTCACCGGTCCCAAACCTAATCTCCCAATCTTTTTTTGTTGTTCGTCCAGTGACCCATTTGTATAGTACTCATTTCTGTAAATTCTTGCAATTCACTTGAAATTCTTAGGGTTAAACTTTTTTTGTGATTTAAGCTTGTAAGAAAAGTTAAGAAGCTATCGTTTATTTCAGACGAGGCTGTAGTTTAAATGCCAAAAGATGGAAAATAGGGAAAAAAGCCTTTGTAAAATATAACTGAACCTAATGGTTTGTACAACTGGAGAATCGTTCTAGATTAGTTATCAATTAAATATAACTCCACCAGTGTAAGGGTGTGAGGTGCAGTTGTCCAGGAGACGATTTTGTATAGTATTTTTCTTGTACATTACTTCCGGTAAATATTTGAAAATATATTGAAGTAAACTTGAGATTTTTTTTTGGTCACAAGAAAATATTAAGAGTTATTGTTGTGGTTCTGATGAGCTGCAGGTTTTTTGAACTCACTTCTGGAGGTGCAGAGCCACAAACGCACTTTTGGGGCCTAGTTTTGCTCGAATATGAATTTAGATAGGTGTCAAACTGTAACTAAGACAATATTTGATAAATGTTGGATGACATTTAATTTAATGGAGCATGTACTTATTTGCATTTGCTGGCAGTTCAGGCTTAGTTAAAGTGAGAGTTCGCCTTTATTTCATAATAACTGGGTCTGCCAAAACCCATGCATTAAATAAATTGTCCAAGTGAAACTCAACCAACTTTGGCTTTTGTGTATTTCCTGAACGTAATATTGTTACTTGTTAATAAACACTCCTGACACTACATTTAAATGTTTGCAGATTCTGCAAACTAATTGCTCATTGTAATGTTGAAATAATTTGGATATTTCACATTGAAATGAAAAGCCTTTCTCTGGAACATTTTAGACTTGCATTTTAAATGCATGAAATGTAATTGATTTATTTGTAATATTTTAAATGGTATTAATAAACTCAGATAAAAGACTAGGCCAGTTAATTTGTATTTTTTTTCCTTTTTTTTTTTAACGGTAGAAGTTTGCATTTTATTTCCAGTTAATGTCTGATTTAAACAAGCTATGACCCTGTTTTTGTGGTAATATTTTAAAATTGCCTTTGAGATATTACAGAGATGGAAAAATCTGTTTGGCTAAGCTGTGTTCTCTCTTCTTGCCAAGATAAAGATTATGGTGTCCAAGAAATGCAATGATTTACCAGTAGTTTTTAGGTTATAACACCAGGATTTACTGACCTCTTAAAATTTGGACTAAGTCACTTAAGCAATTCAAAAAAGTTTCCCTGTTCTTCTTCTCTTACTCCAGAATGAGTCAGATTGTTGACCACTGACTGCATTTAGTATTTAAAAGGCCAAGCCTTACATTGGAAGATCAATACATCTAAAATAAAAACATGGGTTTCGGGATAACTTTTGTTGTTAGGAGGTGGAGTAGGTCAAGCTAACAAAAGCTTGTTTTTGGCATTCCATATCTTAGCTAAAGATTATGTAGAAGTAAATATCAGTAGTAGATTCCCTGAACTGAGTTATCTGTTCTTTTAAAGTCTCTAAACTTTAAAAGAAAAGGAAGGTTAAACCTTAATCTATTTACTAGGCCATTGTTCATAGGTGCCAATGATGCCACTAAAAAATATTGTCTTGCTATGTCTAAGTGCATTTAAGCAATGGGTGTTCCTTGAGTCATACTTTGAAACATAAAATACTTTAAATGTTGATTGATGCTACATCAAACTATTTCACAATTAGATTAATATTATTTTGAATCAAATTGAATAAAAAGTTAGTGTGCTCAGATTGTTAAAAGTTTAGCTTCTTTCTTTTGGTTTGCTTTTTTGTTCTACCTCAAATTCAGTCTTGGTATGTATCTTGAATTGAAAATTTTCCATTGAAATTTCTTTAAACTCATCATCCATAGAAATAGAAGTGAAAATAGAGAGTGCTATGAATATTTTCAATTCGGTGGGTTGGGGAGGAATCTAATTAGGAATAAAATATGTTGCAGAATGATGCAGTTTGTGCCCAAGTAGGAAATAACCTTAATCCCACAGCCTATGTGGATATTTGAGGCCTCCAATCCCTATGGTTTCAGACAATTAAGTCAGCACTGATTTCTTTGGTATACTATAGCTCTAAAAAATGGTATTGAAAAGTAAAATAGTCTCTTTCTGTCACTTTCTTCCTAGGACTAACACGCAGAACACAGTTTAAGTGTTGTTTCTTTTTTATTGAAAGTTGCAATGCTGAGGGATTCGGAGAAAACGGTTCTGAAGCAGTTAAATGTAGTGGCAGGTAAGAGGAAAGCTGCTTGGTACATTTATAATATCAGTTGTGTTACATATAGAATCTGCGTTTGAATGGCAGCAAGAGATACTGTCTGGAAGAAGATTTCTTTAGGGTGAATGAAGGGGGACAGAGTTTTCCATAGTTGTTTAGATGTGCAAACTTTCACTTTTGTCCCTCCCTTTCCCTTCTAGTTTTGCTTTAGTTTGTTTTTGATGGTTTCTGAATACTATTTATAGATGTGTTTTCTGCAAGGTGGGTAGGGTTCCCCTTTTTGAGGTTGAGTAACCTCTTTTGGGAGGGCAGAGGTTGAAGTGCAAAATTGTGATCCCCCCCTCTTTGTGATTAAAAAACCCAGCAACACACACACCCCTAACAGTGGCTGGAGGCTCACTCAAAAGAAGCCAGAGGCTGGGTCTCATTTTGAATCAAGAGACAAACTCCCAATCTTGCAGATCAAGGTAGAGTTAAACTAGTTGTTGACCCAGAGGTCAGGCCAGCCTATATCAGGCCACCCTTCAGAGATGGGAAATGGGCCGCAGCTCAATCCAGTGTTTCTGTTGACCTGTCTCATCTCCCCAAATTTGAGTCTTCCTTCCCAATACTGAATCCTACTTTCTCCTTTTCTGGCTTTTCTTCAACTTCTCTCTTTCTGGATGATCTCTTTCCTTTAAGGATGTGACTGTGTGAGATTGGACTCAACTACAATATTTCATGCTAGAAACTTAAACAAATGTGGTAAGTTATTGGAAAAAGTTCCTCGAATTTGCCTTCTTCCCATTCTCTTGCCCCGATATTTTACAATGCTAAACTGAAACATTAAAGACAACGAAATGATGGGATTGGACTCCTCAGTGGGGCAGAGCAGCAATCCTGCCATCAATATTTTCATCTCCTTTGTGGATCTTTTGGTGAGATTTTTTATTGAAATGATACAGAAGGATTGTGGAAGGATTTCTTTAAAAGAAATATATTACTATAGAGGATAGCTTAAAGGTTAGATGATCTTTTAGGCAGAAAAATTAAGGCAGGACATGTAGAGGGTGGGAAAGTGGGTTTGATTATTCTCTGGTTGCCTGATTGATAAATATAATTAATTTATACATTTTATTCATTTATTTCATGTAGATAAAATCAAAGGGGAATTGATTTGACACAGAAATTTTGAATAAACGGGGTTTAAAATTTTTCTACCAATTTTTGCTTCTTCTGTCCAGTCTTTATTATTTCTTTCTATATCCCTAAGAAAAATCTCCAGTATTACATCTGTCTTTAAAAAAAGTCTGATTTCTACAGTTGTTTGCTTTTCTTTCTTTCTTTTTTTTTGTAATGTCACAGAGATAATTCTATTAGTTTTCAAGAATATGGTGTTAAATAAGTAATCAAAATGAGGAAGTGTAGACTAATGCTGTACTCAATTTTAAATTAGAGCTGTCCTTCTGGGTGGCATCTTTTGAAGACTTTGCTGGATATACAATTGTTGCTGTTTTTAAAGAAATAAGGTATAAAATTTGCGTGTGCTCTTTTATTCCTTGCTTCTGGATTAAAGAAAAGCCGGTAGTTTCTTCTATTCTGAGCTCTAGCTGCTGTGATTTCAGGGGATGCACGTCAGTCTCCATATTTTTAGGTTCGCTGCTCTCCGTAGCCGCAGAAATGTTGATTTGCTGTGATAGGAAAAAAAAAAAAAAAAAAAAAACCCCACGAGAAAAACAAAAACTATTTTCTCTGGTCCCTGGGCGAGTATTTAATTTAATTTTCTATATAGTCTCCTGGCGGTAGGGAAGCAGCCTTAACCTTTTGCTTTAGTTTCTAACGACATTTGGGGCTTAAGAACTCAAGGGGCTGTGATGACGGCTCTGGGGTGATTTAGAACCAGGAGTAAGGCGCGCGCCCCGGGACGCCACTCTCACAATTCTAACGTCGTTCTCTCTAGTTCAGCTACTTGTAGGGGCTTCTCCTGTTAAGCCCACCCCTCCAACTCTGTTTCTCCTGCCGCCACTTTTTGCAGGGGAAAGCGAACGCTGGAAGGAGATTTCTGTTTCACATACAAGGCCATTAGCTGAGATTCCAGCTCCCCAAAGTTTCCCTCGTTCCTTTCTTAAATGAATTCAGGGGGCGGATGGGAGTCCAGGAGACGGACTATCCCAGCCTTTCTAGGTAGATGTTGCCTCCAGTTTTCCTCTTCCCTTTACCCACGCTCAGGATCCTTTCCGTACCTCCCGGTAAGGCTTCCCCGCGGGCGAGGCAGCGGCCTGGGATCTCCCTGTGGGTCTGGGTCCCAGCCCGCCGCAGACGCAGCGCCTCTCCCACACACTGGAGCGCTGCGAGCGCCTCGGCCCCTGCGCAGGCAGAGAGCGCCCCCCTGTGTTCCACGCCTGCGCTGCAGCGCAGCCGCACGGTCCGACCCCGGCCTGCAGTTCTGCGGGCCTCTGGCCCTGGGGCAGACGCACCGTGGGAATCAACGCGGTGGGCTGCCCCGCGCTCGCCTCTCTGCTCTCCGAGATGCTCGGGACGGGGGACTTCCCTTCCCTTCCGCTCCGAACCTCCGCACCCCGCAGACCACGCATCGTCCCTAGCCCTTCTAGCGCCTGGACCTGGTGGCCTGCAGCCTCTAGACCATCTAGTCATACTCCAGAGTTACTCTCCACGCTGCAGCATGGACTGTCTGAGGGCGTTCTTCTCGAACTTTTTTGGACTTCTTTCCGGCCTAGCCTGTGACTGCCCGCCTTCCTTCATCTCCTGTCTCGTTTCTTGGCCACATGGCTTTGTGTTCACCAACACCCATCTGCTTCCCTCGTGGCATTCGTCCAAGTGCAGTGGCTTCGATTTATGGGAAATGTTATTCTTTTTATTTTATTTTTAGTTTGCTAGAACTCGAACGGAAGAACTCAGATACCCTTTCCACACTGTTATCATAACGCAAAATTAAATTTGACCGGCGGTGAGAACTCTGCCTGCTCTGATTTTGGGAATCAAAGAACATTTAACCACCTAGTGACTGCCTGGGGGAAAATGCTACCTGAAGGTACATACAACCACTGTACCCTAGGACAGAACTCAACTTTTCTTCCCCTCATTGTACCTAAAACCCAACAACCTTTCCTGGGCATTCTTTCTCGCCCTCCTTCTCTCTGGACCCTTTGGGTAGATGGATATTTGGGGAGCGCTAGAAAGATTCTTCGGCTCCTTTAATTTTAGTGGCGTCTGGAGCGTCTGGAGGGCGGTGAGGATGTCAGTCTTCCGAAAGCCTCTTGTACCTAGAAAGGTTCTTACTTGGAGAATGTACTGCCAGCTCCTGGTCGACCCTGATTTCCACCCTCTCTCCTGCACATGCCCTCCCCACCCCCCACCCCGGGCACGAGCGTCCGAGAGCCTCTAGACCTTAGGCCCTCTAGTTGTGGGAGCTCTAGGAGCAGGTTCCGAGCCTTGGCTTCCACTTCGTATTTCGAATTATTCCAGGGATTAAACTGACGCTTATTGATGGTTATGCATACACCTTTTTTTAATGCGTTTAATGCACCCCAAGATGAGGCTGCAGTATAGATATTTCCTGAGGTCTTAAATTCAGGGAGTTCTCGAAGCTGCACACCTCCGTGTGACGCGGACTCCAGCTATATCCACCTGGTAAAATTCACTGGCCAGTGATTCCCCTCCCCACAGAGGGGAAGGAAAAGCGGTGGCTTTTTTTAAAGTGCGGCCCCTCCAAGGGAAGTTCCTGCAGCCGCTGTAGAAGCAGTCTGGCCGCCAGGAGCTCCAGGACATAATTGGCACGTTCACCTCCGGAGCCGCCACCACCCTCCTCCCTCAACCCTGCCGGCGACGCGAGCCCCACCCCCATTCTCTCCGGGGTCCGGAAAGCCGGGAGGCGCTGGAATGCTGCCTTCTCTCACCCTATTGTGCCTAGGTGTTGCAAACCACTGGAGAACAGAGCTTCGCGCTTTGATCTCATGTCCCAGTAATTCTTTAGCACAGAGGGGTGAGTTTAAATTAAATTTCTTTCTCTGCTGATAAGTTCTAATGGGCCTCAGAAACTGAATAATTACGCAGTAACATTTCTTGGGTTGTTGGAGTGAGAATTCCCACTGCGCTGTCACCAGGAACAGAATTTCCCTGGTATGCTCAATGCTAAATGAAGCTTCGCAAGAATAGCCACAAGTGCCTTTCAAATCTGATGCAGATGATCTAGTCCTTTCCCTACTCTCATCTTTCTTGCCCATGCAAAGCAGTTTGTCACCATCACTTAAGTTCTATTTGTGGTTTTAAAATACTTTAAAAACCCCTAAATTAAAGGATCTTATTTTGAGAATAAAAAAATACTTTGCTTCGATGCATTCCTCCTATTAAGACAAAGTACACATTAAGGAAAGCTGGGGCCACATTTTTTGGAAAAGGGCAAATGAACTACCCGGGATTTGCCTCTAAATACATGGACTTGGTCCTGCCACCTCTGTTGACATCTTCTACTGAATTAGTGCTTTTCACTTGATTTCTGAGAAAAATGGTTGGGACCTGGAGTTGCTACAGCTTTAAGATTTGATCAGTAGTATTCAGAACCTGCCTGGTTTGCAGTTCAGAAATGGTCATTCCATGAGGGAAGGATAAAAGGAAAAATGTTTTTGCTTCTTTCCTCAAAATAGCCAAATACCTATTAGAAAATGTGGACTTAATTCTTTGAGATTTTGATTTATATTTCATTTTCCCTCAGTTTAGATAAGAAACAACATCAACAGTTTGGGTATAGTAAATGGGTCATGACATTTTGATACTCAAAAGGAAATCAGGCTCTTAACCTAAATCAGAGAATTCTAAATTTGTAATTTAAAGGCACAATGGTACTCTCTCTTTTTTTAAAAGACATTCTTTAAACACCATTCACATCAGTTACCTCGTACAGCATTTTCCTTGTTTACTTTTCTTTCTTTTAGATTTCTTCCTTTAAATGAATTGAACTCCCATAAGCTTTAAGATTTCTAAATCAGCACATAGAAACTGGAGCCTGCTTATCAAGTTTTCCCTCCTCTCTTGGCAACTAATTTGAAAGGGCCCAAACAATGAGTTGATTTACATTATGCTCATTTCACTCTGTACTGTACTTGAATGTTGAAAAACTCGCAGCACTTCACCTTGGGTTATCTTTTTATCTTTGGGGGAACTGATCCTTCCAGCTTTAGTTTTTTAGGCACTCCATTTTAAGCAACGAAACAAAAGAAAGTATGTTCTCCACCCTTCCTCCCCCCAGAGTTCAGGTGATTGCCTAGTTCAACTGAAAATAAAGGATTTGTACTACCCAATTTTGCACCTAATTTAATGCCCCTAATTATGAGGGCATTCTCTCATCAGGTTTCCCATCATTTCAGGAAGTTTTCTGCATATTCTTGTACACTGATCAATGCTTCATTTCTCTCTTACATACCTATCCCTTATTTAACATCCCCCTCCCCAAGTAAGCAAGACTTTGCCCCCTTTCAATTTAACCAACAAAGGCCTTTGTAAAGGAGGGGAAGTCTAGTGGCCAGTGGAAATGCATTTATTAAAAGATATTCATGTGAATTTAGTAATGCTTTAAGATGTTACCTAGTTACACGTATTCTTCAAAAGAATTAGGACAGATTAGGTTTATAGATGTATCAAGTCTATTTAAAAATGGAAAACGAATGATTTTTTTGATAATGTTAAATTATATTTTCCCCAAAGTTTTAAGAAAAGGAGTAGCCTTTGAACCATGAGGCAAATTAAGTTTGCTCTTTCCCCTAATAAACATTTGGCTTAAAACTGCAATGCTTAAGTTTGAGTAAGGTACAGGTATATTATACTTTCTATGTCCTCAATATTGACGTATTTTAAAGAATTATCACTATCAAATGTTGTAATAATAATGAAGGGCAGTAAAACTACCTTCTAAAATATTTTTGCAACAGAACATTGTATATTCTTTAACTACATTTATAGAAAGTATATATAATTTATTTAGTAATAAAATAATTATTAAATATGAACATACATAGCTTAGCAGTATGTTCATTTGTATGTTTTAATATGTGTATATAAGAAATCAGAATCGGTGATGTTTTCCATTTGAAAAATTCCACCTGTTGTCTTACAGAGAAAATTGTAATTTTACAATAGGGGTATGATAGATTCCTGTTGTAGAGATGTGGTATTCATGTCTGTGAAGTGGTTTCAAACTATAAGTATAACTATGTTACACTTCAAAAGCGGTGGCATATTTTTTTGTTTCCCTTCATTTTTAAAGTAAACTTTCATTTTGAATAAATTTAGATTTACAGAAAACTTATAAAAATGATAAAGATTGTTTCCATAGTTTTCCCTTTTGTTAACATCTTATATCACCCTGATGTATTTGCCGAACTAATAAACCACTGTTGGAATAATTTCTTTTTTAAAAAATGAATAAATAGAAGCCAACAATTGTAGTGTTGTCCATCAGTCAGTGGTAGGCTGTAGTTTAGAAAAATGCTGATTTTCTATTGATAAGCTTTTTTTCATCAGCTTATATAAGCTGAGCCTATATAATAAATGAATAAGTAGAAACTTATTTCTCAGGGATGTTTTTAAAATAGAGTTTCTTAGAATGAAAAGTTTTTGTTTCTTTCATAGTTACCTAAAATATAAGAAAATATTTCTTAGTTCAGTTTTACATTTTTATTTCATATATGGAAACATTAGCTTAAACTTGAAAGGTCACTTCAATTTTCACTTCAAACTACCAAAAATTTGTTTTTAGCAATACTGTATTTATAGCTTATATCTATTTTTAGTCTACATTTTAAAATGATTTAATTAATGTATTAACTACAAAAATATAATCTAGTGATTTAATTTATCTTCTACCACATTTTCTTAGGGAAGTGAGATTGTTAGAGTATGGAAAACTTTAAAACCAAATGATTGAGTCTTTTATTTTTTTAAGCATGAATGAATGTATCTCCTACATTTCATGAAGCAATAAATTTGCATGGGGTTTTCTGGTTCTTTAAATAAGATTCTAAGGAGACTCATGAAAAAGGAAAATATCTTTTATTAAAATATATTGCACCGTGCTTAGCATTGTCAGATAAAATACAAGATACATAGTTAAATTTGAATTTTAGATAAATAATAAATGATTTTTTTTAGCGTAAGAATGCCCATTCAATATTTGGGACACAGTTATACTCAAAAAAATATATTTTTTGAAATTCAAATTTAACTATTGTCCTTTCTTAAAGAATGAAATTCATGTATCTATAAAGGCAAAACTTGAAAAAAAAAGGCAGGGTAGAATATTTGCATATATGTGGGAATTGCAATAAGTAAGGCTATGTAAAAACAAAGTAATTCTTACTCATTTGTCAACATGTTAGTGGTAACGTTTTCATCTTCAAAGAGGAATATAGGACTTCATGAAGTTAGGATTTGCTTGTTACCTGGAAGAGTGAGAATATGAAATTGATTATATTACAATTTTATGTTTTTTGTTTGTAACCTGTTTGGCTTCATTCTGGGTTATTCTTACACATTTAGAACACTAGCACTATATTGCAACGTGGACTTGCTATGAAATACATGTATCTAGCTTCCAAGAAACTTATGTAATGCTGATGGTTACTGGTCAGCATCTCCAAACTTCTTTCTAATACACTGTAAAAAAAAAAAAGAGAAGAGAGATAGAGAGGTCTTAAAACATGCAATTTCTATTAATTAGATTCATGCAGTTGAGGCCCTACTTGAAAGTTTTGCTTCTATTTATACTATTTCCCAGACATTTTTTTCCTTACCTCCTAAATGAATCACTCTAATTTAAACTGCACACTGCACATACCTGGAAGTCATGTATAAGTTGCAGGGACATTACTGCATATCAAATTAACTTGCTATGCATTCCATAGATTATAATCTGATGATCAGAAATTCAAGTTTTCTGCCCCAGGGGGTTATTTTTCCTTTTTTATAGAAGTATTGCTATAGGAAATAGAAGTGGTATCCATTAATCTATGACATTTTCTCAGAAAGCAATATATTTCCTTAAAAAAAAGCATTTTTATTTCCTGTGGTTAATTTATGCTATTAATTAAATTTTTCTAAGTTTTCTGTCACTTAGTTATTATTTGTGATTTTCCTCAGAAATAATGAGTATAATGCTGTGTTAGCTTATACACAATACAGGCTCCTAAGGATAAGAGGAAGAATGGCCTGGCAGCTAAGGTTTATCACCTTGCCTTCTCACAGCTCAAACCAAGTAAGTATACAATATTAACTGGTCATGTATGCCAATCAGATAGCTCACTGAGAACAGTATAGGGAGTCTTTTACCCACCATCAGGGACCCAGGTTTAAAAGAGAGCCACTCCTTAGATTCTGCTTGCACCAGGCAATAGACCTATTAGTGGGGTTCAGGAGAAACTGGAAAGTCGGAAGTTTAGGAAAAATTATCTTGGAAGCTGGCTTGGTGGGAGATCTCCCCAGAAAATTAAATTGCAAACAGACCCCCACAAATTGCTGACTTGTTTTTCAAATTTACTTTGCTTTTTCAAAACCAATTAGACATTCATTAGGATTAATAAATATCTTTTAAAAATATAATTAACTGTGAATTCTAAGCAGGCATTCATATTCAAGTGCAAATTCATCTAATCATATTAATTCATTCTAATCCAATGACTTCCTTTTCCAATAAAAGTCTTAAACATTTTTCAACATGATTAGGTACTCAGGGAAGATACTCTGAAACAAAGGAAATTGTTAATAAGGAGGGAAAACAAAATGAATTATTTTAATTCTACTTTTCAGATATAACAACTGTGTCTACTTCTAATCTTTCTATGTGTCTTTTTCTTACGTACAAATACAAGATTGCAGCCTGCTTTTGCTATCACATCATAATGAATTTCCCTTACTATTGAAAATTATATGTAAACATAATTAGAAATGATTATAAATTACTGTATGGAATGCATGTGGAAAATGTTTAATTATTTCTCCAATACTGGGCATTTAACTGTTTCCAAATGACCAATATTATACACAGCACTGCATTGAACATCCTGGTTCTAATTTCTGATTATTTTCATAGGCTACTAGAAGAGGAAGGAATTCCTGAGGGATAAGAACATTTTAAGGATTCTAGATAGACACCTCCAAATTATTCTCCAGTAAGTACATAGCACTTCATACTCCAGCAAACAGTGATTGAGAGACCCGGCCTTAAAGTTCACCAGCACTGAATTCTTAATCTTTGTTCCTTTAATTAGGAAAAAGTGAATCTCATTATTGTTTTAATTTGCAAATTTGTTTTTTTCCACATGGTTATTTGCTATTTTTATTTCCACTTTTGTTACTTGTCCTTGCATGGTCATGTCCTTTTTGAGAATGAGCCTCTCTGGCAAAATGGGGCTGATGATCTGGGCCAGTGGAGAACTTTCTGGGGGAAGGCAGCACTGGCACTGGAAGAGAAACTCGCTTCAAGCCTTTGCACCATACTGCTCACTTAAGCTGGGATCTCCGGTTGGTTTCCCTTGTTAGGCCTAGGTTAACTCTAGAAATCTGGGTGGGCTAGCCAAGGACCTCAACTTTATTTATGGTTATTATCTCACAAAGGAATTTTTGGAACATAACTGCTGTGTTACCCCACTAGGATTGGACACTATCGTGACATGTCACATTGGTACTATAATACAGATTCAACTGAACATATTAATCTGAATCTTAAATTCCACACAATGTCTCTTTCTGTGATAACATCTATAGAGACTTTAACTGGTTGAAAATAATGAGTCTATAAAAGGCCAAATCAGTTAAGATTTTTGTATTTTACTTTATTAACTGAATTAGCCAGATGTTTTGGCCTTTGGCTACATGAAGTCACAGAATTGACCTTTTAAGAGTTAATTCATTCATGGCTACTATAAATAATGATTGACTTGCATCAGCTCTTGTAGCAGGACAAGAAATACGAGCTTCCCAACAGTAAAGTCAGCTCTATTTAAACACTTACTAATTCTAAGTCTTTTAGGTTTCTTATACAAATCTACACAATTGAAACAGTTACTCTTTAGTGAGCATGAAGTACTGTAATATCAAGGACATATTCTTTACCATTTGAAAGAAATGCTTAAGTACAGCTATTGAAAAGTCTTTAAATGCTTGAGATACAGGAAGGAGGAAAGGAAATAAGATTGGTCATACACGATTTCTCTTTTCTCTAATGTAGCCTCACTTGTAGGAGAGACAACAGTTTATCTTATAGTGATATTTTAAATGTCATATTTGCTTTTGTTCAAAAGTGAAAATCAAATCAACAAATATGGAATGCCTACTTTGTGTTCAGTACTTTATTTGGGTTGTTAAAAATAAGCTTTGAGCATGATCATGAATCACAGTCATAATACAAGAACTTACTTATTATTGTAAAACAAAAGTAAAACATTTCTTGTTTTCTTTCTTTAAGGAAAAAAATTGAAAAAACATTACCCCATTATCCTGCTGTTATAACTCTAAAATTAACTATTTAAAAATTTAACATTATGTAAGCATTATAGTTTTATAATTTTAAAATGCTCAAAGTGTGTTGAAATAACGTACAATAAGCTGGGTTGGTGAGCTCAAATGTTCTTAGCCAGAATTAAACCCTATCTATTTTGTATAAAATTCTTACAAGGAGACAGAGATTGATTTAGTTCGTCCTCCAAATGAAGTTACTTGAATATTAAATAAGTTTAAATATTCTTTTGCATATAAGAAATTAAAGGAACTCATTGCTGGTGTTAAATAGACTTTTACAAAATTAACAGCTTTTTTTTTTTTTTTTGCTATATATAGAGAATTTAGAACACACTGAAAAGAAACTAAAAGATGGGGGCAAGGACTTGGGCCTTTTAAAAACAACACGCAAAAGAGAAAATAAATGAACACTTTTTGGGTTTAATTGTTTTATTCATGCTCAAGATTAAAGATCTTTTGCATGAATTCTTTATATAAAGTTAAGTAGTTTTGGACGCAGTGTTCTTATTTTGTTTAGATCAGTGCTTCTCAACCTCTTTTTTTGGTTAACAAATGTTTTTGAGACTCTCATGCAGGTTATGGACCTTCTCTTAAAAATATGTTGTCTGTACATGTCTCTCATGCCTCTCCTTGGGAGCTGTACCTAGAGTTAGAGATGAGCTATTGGATTCTCAGTTTATATACTCTAATAAAATGTTACAAATTTTAGAAGATTTCTTTCTCTTTGTTATAATCTACCTCCATAAAAAGTAACATGGAGAAAGGAGAAGGGTTAAGTCTTGTCTGACAGACTGGAGTTTCTGTGACGAGTACAATATCCACTGAAGGAACAACTTGAAATACTATAGGTAACATAAGAGAAAAATCATGCGGGACATTGTCTCTCACAGTTTAGATGCACATGATCAAAGTGCTGTGACATTTGCACTTCTCTTGCTTGTTCTGCACATGCTAGGTTTGTGAAAGAATTTACTAGTGGTCATGACAAATGCTTTAGTTTTGTCTAGGCTGATGGCCTTATGTCAGTGTTTAGAAATGCATAGAATTTTATAGTCCATTATAAAAACCCCTATTTTTAAGACAATTTTATTAGTTGATGCAGTATTTATTTATAATACTTGAGAAATGACTTTTACTAATAGGAGCTTCAATATAGTGAAACAGATCTGAACCATTTTTGATGACTTCTCCTTAACAAACACTTCATCTAAGGCATGTTACTACTGTTTTTCACACATTTGTAAACCTATCTTGGTTTTTGCATGATATAGCTATCAAGATCCTTTCCATCTTAACCAAATAAAGAATGACGCATCAGCACGTGGGTTGCAACGGGAACAAAAGAATTATGATAAACACCCTGAAAATAAAGATAGCAGGGATGAGTCAACAGTGAAGGCTACTCTTAGATATCAGGGTCTAGTCTCCCCCACGTGTGTGTGTGTGTGTGTGTGTGTGTGTGTGTGTGTGTGTGTGCTTGAAGGTAGGGAAGACTAAGAATGAAGAGTCATGGGGAAAATGTGCTATTACTACAGCAGCTGTACTTCCAACCCTTCCAAGTTGCAATTGGGTTGTGTACGCGAATTTTTTTCAGAGTGTGGGTGGGCAGGAAAATTTCAGCCTCTTAATAGAACGTTAACTAAGGAGGAATCACATACCTTTGCCTTTTTGCAGTGTAGGAGGAAGGCAAACTGCAAATGGTTTTCTATGTGAATAACTCAAAAGTACCAAAAGTACAGAATCTTCAATTCCATTTTACAGGGAAAGTGAGTTACCTGTAAGTGAGGTCTGGAGTCAGATTTTCTGGGTTGAATCCTCATCCTATTGCTTCCTTGGTATTTGATCTTGGGTAGCTTCTTTACTCTGTGACTCAATTTCCCCATTTGGTAAGTTTTGAATAATAATACAATCTATCCAAACTAAGTAAGTTTTGTCTATTCAATAAGTGCTCAGTTAATGTGAACTTATTTTTAACAATTCTTATTTACTACTATTACTACTACTACTACTACTACTATGTGCTAGAATCATTCCATTTCATAATCCATCATTCCATTTCATAATCTTAGTCTTCACATGGATTTCTTAGAGTTATTTCTTAGAGGTATAAGAAATAACACATTTACCTTGTGTTTGTGGCTTTGAAGGCTTTCTCCTTTCCCCACTTGGGAACGCTGTTGACCTTGCTCTGATACCAGAGGACGCCCTCTTGCTTTCACTCCTTTGGTTTCCTGTACCCACCATCAAATGAGGCTCAGGACTTTCCTTTTTGTCTAATTTGTTGCTCAATCCCCTTTCTTCTTAGGGGATTTAGCTCCAGGAAATTGGGGATTAAAGGAATTTATGAAATTGATGTAGGCCGCAGTCTGATTCTGCCCAAGCTTCCCATATCTTGGGCCATGGGTTAGGAATTTACATTTGTACCTCCTTTTATTTTTTAAGGTTTTCTGAGGATTTTGCTGGAGTGTATTAAATTCTTTATTGTTCGAATGTTTTCAGAGAGTAAGTGCTGTTGCTTCTCCTTCCCCTCTTCCTCCAACTCCTTCTCCTCCCTTTCCTTCACCTCCCTTTCCTTCACGATTTTCCAGAATGCTCTACATTCTACTAGTTTAAGAACATCAACCTTTCTCCTAGATCTCTTCTTGACTTTCAACTGGGCAGAAAATATTTTAGCCATGTATTGTATTACTATGATGAAGTAAGGTTGATTAACAAAATACCTCCTTTCAATGACAAATTTTAGTTGACTTATAAGTAATAGTATTTCATTATTTTAATCTTCTAAAACACATCAGTTTACTAGTTCATCCTTTCCCTCATCATAATAATGCAGTAGTAAATGCATTAATTTATAGTTTTTAACACCTAATTGTCCAACTTCTACTCCTCTGATATCTTGGTAAACTCATGTTGTTCTTTAAGCATATCCTCAAGTAGTTTAACAATAAAAACATTTATAACTAAACATACATCGCTAAGAAAACATGCCCAACAAACTCAATTATATTTGGTGGCACTTTTCAGGATATCTTCATGGACATTATAGTTATAGATACTTGCTTTTGTCTAAAAAGTGTACCTCTTCCAAATTTTTCTTGGTTTGGAACACTCATATTTTTGCAATATTGTCCATGGATAAAGTGTTTGGATCTACAACCAAAGGAAAAATAGATCTTATACCTTGAACTAAATTTAATCTTGCTCCAGTGATGTGGATGTAGAGAGTGTTCTTTTGGTTGTAGTTGGTTAATTAGACAGTGTAACTGTTGTCAAAACATTGGTTTGATCCTCACATTCATCCAATACACACCTGTGACCAAACAGATAGCCTCAATTCAGCCAGCCATTCTGCCTGATAAATGTGTGGATGGAAGAAATTGGTGCCATCATTGCAATAGTTAGCTTTGGAGTTAGGCAGTTAAGGGTCTGAATCCCAGGATCCAGATCTCAACAAGATGCTTAATTTCCTTAAGCTTCGTTTATCTTCTCTGTACAGAGAGATAACAATAGTATCATAGGACTGATGTGAGGATTAAATGAGATAATGTACACAAAATACTTATTCCATGTTTAAATGAAAATTTTCACACAAAATGCTAGTCATCTTTAGAAAGAGTAGTGTGCCAGTTTGAGTGTATCATGTACCCCAGAAAAGCCATGTTTTAATCCTGATTCAATCTTGTGGAGGCAGCTGTTTCTTTTAATCCTGATCCGGTATTGTAGGTGGATATTTTTGATTGAATTATCTCCAGGGAGATGTGACATGCCCATTTGTGAGTGTGACCTTTTGATTAGATGGAGATGTGATTCCACCCAGTCCAGGTGGTTCTTGATTAGTTTTTTGGGACCCTTTAAAAGAGGAAATATTTTGGAAAGAATTAGAAATGATAGGAGGCTCATAGCCAACAGAGAGAGAGCCAATAGAAACTTTAGAGCAGAGCTGACACAGAGGCTGACACTTGAAGAATAGAGACATGGATGTTTGGAGATGCTTAGAGCCCAGCATATGTTGCCATGAGATGTTAAACAAGCCAGAACCTGGGGAAAAGTCAAGAGATGAAAGCCAGCCCCAGAGAAGCAAAGTGAGCAACCCCCCACAGGAACAGAGTCTGAAAGCAATGGAGCCCAGGAGCAAGGAACCAGCAGATGTCAGCCATGTGACTTCCCAGCTATACAGAAGTGTTCCTGACCCATTGGCCATTCTTGAATTAAGGTATTCTTCACTGGATATCTTAGTTTTGACATTTTTATAGGCTTAGAACTATAAACTTGTAACTTATTAAATTCCCCCTTTTAAAAGCTGTTCCAGTTTTGGTATATCACATTCTGGCAGCTTGCAAACTAACACAGGTAGTTAAAAATGGTTTCAGGAAAATTTAGAAGTGTGCGCTGGGTCAGAAGTATGGGAAAACTCAAATATTTACAGCATTAAGGATGCTATTTTCACTTGCTGGCACAAAAAGTTAGTTATTAGAAAGAGTAATGATGTTGAGAAAGTAGAAATTGGTATAAATGTCTATTTATTAAGTCTAGTCTCAGAATGAAAGAAAGCAGCAGCAATGGTGGAATCCGATAGCAAAAATGAAGAGATAAAACAAAAACATTCCATGTCCTGGACCAGGAACGATGGTAGGTAGTGTGGTACAATGGAAAAAGTTTGGAGGCAATGGAAGAAAGCTTGGTGGCAAGTTGTGATGGTTCTTTTGCTAGGTTTGCTTCTCTCTGTGTATAATGATGATGACAGATAGGAGTTTTCAGGGATCTCAATGCAAATCTGTGAAAATTGGCTTTTTTTCTCCATTGAATAAGAGTTTAAATGGATAGGTTTTGTGGCAGGCTGAATAACACCCTCCTAAAGACATCCACATCTTCAACCTGGTACCTATAAATGGCAAAAGGAATTTTGAAGATGAGATTAAGTTAAGGAGATTGAGATGAGTTGATTATCCTGGTTTATCCAGGTGAACCCAATGTAACCACAAGGATCCTTATAAAAGACATGCAGAAGCATCAGGGTTAAAGGCTGAGAAGGTGATATGAAGACAGAGCAGAGAGTAACAGAGATGTGATGATGAAAGCAGAAGTCAGAGGAATGCGGGTCAAGGAATTGCCCAATTAACATGGGCAATTTCTAGAAGCTGAAAATGTAAGGGGCAGATTCTCCCCTAGAGCCTCCAGAAGGAATGTGGCCTTTGATTTTAGTTCCCTGGGACTAATTTTGGACTTCTGATCTCTAAAACTGTAGGAGTAAATTTGTGTTGTTTTAAGTCACTGAGTTTATCATAGCTTATTACAGTAACAATAGGAAAACAACACAAACTTTGTCAGTGCAATTTTGTGGAAAAGAGGTAAGTTATAGTTCTTAAGGTACTATGGAGGGACATCTGGATGATCCCTGCATTTAAAAAAAATCATCATAGTTTTAAAATAAACTTTTCTATTTCTCATAATTATTACTGATGGTAGGAAATGCAGGCTAATAGCTACTACACATCCCTATCCCTTTATCCTCATTTCTCCTGCCTCCAATTTTCCCAGTTTCCTACCTTGACTAGTCCTTTGAGTGACTCTTTCAATCAATCTATGATTCCATTTCACAAAATCCTCGTGGAATAAAGGCTCAGAGCCCAAACAATGAATATATGGGTTGACAGGAACATGTGAAATATTTTCACAGGTCATTTGCAAAGCATCTCTGACACTGAGTAAACTGAAAACCAGATTATGAGCTCTGACCTAAGCTGCTTTAGCATTAGAATGCTCCACAGTTTGCTTTGAGGAGTGAGTGATAAGTTGTAAAGCAGGTTGGCTGTGTTAGTTATAAAACAAGTGTGACGTTTTATTTTATAGCATCCTTAATGCTGTAAATATTTGAGTTTTCCCATACTTCTGACCCAGCGCACACTTCTAAATTTTCCTGAAACCATTTTTAACTACCTGTGTTAGTTTGCAAGCTGCCAGAATGTGATATACCAAAACTGGAACAGCTTTTAAAAGGGGGAATTTAATAAGTTACAAGTTTATAGTTCTAAGCCTATAAAAATGTCAAAACTAAGATATCCAGTGAAGAATACCTTAATTCAAGAATGGCCAATGGGTCAGGAACACTTCTGTATAGCTGGGAAGTCACATGGCTGACATCTGCTGGTTCCTTGCTCCTGGGCTCCATTGCTTTCAGACTCTGTTCCTGTGGGGGTTGCTCACTTTGCTTCTCTGGGGCTGGCTTTCATCTCTTGACTTTTCTTGGCTCTCCCCAGGTTCTGGCTTGTTTAACATCTCATGGCAACATATGCTGGGCTCTAAGCATCTCCAAACATCCATGTCTCTATTCTTCAAGTTATAAAACAGGTGTGACACATTAACATCTGTGCCATACCTTATCCTTATTAAAATTTTGTCTATTCTACTGTTTGTAGCCTAATGATATCTTCATTGGTGTTTCAATTATTTTAAGGCTCACCCAACTTCCCTACCTCCTAGGCGGGAAGGGTGGTCCAAAGGATAAGAGTGTGGACATGGTTGTGGGCTGCTGTTACTCACTAGCATTTGGAAGACTGTCCCGGCTTCTAACCTTGCTAGACAGCTACCTTTGGGGTATTTAGGATCTTCTAGGCCAGATATTTGCAAATCCTCTTCTTCTCTTTTTTTACTTGTGTCTCTCATTCTTCTTGTATTTTCTAACTATATTCAAGCTCAAAGGTTGAGAGAAAGCAAAGAGCAAGGGTTGGGGTCACTGTGATAAAGAATGAGAATCATGACTGGCAGAAATCAGTGTTTTCCTTAGGCCAGGATGTCTTTGAGCATAGGGAATATGCCTTAATACAGACAAAAGCCCTGAGAGAAGATAGGCTGGACCTTATAGGCAACATACAAATTACTTCACAATCAAAAAGTTAGATCAATTTATATACTATGGTGAAAGGCTAAAATTAACACAAGTGGGTGATATAACAATGGAAAGAAAAAGTTTTTATGTATTTAAGTTAGCCTAGAATAAATATGTGCTCTTCATCTTAGTATCAGTCTTAGTGCTATAATATCTGTCTTTCTGAATTGAATTACTTATTATTTATTGAATTTCAGCTATATCGAAGATACTGAAAGAAGAAAACACATCTTAAATTCACTGATTTAGTGCCTGGAAGAATCTGGCATTCATTGCTTAAGCCCTCAAATAAATATCAAATTGTGAGTTGTAAACCTAAACATATTATTATTTACCAATTAATTTCTAAGCACTTTAATGAGGGATTCAAAATGAAAAACCTAGATATAAATCTGCTAAAGTATATTTATATTTCTTTTTTTTTTAAGGATGAAAATCTCACTTTTTGATTTAGCCTCCTTTTCAACTGCTTCAAGAAAAAGTCTAGGAATTAAAAGTCCGACTTTTAAAGTTAAGATTTGTATTTAAATGGTTGTTCATTTTGAACTAAAAATATTAAAAGAATTCCTAAAACCCTGATGTCATCAAAATAAGTAATTCCATAGCTGACCGGAATTCCTTTGGAGACAAGGTGATTTGAGTTCATCAAAATAACTGTTTTAATTAAAATGATATATATTTAAAACTATCTTAAGAACAGTAGAGAAATTTTTAACTTGTAAATGGTGGCAGTTGCAGAAAAAGCATCTGGTTTCTCCGCACTTTCTACCTTCATCAGCTGATAACACCACACCTAGTAAGCTAATTGGAGCCCCAGTGCTTAGCACGGCTACCTGGTCCTGTGCGGGCAGTGGCTTAATTTAAGAGACTGATGCAGATGGAGCATCCTTTAAATTTTTTGAAATGAAATGGGAATAAAAGTTAGATGGGACTCAATTATTTTGAAAAGAAAATGTTTTGCTAACATCTGGAGATATGACCTACAATATATAAGGTTTGTTCTCAGAACACATGGGATTGACGTTGATAGATTCAAGGAACAAGTAGCCACTGCAGGTATTTGCCAGTCTACAAAGGATTATGGAATTGGAGTCTAAGGCCAGACCATACTGGCCTTTACCACCTATCCTCCCTAGTCTGAAAAGAGAAACTCCCTTGAGCTCTATATCCATGCACAGCAACAAAATGACCATGAGGCATTCAGCATTAGTGCTTCTAAACAATACATCTGATTCTCAACCCCCCATCGTATTTTTAATTTGCATTTTAAAAAGTAGCACAATGTATAAATGGAAGAAAATGCAATTAAGAATAAATACCTAGATGAAATTACATGTTTAAGTAATTGGAAAACTTCACTCAGTTTAACAATATTTTGTATGCAAGTTCTGTATATAAAACTTCAAAATCATATATATATTACATAAAATAAACCGCATATAAAATTTAAATGTATGATTGAATAATAAAGGCATTTTTAATTTTCATCTGCAATGAAATTAGCTCTTATTTTAAGTAAAAAAGTATTTATACACTGGCATGTCTCTGATTTATTCTGCCAAACCCAAAGCCTATATAAATGGAATATTCAGGATGGATTAAGTCAAGTACTTCGCCTATTGCTGAGGTGGGAGATAGCTCCGTAATTCAGCCAGAAATTTTATCTTGTAATCCCTCCTATCCCCAACAAAAGGCTGAAACAGAATTTTGAGAAATGGTGGGTATTTATTTAGGAACGAGAAAAATTCCTTTGGTCTGGAGAAAAGGGACTAGGACAAAGTACTCTAATACTTGCTACAAGGCTCTGGAAGTTCCAAATTGAAATGGTTCTCCCCACATATTATGCTTTCTTTGCTAAAACCTTTTAACTTAATTAACTGGATAATTTTTTTCTTGAGGGAGCATATTCACAGTTTTATAGTTAGGTTGATGGGAATTCTGAAAGATTCCCTTTGCAGAAAACTACTTTATAAGCAAATGTGCTCGAACTTTTCCATAAAGTAAGGCATACAGACATTGATTGCTCACTTTGATTTAGCAAATTGTTGTTTTCTTTTAAAAATCTGAAGGGAAGATGTGTGAACATAACATGTCAGTACTTGGGTAGCATGATTCTAGGTATTAATAATACAATAACAAGTTGAGATCAAAGCTGGCTGAATAATTACTGATACTCTTTCATTGCGTTACATGAAGATCAAAGTATATGGTAACTTTTGAACACCATCACTGCACCGATTGTGCATTTACTAATTTAAAGGGTATGTCTTGGTTTCTCAGGAGCTCTTGATGAGTTCCTCATTCCTTTATTTTCCCATTGTGCAGAACCACTATTAAATCTTCATTCTGTATTGTGGAGAGCCTGTGAGCGATCATGAGACATGTCTTCCCTCTCCTGGCTTCATCAAGGGCATGCTGCATCACCTGGAAGAGAGAAGGACCTGTGCTCACCTGCTTGGCTTAGATGCTGATAAACTTGTCAAAACCAAAGCAGTTGGTGTAACCTAATTTGCGCTACTTTGGGAAATATTCATCCTACTCAATAGAAATCTGAAAAAAGTAATTATAGACACATTGAGTAAGACTTTCAATTGGAAAAGCTACTGTGACAAGAGATAAAAATGAAATGGTTCTTTGTACTTAAGTGGTAATTATTAGATTCCAGACTCAAAGCCAGAAAGTAGTATTTTCATACCTAAGTAGAATTTTTTTCTACTATCCCCACCCCCACTGTCCCACCTTGCAACAAGCCTGTAGGGTGATGGTATTTTCATTTCTCCCATGAGTAAACTGAGGTTCCAAGAGGCCAGGTTATTTGACCAAGGTTACACTGCTAGTGACTTTTGAATCCAGGGTTATTACTCAGATATGTCTAATTCCCAAAGTCATGTTTATCCCTTCACAACAAACTGTCTCTTTGGGAGTCAAGGAAGATGTTCAACTACAACTAGCAGTCCCGTAGGGGTGAAGAGCATGAGCTCTTAAGTCTGACATTTATTAGCATTTAGGCAAGTTGCTTAACCTCTCTAAGCCTTATTGTGCTAATTTATAAAATAGGTACACTATTACAACTATTTATAAAGTTAATTTATAAAGTTGATGTGAGGATTGAGATAATAGCATATAATTAAACAATATTAACAATGATCATTCAACTTGTTGATTTAACAAATAAATACCTTATCAAGTCCAAGAAACTGCTAGTGGATACAGACTTGACTAAAGTAAGAATCTGAAGGATCATGAAATATAGGCATGTTGTCACACGTCCCTGTTCTTGTTTCCTGCTCAAACTGATCTAATATTCCATTGTAGAAAGCGGGGTAACTAGTGGGTATTGACCTTGACTGCGTTATAGACTCTCCTTTACACGTGTAATTTGTATGGCATCATTGGAATAATAATCATAAAACAAGAAAGCAATTTTTCTTTGGATTTTTCCTTGAGTGGAGAAACTTTTGAAGAATTTGACCCCTTTTGATACTGAACTCAATTCAAGTAGGTAAACCTTTCCAGAATATGAGGTGCCGACTGCCCCAACTCTCTCCTACACCCCCCACCCCAGCCTCTCACCTTTTTATAAAGGTCAATGTCTTAACTAGAACTGTTAACCTTATAACTACAATCCTTTCCAGGTCTTTCTTTCCCCAAACTGACTTTGATCTCTTCCATGATACCACATTGTCATATTTGGTATTATATGCTGAGATGAAAGAAAAGGATGTTTGTTACCTTTTCACTCTCATTATCAAGAGCTGAAGTGGCCTCATCCAACAATAAGATTTTTGGTTTTCGGAGAAGAGCCCTTGCAATTGCTAGTCTTTGTTTCTGGCCGCCAGAAAGTTGTGTTCCTTTCAGACCAACTTGTGTGTTGTATTTCTTTTACAGGAACATGCAATTAAGAAAGCAAGACTCCCTTATTTAAATTAGCATGGCAACTGTGGGCGAGAACCATCTAAATATTTCAAATTTTGCTACTCTTGAAAATTTGTGTCCCAACAAGTGCTAAAGTCTATTCTTGGGCTCTGGTGCAAATAAATACTAAACCAGCAGTAAACACTACCATCTCATTTACATGTCTAATCTGATCAAAAATAGCAGACCTTTGCCATTATGTTTCTACAAGGAATTATTTGAATTAAAGCATAAGCATGCACACATGAAAATTATTGGCCAGAAAATTTTCAGTAAACACAAGTCATTTTCCATTCATTTACATTACCTTCCATTTTCAGGTCGAAATTAATCTATTTAAAATTTTTTTTTTTTTTTTTGCATGGGTAGGCACTGGAATCGAACCCAGGTCTCAGGCATGGCAGGTGAGAATTCTGCCACTGAGCCACCATCACACAGCCTCCAAATTACTTAATCTATTTTAAAACAAAGGAATCAGTGGGTTACTGTAGTTTGGCTCTTGGTAAACCTCTCTGGGTATATCCCTCCAGATGCTGGGAAGTTATTCTTGGCAGTATCTTCCCAGCAATAAATCAGGCCAGAATCTTGACACAGTCCATTCATCTTTTCAGGCCATAATGGTGGTATCTAGCATTTCACAATGTTTCCTCAGTTCTTTTATTTACTAATGTACCCTTCTCCACTGTTTTCACCTATGCAAGGGAAAGGAAATTTCACATATATCCTGGAGCCATTGTGGTCCCCTAAATCATGATTTGTCAGTTCAGTTGGTTCAAGCAGATCCCAGCTTTTTTTCTAAGGTTGTATCATTGGCTTTGTTTCCCTCCAGCATTTTACCCTACTTTCTAGTAACCCTTTCCAGTTATGTAACAGATACATGCCATTGGTTCCATGGCAAGAATGTATGGATAGATCAGCTCTATTGGGAAAGCAAGTCCAAGTGTACAGCCTTTTAAAGGTGGATCTGTAGAAGTATCATGGAGAAGACACAGCACAAGGTTAATACACTTCAAATGCTGGAGAAGCGTGAGTTAACTGCCTTTCTCTCTATATCTCACTGACTTCAAGAGGTGCCTCTGGGCAGAGTGGGTGCCAAGAGCCTATTGTGACAAATGTGTCTACTTCACCATCTCAAGAGTTTGCTTTTTAATTTAATATGTACAGTTGCTTCCTTTACATCAAACAATGTATGTCTGAATTACTAAAGCCCAGTAGGAAGTATCTTTCTACAGTGAATGCTCTACAAAAAACACAGATTTTAGCTATCACCTTGTGATTTAACCTGGGGCTGCCAGCAGGCTGTGCCCCTTCCTCCCAAAATAAATTTTATTAAATTCAGAATCATAGGGCAGGATAATCAGATAAAGCTATGTTTGTCATTCTAAATTAGAGAATCCAAACTTAAACCAAAAATTGGGAGGGGATGGGGTGATAATGGGCTTGTAGTCTTTTTGTCAATCTAGCTCAAATTGCCCATAGATTTTTCATGTGTAACCGAAGAAGGTACAAAACTAACTTAGAAATCTTGGCCTTTTTTGTATTGCAGGAAGATGCAAGATTCAAGAATGAATTGGATGAAAATTAAGTTCATATGTTTTCTCTCATCAAGCAATATAATATATATGTATATATAAATGATTTATAATCTTATTTATATATATAAATGATAAAATTATAAATCTCCATTTATAACAGATTATAAATGGAGATATACACACAATCTCAATTGTGAGTTAGAAACATTTTCAGATATTTAACCTGAAAGTTTTTGCTTTTGTTTTTAAATAAAAAAATAGCAGTCCCATTATCTGTTTAAACTGAAATTTCGAACCAGTTTTCTGGCAAACATTGGGATGACAAGTGCCTGAAATCACGTCTTTTATGGAAGCTTAAGGGATAATGGCTCCCTCATTAAGAATTTAGAGCTAAAAGCCCATTGAGTCTTAGGAGGAAACACCAGAAAAAAGCTAATTCTAAATCAACTGCATTCTGGACAATTCTTTCTGGCCCTGGAAGGGTGGTTCCAGGAGTTGAGGTCCAGCTCCAGAAGCCATGATGTAGCTTGACTAAGAGATGTCCCTTGGTGATACTTGTGATCATTACGGGAAATCTACCCATAGTGTGTGTTCTCAGAGGATCCTAGAGATCTACTGTTGCCTCAGCTTCTCTCCTATGCCCAAGGCCTGTATTTCCAAATGTCTGCAGGATATCTTCATTGATATATTATTTTAGCTGGGATGTACTCTACCGGCTATGGATTGGCTTTTATAAAGGGGATTTATTAAGTTAGAAGATTACAGTTATAAGGCCATAAAAACGTCCAAACTAAGGCATCTGGGAAAGAAAACCCTGACTCAGAGGAAAGACCGGTGTCCAGGATTTCTGTGTCAGCTGGGAAGGCATGTGGCTGGCGTCTGAGGTCCTTTCTCCCCTTCATTGTTTTGTGCTTCTATTTCCAGTGACTGCCTCTCAAGGTGTCTGTGAGCCCTCATTTAGCTTCTCTGTATTGGCTTTCTCTAGGTTCTGGTTTGCTTAGCATCTCATGGGAAGGTATATGGCAACATCTGCTGGGCTCTGGTTTCTAACTGCTCTCCAAACATCTGTGTTGGTACTCCAAGCATCTCCAAATTTCTGTGTCTGAGCTTTCTCCAAAATGTTTCCCCTTTTAAAGAACTCCAGTAAACTAAGTAAAACCCACCTTGAATCTTGAATAGGCAGGGTTACATCTCTAATCAAAAGGTCACACTCACAATTGGGCATGTCAATCTCCATGGAAACAATCTAATCAAAAGGTCACACTCACAATTGGGTATGTCACATCTCTATGGAAACAACCTAACTGAGAGGTCCCACCAAACAATATTGGATCAGGATTAAAAGAACATGGCTCCCGGACTTCCGGAGAAGATGGCGGCTTATTAAGACGCGCGGGTCTTAGTTCCTCCTCCAGAAAAGCAACTAAAGAAACAGAAACAATACGAAACAGCTCCCGGAGTCACGACAGATACAAAAAAGACAGCGTACCCCATTCTGGAACAGCTGAACAGGCAGGGAGAATCTGCTGCGGTGAGATACGCAAGGGGCGCGCGTTTTCCCGGCCGGGGCGGCTGGCGACTGGGGTCCCCTCCACGCACGTGGCTCCCCGGTCTGACTGGGAACGTTGGATAGCGGGGCCCTCCCGTCACGCTTGGCGTTTCGGGCCAGCAGGGCAATTGGGACCGGCACTCTCCCAAGCCGCAGCGGCCAGCGACCCCCACCTCCACGCGCGGTTTCCCGAGCCGACTGCCCCACAGAGAGACAAGCGCCACGAGCGCCACCTACTGGGCAGGAAAAGAAAAACAGAGCCCAGAGATTTCACAGAAAAAGCTTTCAACCAGCTGGGTCCCACACCCAGGGAAATCTGATCAAATGCCCAGACACCAGCAGAAAATAATGGATGACGCTCGGAAAATTGAAGATATGGCCCAGTCAAAGGAACAAACCAATAGTTCGAATGAAATACAGGAGCTGAGACAACTAATGCTGAATATACGAACAGAAATGGAAAAATTCTTCAAAAACCAAATCAATAAATTGAGGGAGGACATGAAGAAGACATGGGCTGAACAAAAAGAAGAAATAGAAAATCTGAAAAAACAAATCACAGAACTTATGGGAGTGAAGGACAAAGAAGAAAAAATGGAAAAAACAATGGATACCTACAATGGTAGATCTAAAGAGACAGAAGCTACAATTAGTGAACTGGAGGATGGAACATCTGAATCCCAAAAAGAAACAGAAACTATAGGGAAAAGAATGGAAAAACTTGAGCAGGGGATCAGGGAACTGAATGACAATATGAAGCGCACAAATATACGTGTTGTGGGTGTCCCAGAAGGAGAAGAGAAGGGAAAAGGAGGAGAAAAACTAATGGAAGAAATTATCACTGAAAATTTCCCAACTCTTATGAAAGACCTAAATTTGCAGATCCAAGAAGTGCAGCGCACCCCAAAGAGAATAGACCCAAATAGGCGTTCTCCAAGACACTTACTAGTTAGAATGTCAGAGGTCAAAGAGAAAGAGAGGATCTTGAAAGCAGCAAGAGAAAAACAATCCATCACATACAAGGGAAACCCAATAAGACTATGTGTAGATTTCTCAGCAGAAACCATGGAAGCTAGAAGACAGTGGGATGATATATTTAAATTACTAAAAGAGAAAAACTGCCAACCAAGACTCCTATATCCAGCAAAATTGTCCTTCAAAAATGAAGGAGAAATTAAAACATTTATAGACAAAAAGTCACTGAGAGAATTTGTGACCAAGAGACCAGCTCTGCAAGAAATACTAAAGGGAGCACTAGAGTCAGATACGAAAAGACAGAAGAGAGAGGTATGGAGTAAAGTGTAGAAAGAAGGAAAATCAGATATGATATATATAATACAAAAGCCAAAATGGTAGAGGAAAATATTATCCAAACAGTAATAATACTAAAAGTTAATGGACTGAATTTCCCAATCAAAAGACATAGAATGGCAGAATGGATTACCACCCAGCAATACCACTGCTAGGTAGCTACTCAAGGGACTTAAGGGCAAAGACACAGACGGACATTTGCACACCAGTGTTTATAGCAGCATTATCTACAATTGCAAAGAGATGGAAACAGCCAAAATGTTCATCAACAGACGAGTGGCTAAACAAACTGTGGCGTATACCTACGATGGAATATTATGCAGCTTTAAGACAGAATAAACTTATGAAGCATGTAATAACATGGATGGACCTAGAGAACATTATGCTGAGTGAATCTAGCCCAAAACTAAAGGACAAATACTGTAAGGTCCCACTGATGTGAACCGACATTCGAGAATCAGCTTGGAATATATCATTGGTAACAGAGACCAGTAGGAGTTAGAAACAGGGTAAGATAATGGGTAATTGGAGCTGAAGGGATACAGACTGTGCAACAGGACTAGATACAAAAACTCAAAAATGGACAGCACAATAATACCTAAGTGTAATGTAACTAGGTTGGAACACTGAATGAAGCTGCACCTGAAATATGGTTTTTTTGTTTGTTTGTTTGTGTGTTTCTATCTTTTGTTTTTGTTTTTTTCTTTTTCCTTTATATATATATATATATATTATTAGTATTATTATTTTAATTCTCTTCTCTATATTAACATTCTATATCTTTTTCTGCTGTTTTGCTAGTTCTTTTCCTAAATCGATGCAAATGTACTAAGAAATGATGATCATACATCTATGTGATGATACTAAGAATTACTGAGTGCATTTGTAGAATGGAATGATTTCTAAATGTTGTGTTAATTTCTTTTCTTTTTTTTGATTAATAAAAAAATTAAAAAAAAAAAAGAACATGGCTCCCTCCCTCTCTTCCTCCCTCCCTCCTATTTCTTACAGTTCTAAGGCCATAAAAATGTCCAACTAAAGCATCCACAGAAATTTGACTCCGAATACATTTCTGACATTGAGAAATGTTTCCATCTACAAATAATGATGTAAATATGGAGACAATTAAGGAAAAGAATTCCATTCAAAATAGCCACTAAAAGAATCAAGCATTTCAGAATAAGCTCAGTCAGGGAAGTAAAGGACCTGTACACGGAAAACAACAAAATACAGTTTAAAGAAATTAAAGACTATCTAAACAGATGGAAAGATATTCTGTGGTCATGGATAGGAAGGTTGAATGTTGTTAAGATGTCAGTCCTACCCAATCTATAGATTCAATGCAATAACAATAAAAATTCCAACAACCTATTTTGAAGACTTGGAAGAGCTAGTTACCACATTCACTTGGATGGGAAAGAAACCTTGAATAGCTAAAGCTATTCTAAAATAGAAGAGCCAAGTGGATCATTAACACTTCCTGACTTTAAAGCTTACTACAAGGACACAATCATCAAAACAGCATGGTATTGGCACAAAGATAGAAGTAATGATCAATGGAATGGAATTGAGAGTATGGAGACTGACCATCAAATTTATGGTCAATTGATATTCAACAAGGCTCCCAAATCTATTGAATTGGAACAGAATAGTCTTTTCAATAAATGGGCTTAGGAAAACTGGGTATTAATAGTAGAAAGAATAAACGAGGACCCATATCTTATACCTTATACAAAAATGAACTCAAAATGGATTAAAGATCTAAATATAAGAGCCAGTGCTATAAAACTCCTAGAAGAAAACATAGGGAAACATTTTCAAGACCTGGTAATAGGAGTTAATGTCCCCAACTTTACATCTAAAGCATAAGCAATGAAAGGAAAAATAGATAAATGGGAGCTCCTTAAAATCAAAAGCTTTTGTGCCTCAAAGGATTTTGTTGAAAAGGTGAAGAGGCAGCCAACTCAATGGGAGAAAAATATTTGGAAACCATACATCAGATAAAGATCTGATATCGCAAGTATCTAAAGAAACTATACAATACAATGACAAAAGAATAAGCAATACAATTATAAAATGGGCAAAAAAATTGAATAGACGTTTTCTTTCTTTTTTAAAAAATATTTTTTATAAACAACAGACAGACATACAAACATTCTTGACATGTTTACAATCAATGGCTCACAATATCATCACATAGTTGTGTACTCATCACCATGATCATTTTTTGAACATCTCCATCTCTCCAGCCAAAGAAAGAAAAAAGAAAAAACTCATATATGCTATACCCCTTACTACTCCCTTTCATTGACCACTAATATTTCAATCTACTCAATTTATTTTAACCTTTTGTTCCCGCTATTATTTATTTTTTATCCATATCTTTTATTCATCTGTCCATACTGTAGATAAAAGAAGCATCGGACACAAGTTTTCACAATCACACAGTCACATTGCAAAAGTGACATTTTTCTGAAGCGCAAATACAAATGGTTAAAAAGCACATGAAGAATTGCTCATCTTTTTTAGATATAAGGGAAATGCAAAGTAAAACTACAATAAGATAACATCTTACACCTGTAAAAATAGCTGCCATTAAACAAACAGGAAACTACAAATGTTGGGCCGGGTGTGGAGAAATTGGAACAATTATTCACTGCCGACAGGGCTGTATAATGATACATTCACTGTGGAAGACAGTGTGGCAATTCTTCAAAAAACTAAACATTTCACTGCCATATGACTCAGCAGTGCCACTACTTGGTATATACCCAGAAGAGGTCTATATGAAAGAAGTGATATTAACGAACATTTGCACACCATGTTCATAGTGGCACTATTCATAATTGCTGAAAGATGAAGGAAAAAAAAGAACATGGCTTGTCCCCACAAGATTTGATTAGGAGTAAAAGAACAAGCCTTTTTTAGGGGTACATAACACTTTCAAACAAGCATATATACCATAGACCCATTGCACTCACTTCCCTCTGGATTGACTCTCTGCTCTTAACATTCCAGGTATGAACCATCAGACAGGTCCACTATCCCTTACTTGAAACCCACAGAGCTCTATGTGTTTAAGAAATCAAACCTTTATATATTTTAGAAGAAAATATGATCTATATACAATATATTATTTAATATCCCCAAAGAGGTCTAGGTTAGCATCCCACAATCAAATATGTGAATATTTGTGCAGAAGTATTTGCTTATGCAGGCAGGTTATCCCACAACCCTCTGAGCTTACATAATAGTTTGTTTATACTCTTCATGTGTTATAATTATTTGTTCATGTGTTGATCTGTGTTGATCTCACCTACTAAGTTTTATATCCCTAAAGGCAAGATTATACTTTATTTATCTTGATATCATCTTTAAATGCTAGTCTGGGTATCCTCACCAAAAAGGTATTCATTAACCGTGTGCTGAAGGAATAATGCATGGACGTTGGGATGGAGTGAATGAAGACAGGGAAATGCCAGTTTTGAAGAAGCCGGATGTGGGAAGATGGATCTGTCCATTAAATTTGAAGTCAAGGAAAAAAAAGTCCTAAGAAAGCAAAGTGTGACTACCACTTCAATTTGCTAAATATTCTTGAGAGGATTAAGATTGATAATATCTTCATGTGTTATATGGGAAAACTTTCTTCCATTGCCTGTTTTATGGTTGGCTATATATTTTTTGACTTATTCAGTGTTGCTGGAAAAGTGAAAGACCGGCCTTTTCTTCTTTTTCAGACTTCTTCTCCACCATTTTTCCATCAAAACTGAGGCTTTATAGTAGGAGGGGATGCTAGGTTCCATTTGTTTGCTGTAGAAAATTAATTCTCTCCAAAGAATTTCAACAAATGACAAGGTTCACTTCCAATTTTGTTTGCAATATGCCTATATCTGAGCTGGAACACATTTTTACATAGCACTCTGAGTACACTGAGACTAGGCATGCCAGCCACAGTGGATAGTTCAGCTGCAATGACCGGTTTGGATTGGCCTTTCTGAAACAAAGCAGGAGCAATACCTGTGTGTCCATCTCTGAGACCCTGGAAACACCATGGCCATGACTCTTCCATCTTTGAGGAAACTTATTGAACCTCTTTATCTGTAAAATGGAGTTATATTGTCCTTGCTGGATTGTGGTAGAGATTCAGCTCAGTGCCTGGTCCCCCATGGGTACTCAGAAATGGAGAGTTTCCTTTCTTCCCTTTCTCAAACTTACTCAAGGTAAGAGGGCAGCCCTCTTTGACATGGAGTACTCACCAGGGACATTTAATTATATGTGGTGGTAGCAGTTTGTAACTGTTGTGTTCCCCAGGAAAGCTATTTTCTTTAATCCTGATTCAAAATTGTTGGGTGGGATATATCTATTTTTTTTATTAATTAACAGAAAAAAAAAATTAACCCAACATTTAGAAATCATACCATTCTACATATGCAATCAGTAATTCTTAACATCATCACATAGATGCATGATCATCGTTTCTTAGTACATTTCCATCGGTTTAGAAGAACTAGCAATACAACCGAAAAAGATATAGAATGTTAATATAGAGAAAAAAATAAAAGTAATAATAGTAAAAACAAAACACAACACAACAAAACAAAACAAAAACCTATAGCTCGGATGCAGCTTCATTCAGTGTTTTAACATGATTACTTTACAATTAGGTATTATTGTGCTGTCCATTTTTGAGTTTTTGTATCTAGTCCTGTTGCACAGTCTGTATCCCAACAGCTCCAATTACCCATTATCTTACCCTGTTTCTAACTCCTGCTGGACTCTGTTACCAATGACATATTCCAAGTTTATTCTCGAATGTCGATTCACATCATTGGGACTATACAGTATTTGTCTTTTAGTTTTTGGTTAGACTCACTCAGCATAATGTTCTCTAGGTCCATCCATGTTATTACATGCTTCATAAGTTTATCCTGTCTTAAAGCTGCATAATATTCCATCGTATGTATATACCACAGTTTGTTTAGCCACTGTTCTGTTGATGGATATTTTGGCTGTTTCCATCTCTTTGCAATTGTAAATAACGCTGCTATAAACATTGGTGTGCAAATGTCCGTTTGAGTTTTTGCCCTTAATACCTTTGAGTAGATTCCCAGCAATGGTATTGATGGGTTGTATGGCAATTCTATATTCAGCTTTTTGAGGAACCGCCAAACTGCCTTCCACAGTGGTTGCACCATTTGACATTCCCACCAACAGTGGATAAGTGTGCCTCTTTCTCCGCATCCTCTCCAGCACTTGTCATTTTCTGTTTTGTTGATAATGGCCATTCTGGTGGGTGTGAGATGATATCTCATTGTGGTTTTGATTTGCATTTCTCTAATGGCCAGGGACATTGAGCATCTCTTCATGTGCCTTTTGGTCATTTGTATTTCCTTTTCTGAGAGGTGTCTATTCAAGTCTTTTTCCCATTTTGTAACTGGGTTGGCTGTCTTTTTGTTGTTGAGTTGAACAATCTCTTTATAAATTCTGGATACTAGACCTTTATCTGATATGTCATTTCCAAATATTGTCTCCCATTGTGTAGGCTGTCTTTCTACTTTCTTGATGAAGTTCTTTGATGCACAAAAGTGTTTAATTTTGAGGAGTTCCCATTTATTTATTTCCTTCTTCAGTGCTCTTGCTTTAGGTTTAAGGTCCATAAAACCGCCTCCAATTGTAAGATTCATAAGATATCTCCCTACATTTTCCTCTAACTATTTTATGGTCTTAGACCTAATGTTTAGATCTTTGATCCATTTTGAACTAACTTTTGTGTAGGGTGTGAGATATGGGTCTTCTTTCATTCTTTTGCATATGGATATCCAGTTCTCTAGGCACCATTTATTGAAGAGACTGTTCTGTCCCAGGTGAGTTGGCTTGACTGCCTTATCAAAGATCAAATGTCCGTAGATGAGCGGGTCTATATCTGAGCACTCTATTCGATTCCATTGGTCAATATATCTATCTTTATGCCAATACCATGCTGTTTTGACCACTGTGGCTTCATAATATGCCTTAAAGTCAGGCAGCGTGAGACCTCCAGCTTCGTTTTTTTTCCTCAAGATGTTTTTAGCAATTTGGGGCACCCTGCCCTTCCAGATAAATTTGCTTATTGGTTTTTCTATTTCTGAAAAATAAGTTGTTGGGATTTTGATTGGTATTGCATTGAATATGTAAATCAATTTAGGTAGGATTGACATCTTAACTATATTTAGTCTTCCAATTCATGAACACGGTATGCCCTTCCATCTATTTAGGTCTTCTGTGATTTCTTTTAGCAGTTTTTTGTATTTTTCTTTATATAGGTTTTTTGTCTCTTTAGTTAAATTCATTCCTAGGTATTTTATTCTTTTAGTTGCAATTGTAAATGGGATTCGTTTCTTGATTTCCTCCTCAGCTTGTTCATTGCTAGTGTATAGAAATGCTACAGGTTTTTGAATGTTGATCTTGTAACCTGCTACTTTGCTGTACTCATTTATTACCTCTAGTAGTTTTGTTGTGGATTTTTCCGGGTTTTCGACGTATAGTATCATATCGTCTGCAAACAGTGATATTTTTTACTTCTTCCTTTCCAATTTTGATGCCTTGTATTTCTTTTTCTTGTCTAATTGCTCTGGCTAGAACCTCCAACACGATGTTGAATAATAGTGGTGATAATGGACATCCTTGTCTTGTTCCTGATCTTAGGGGGAACGTTTTCAATTTTTCCCCATTGAGGATGATATTAGCTGTGGGTTTTTCATGTATTCCCTCTATCATTTTAAGGAAGTTCCCTTGTATTCCTATCTTTTGAAGTGTTTTCAACAGGAAAGGATGTTGAATCTTGTCAAATGCCTTCTCTGCATCAATTGAGATGATCATGTGATTTTTCTGCTTTGATTTGTTGATATGGTGTATTACATTAATTGATTTTCTTATGTTGAACCATCCTTGCATACCAGGGATGAATCCTACTTGGTCATGATGTATAATTCTTTTAATGTGTTGTTGGATACGATTTGCTAGAATTTTATTGAGGATTTTTGCATCTATATTCATTAGAGAGATTGGCCTGTAGTTTTCTTTTTTTGTAATATCTTTGCCTGGTTTTGATATGAGGGTGATGTTCGCTTCATAGAATGAATTAGGTAGTTTTCCCTCCGCTTCGATTATTTTGAAGAGTTTGAGGAGAGTTGGTACTAATTCTTTCTGGAATGTTTGATAGAATTCACATGTGAAGCCGTCTGGTCCTGGACTTTTCTTTTTAGGAAGCTTTTGAATGACTGATTCAATTTCTTTACTTGTGATTGGTTTGTTGAGGTCATCCATGTCTTCTTGAGTCAAAGTTGGTTGTTCATGTCTTTCCAGGAACCCATCCATTTCATCTAAATTGTTGTATTTATTGGCATAAAGTTGTGCATAGTATCCTGTTATTACCTCCTTTATTTATGTGAGGTCAGTAGTTATGTCTCCTCTTCCATTTCTGATCTTATTTATTTACATCCTCTCTCTTCTTCTTTTTGTCAATCTTGCTAAGGGCCCATCAATCTTGCTGATTTTCTCATAGAACCAACTTCTGGCCTTACTGATTTTCTCTATTGTTTTCATGTTTTCAATTTCATTTATTTCTGCCTTAATCTTTGTTATTTCTTTCCTTTTGCTTGCTTTGGGGTTAGTTTGCTGTTCTTTCTCCAGTTCTTCCAAGTGGACAGTTAATTCCTGCATTTTTGCCTTTTCTTCTTTTCTGATATAGGCATTTAGGGCAATAAATTTCCCTCTTAGCACTGCCTTTGCTGCGTCCCATAAGTTTTGATATGTTGTGTTTTCATTTTCATTCGCCTCGAGGTATTTGCTAATTTCTCTAGCAATTTCTTCTTTGACCCACTCGTTGTTTAAGAGTATGTTGTTGAGCCTCCACGTATTTGTGAATTTTCTGGCACTCCGCCTATTATTGATTTCCAACTTCATTCCTTTATGATCCGAGAAAGTGTTGTGTATGATTTCAATCTTTTTAAATTTGTTAAGACTTGCTTTGTGACCCAGCATATGGTCTATCTTTGAGAATGATCCATGAGAACTTGAGAAAACGTGTATCCTGCTGATGTGGGATGTAATGTCCTATAAATGTCTGTTAAGTCTAGCTCATTTATAGTAATATTCAGATTCTCTATTTCTTTATTGATCCTCTGTCTAGATGTTCTGTCCATTGATGAGAGTGGTGAATTGAAGTCTCCAACTATTATGGTATATGAGTTTATTTCCCTTTTCAGTGTTTGCAGTGTATTCCTCACATATTTTGGGGCATTCTGGTTTGGTGCATAAATATTTATGATTGTTATGTCTTCTTGTTTAATTGTTCCTTTTATTGGTATATAGTGTCCTTCTTTGTCTCTTTTAACCCAGTTGAGGTCTAATTTGTTGGATATTAGTATAGCCACTCCTGCTCTTTTCTGGTTGTTATTTGCATGAAATATCTTTTCCCAACCTTTCACTTTCAACCTATGTTTATCTTTGGGTCTAAGATGTGTTTCCTGTAGACAGCATATAGAAGGATCCTGTTTTTTAATCCATTCTGCCAATCTATGTCTTTTGATTGGGGAATTCAGTCCATTAACATTTAGTGTTATTACTGTTTGGATAATATTTTCCTCTAATATTTTGCCTTTTGTGTTATATATATCATATCTGACTTTCCTTCTTTCTACACTCTTCTCCATACCTCTCTCTTCTGTCTTTTTGTATCTGACTCTAGTGCTCCCTTTAGTATTTCTTCCAGAGCTGGTCTCTTGGTCACAAATTCTCTCAGTGACTTTTTGTCTGAGAATGTTTTAATTTCTCCCTCATTTTTGAAGGATAATTTTGCTGGATATAGGAGTCTTGGTTGGCAGTTTTTCTCTTTTAGTAATTTAAATATATCATCCCACTGTCTTCTAGCTTCCATGGTTTCTGCTGAGAAATCTACACATAGTCTTATTGGGTTTCCCTTGTATGTGATGGATTGTTTTTCTCTTGCTGCTTTCAAGATCCTCTCTTTCTCTTTGACCTCTGACATTCTAACTAGTAAGTGTCTTGGAGAACGCCTATTTGGGTCTAATCTCTTTGGGGTGCGCTGTACTTCTTGGATCTGGAATTTTAGGTCTTTCATAAGAGTTGGGAAATTTTCAGTGATAATTTCTTCCATTAGTTTTTCTCCTCCTTTTCCCTTCTCTTCTCCTGCTGGGACACCCACAACACGTATATTTGTGCGGTTCATATTGTCCTTGAGTTCCCTGATACCCTGTTCAAATTTTTCCATTCTTTTCCTGATAGTTTCCATTTCTTTTTGCAATTCAGATGTTCCATCCTCCAAATCACTAATTCTATCTTCTGTCTCTTTAAATCTATCATTGTAGGTATCCATTGTTTTTTCCATCTTTTCTACTTTATCCTTCACTTCCATAAGTTCTGTGATTTGTTTTTTCAGTTTTTCTATTTCTTCTTTTTGTTCATCCCATGCCTTCTTCATGTCCTTCCTCAATTTATTGATTTGGTTTTTGAAGAGGTTTTCCATTTCTGTTCGTATATTCAGCATTAGTTGTCTCAGCTCTTGTGTCTCATTTGAACTATTGGTTTGTTCCTTTGACTGGGCCATATTCTCAATCTTCTGAGCGTGGACCGTTATCTTCTGCTGCTGGCATCTGGGCATTTAGTCAGATTTCCCTGGGTGTCGGACCCAACAAGGTTGTTAGATTTTTCTGTGAAATCTCTGGGTTCTGTTTTTCTTATCCTGCCCAGTAGGTGGCGCTCATGGCACATGTTTGTCTCACGTGTTTGGAAGGGATCCCCCCGGTCACCATTCTCCGCGGCCTGGGGATTTCCAATCCAATTCTCTCAGTTGGTTCGGGGGACCGCGCGTTTTGGGGGTGTCAGCTGCCGCGGCTTGAGGGGACCCCGTGGCTCCTTTATTAATTTCCCTATTGGTGCCGGCCACAGCGGGCCCGGGGAATTCGCTACCGGACCAGAAAGCCGCCCGCAGGGGAGGGCCACCGCGGCTTGGGTAGCCCTCCAATCCGAGACTCGTAGCCGAACCAGGAAGCCACCCGCAAAAGAGGGGCACCGGCCACCGCGGCTTGGTAAACTTGCCTCTCCGAGACTCTCAGCTGGCCTGGGAAGGAGGGAGGGAGGAGCTCCGGCTGCCACAGCTGCCGCTGCTCGGAGGTTCGCGCGCCGCTCGGGGATCTCACCGCAGCCGATTCTCGCAGTCAGACTAGCCAGTCCAGACTGGTGTACGCTGTGTGTCCATTTCCTACCGTGGCCCCGGGAGCTGTTCTGCACTGTTTCTGTTCACCTAGTAGTTTCTCTGGAGGAGGAACCAAGACGCACGTACCTTACTAAGCCGCCATCTTGGCCCCTGGTTCATGTGGGATATTTTTGATTAAGTAGTTTCCATGCAGATGTGACCCACCCAATCCTGAGAAAGCTGTTGGAAACATAACACCAAAGATTCCAGCAGATGCAAACCACATGCCTTCCCAGATGACAAAGGTGTTCTGGACACACTGGCTTTTCTTGAGTCAAGGTATCTTTATCTTGACACCTCAGTTGGGCATTTTTATGGCCTTAGAGCTGTAAACTTGTAACATAGTAAATTCCCTTTTTGAAAGCCGTTCCATTTCTGATATATTGCATTCCAGTCTGACCCCATCTTAACTAATTCCATCTCAAAGACCGGATTTACAAATAAGGTCACATTCACAGATACTGGGCTGGAATTTTTAGCAAACCCCAAACAGTGGTTTTTCTTAGAATTCTCTGGCTTTAATGTTTTAAATGATTATTTCTTGACAATAGATTTCCGTATGGTTCTGAAAGTTTTTGAAGGAAGGTAGTAACATGAAGATGAACTGAAGTTAAATGTTAAATTTGAAAACTTGAGACACAAACTATTCTTTCTTTTAGAAAATAACAACTTGGTCCTCAACGTTTACTTTAAAAGGTTAGTGCTCTGAATCTCTGGAATACGTAGTTTTGCGTAAATGAAGAGTGCCATGAAAAGAATGAAAGAGAAATAATTTAAGAATTAAAGATGATGGTAGAAATTAAAAATGGACAGCATTTTACCATATACAAAGTTTAAAGAGAAGAACAATCAGGGCTTTGTGGACAGTGCTTTGTCCATGATTTAACAACATTGTGAGTACTTTTGGTTATAAAGGGAGTTACCATTGAAAAACATCCACAGAGTCACAATATTTATAAAATATAGGTTAATCCCCCCATTATACGTAATACTTCAGAACCTTTCCAGGGTTAAGGAAACTGCTAACGACCAGTTTCTAGCTACAAGCAGCATTTGAAAGAAATGTGAAAAAACATTTGATATAGAGATGAGATAGTGAGGGAAGATTTAACAGTGACAAAAGCTGGAGATTATAGTGATTATTATTGTTATCCTTCATCAAAGAACAGGGCTCTAGATCAGTTTGAACATGTTTGTTATTAAATTTGGGTATTACCTTTTAAAAAGAATCATTTAATCATATTAACATTTGTTTTGATTAAAAGTAGGATCTCTTATTTTATTTTACTTTATTTTGTTTTTTATTTATGTGTGTGTTGATGTGAACAAAGATATTGCGAGGACCTACAATTAAAAATACCTGTTTCTGTGTACTGCTTCTGAGTTTGTGTCAACGCTTGCTCTGCCAAAGCCTTCTCAACATTTAGCTAAGTATTTTTACTTTTCTGAGATTTTGTGCCAGCTGTCACAGCCAATAGAGAGATCAAGGTGATACAAATGGCAGACAATGAATTTTTCCTCTAGTGGGGAGGGATGACGCTTGTTCTAGTTTGCTAGCTGTCTGAATGCAATATACCAGAAACAGAATGGCTTTTAAAAAGGGGAATTTAATAAGTAGCTAGTTTACAGTTCTAAGACCGAGAAAATGTCCCAATTAAAGCAAATCTGTAGAAATGTCCAATCAAAGGCATCCATCCAGGAAGATACCTTGGTTCAAGAAGGCCGATGAAGTTCAGGGTTTCTCTCTCAAGTGAGAGGGCACGTGGTGAACACAGTCAGAGTTTCTCTCCCAACTAGAAAGGTACGTGGTGAACACAGTCAGGGTTCCTCTCTCATCTGGAAGGGCACATGGTGAACACGGCATCATCTGCTAGCTTCTTCTCCTGGCTTCCTCTTTCATGAAGCTCCTCGGGAGACATTTTCCTTCTTCATCTCCAAAGGTCACTGGCTGGTGGACTCTGCTTCTCCTGGTTATGTCATTCTGCTCTGCTCTCTCTCAATCTCCCATTCTCCAAAATGTCTCCTCTTTTATAGGACTCCAATAAACCAATTAAGACCCACCCAAATGGGTGGAGACATGTCACCTAATCCAGTTTAACAACCACTCTTGACTAAATCACATCATCCAGGGAGATGATCTGATTATAGTTTCAAACATACAGTATTGAATAGGGATTATTCTGCCTTTGTGAAATGGGATTTTGGTTAAAACATGGCTTTTCTAGGGGGCATACATCCTTTTAAACCAGCACAGTGCTAAATAAGTATTCATGGTAATTTCAGATTGTGTTAAATGCCCTGAAGAAAATGCTCTGTGTGATGTGGTGGGGATGATGTTAAATGCAGTGTCTAGGGAAAGCCTCTGCAAAGGTAACATTTGAAAAGGGCTTGAATGCCAAAGAGCCTGCTAGACAAATAGCCAGAGTAAGAAACAGCAGATGTAAATGTCCTGAGGTAGGGAAGAACATGGAGTATTCATGAGACAAACAAGTGGCCCTGTGTGGCTGGAGAAGAGTGAGCAGGTGGTAAGGACAGAGCTGGAGAGGTAGGTAGGGCTTTGTCAACCACTTAAGTTATCTAACTTTATTCTAAGTGCAAAAGGGTTGCCTTTATGAGGTCTTAGGCAGGGGAGGGATAAGATCTAGTTTATGTTTTTTTCTTTATTAGAGAAGTTGTATGTTTACAGCAGAATCATGCATAAAATACAGTATTCCCATACACCACCCCAACACCTTGCATTGTTGTGGAACACTTGTTACAACTGATAACACATTTTTATAGTTGTACTATTAATTACAGTCCATAGCTTAGTTTAGGGTTCACTGTTTGTGTAGTGCAGTTCACTGTTTGTGTAGTGCATCAAATTTATTCAGTTGCCATATATACAATCTAACATTTCTCCTTTTAATCATATTCAGATATATATTTCAGTGCTGTTAATTGTGTTCATAATGTTGCGCTACCATCACCATCATCCACTACCGAAACATTTTTATCATGCCATCAAATTCTGTATATCTGAAGCCTTAACTTCCCATTCTCTATCCCCATCCCATCCCTTGGGGACCATTATTCTAGATTCTGACTATGAGTTTGCTTATTCTAATTGTTTCAAATCAGTGGGATCATACAATATTTACCCTTTTGTGTCTGGCTTATTTCACTCAACATGATGCTTTCCGGGTTCATCCATGTTGTCACATGTAGCAGGACTTTATTCTTTTTTTACCACTGAATAATATTGCATTGAATGGCTATACCACTAGTTTGATTATATATTCATTGGTTGATGGATATTTGGGTTGTTTTCATCTTTTGGCAGTTGTGAATAATGTTGCTATGAACATCAGTGTCCAAATAGCTGTTCTAGTCCCTGTTTTCAATTCTTTTGGATCTATACCTAGTAGTGGGATTACTGGGTCATATGGTAGTTCTATCCTTAGCTTTCTGAAGAACCGCCAAGCTATCTTCTACAATGACTGCACCATTTTACATTGCCATCTGCAATAAAACAGTGTTCCTACTTCTCCACATCCTCTCCAATGATCGTTATTTTCCATTAAAATAAAATTAGTATCCATTCTAATGGTTGTAAAATGGTATCTCATTGTGGTTTTGATTTGCATTTTCCTGGTGGCTAATGATGTTGAACATATTTTCATGTGCTTTGTGGCCATTTATATATTTTATTTGTAGAGATGTCTGTTCAAGTCTTTTGCCCATTTTTAAAGTGGGTTGTTAATTTTTTGTTGTTAAGCTGAAGGCTTTCTTTACATATTTTGGATATTAATCTTTTATTGGACATGTGGTTTCTAAATATTTTCTTCCATTGTGTAGGTTGTCATTTTATTTTCAGGATGAAGTCCTTTGAAGAAGAGAAGTTCTTACTTTTGATGAGGTCCAATTTATTTTTTCTTTTGTTGCTTCTGCTTTGGATGTAAAGTCTAAGAAACCATTTCCTAAAACAAGATCCTGAAGGTGCATTGCTACATTTTCTTCTGGCAGTTTGATAGTTCTAGCTCTTACACATTAGATCTTTTATCTGCTTTGAGTTGATTTTTCTTGAGTTGATTTTCTTTTATTGCAAAGAGAAATCCAGTTTTCACAGCACCATTTCTTTTTTTTTTTTTTTAACTTTTTTAATTAAAAAATTAACAAACAAAACATTTAGAAATCATTCCATTCTACATATATAATCAGTAATTCTTAATATCATCACATAGTTGCATATTCATCATTTCTTAGTACATTTGCATCGATTTAGAAAAAGAAATAAAAAGATAGCAGAAAAAGAAATAAAATGATAATAGAGAAAAAAAAAACTATATGTACTATACCCCTTACCCCTCGCTTTCATTTACCACTATTTCAAACTGAATTTATTTTAACATTTGTTCCCCCTATTATTTACTTGTATTCCATATGTTCTACTCTTCTGTTGACATAGTAGCTAAAAGGAGCATCAGACATAAGGTTTTCACATTCACAGAGTCTCATTGTGAAAGCTATATCATTGTTCAGTCATCATCAAGAAACATGGGTACTGGAACACAGCACTACATTTTCAGGCAATTCCCTCCAGCCTCTCCACTACATCTTGAACAACAAGGTGATATCTACTTAATGTGTAAGAATAACCTCCAGGATAACCTCTCGACTCTGTTTGGAATCTGTCAGCCATTGACACTTTGTCTCACTTTACTCTTCCCCTTTTTGGTCGAAAAGGTTCTCTCAGTCTCTTGATGTTAATTCTCAGCTCATTCTAGGGTTTTTCTCAGTCCTTTGATGCTGAGTCTCAGCTCATTCCAGGATCTTTGTCCCACGTTGCCAGGAAGGTCCACACCCCTGGGAGTCATGTCCCACGCAGAGAGGGGGAGTGTGGTGAGACTGCTCATCATATTGACAGCACCATTTCTTGAAGAGAGTTGTTCTTTCCCAATTGAGTAGTCTTTGCCACCTTTTCAAAAATCAGCTGGCCGTAAATATGTAGGTGGATTTCTGAACTCTCAATTCTATTCCATTGATCTACTTGTCTGTCCTTATGCCAGTACCATGCTGTTTTTTTTAACATTCTTTTTTTTAATCACATAGTTGTATATTCATCATTGTGATCATTTCTTAGAACATTTGCATCAATTCAGAAAAAGAAATAAAAAGAAAACAGAAAAAAAATTTATACCCCTTACCCCTCCCTTTCATTGATCACTAGGATTTCAATCTACTAAATTTATTTTAACATTTGTTCCCCCCATTATTTATTTATTTTTAATACATATGTCTACTCATCTGTCCGTAAGGTAGATAAAAGAAGCATTAGACACAAGATTTTCACAGTCACATAGTCACATTGCGAAAGCTGTATCGTTATACAATCATTACAAGAAACATGGCTACTGGAACACAGCTTTACATTTTCAGTTCCATCCAGCTTCTCTGTTATGCCTTAACTAAAAAGGTGATATCTAATTAATGTATAAGATTAACCTCCAGGATAACTTCTCGACTCGGTTTGGAATCTCTCAGCCATTGACACTTTATTTTGTCTCATTTCTCTCTTCCACCTTTTGGTCGAGAAGGTTTTCTCAATTCCTTGATGCTGAGTTCCAGCTCATTCTAGGATTTCTGTCCCACATTGCCAGGAAGGTCCACACCCCTGGGAGTCATGTCTCACATAGAGAGAGGGAGGACAGTGAGTTTGCTTGTCATGTTGGCTGAGAGAGAGAGAGGCCACATCTGAGCAGCAAAAGAGTTTTTCTTGGGGGTGACTCTTTTTTTAAAAAAATTTATTTATTTATTAATTAAAAAAATTTAACAAGAAACGAACTAAAACATTAACATGTGATCATTCCATTCTATATATATAATCAGTAATTCACAATATCATCACTTAGTTGCATATTCATCATTTCTTAGAACATTTACATCAGTTCAGAAAAGAATTAAAAAAGAAATAAAAAGACAACAGAAAAAGAAACAAAAACAGAAAAAAATTATACACACCATACCCCTTACCCCTTGTTTCCAATGATCACTAGCATTTCAAACTACATTTATTTTAACATTTGTTCCTCCATTATTTATTTTTATTCCATATGTTCTACTCATCTGTTGACAAGGTAGATAAAAGGCGCATCAGACACAAGGTTTTCACAATCACACAGTCACATTTTGAAAGGTATATCATTATTCAATCACCATCATCAAGAAACATGGCTACTGGAACACAGCTCTACATTTTCAGGCAATTCCCTCCAGCCTCTCCATTACATCTTGAATAACAAGGTGATATCTACATAATGCATAAAAATAACCTCCAGGATAACCTCTTGACTCTGTTTGGAATCTCTCAGCCATTGACACTTTGTCTCATTTCACTCTTCCCCTTTTTGGTGAGAAGGTTTTCTCAATCCCTTGATGGTGAGTGTCAGCTCATTCTAGGATTTCTGTCCCAGATTGCCAGGAAGGTCCACACCCCTGGGAGTCATGTCCCACGTAGACAGGGGGAGGGTGGTGAGTTTGATTGTTGTGTTGGCTGGAGAGAGAGGCCACATCTGAGCAACAAAAGAGGCTCTCTTGGGGGTGACTCTTAGGCCTAATTTTAAATACGCTTAACCTCTCCTTTGAGGGGTTAAGTTTCTTATGAACAACCCCCAAGATTGGGGGCTCAGCCTATTGCTTTGGTTGTCCCCACTGCTTGTGAGAATATCAAGAATTCTCCAGTTGGGGAAGTTGAATTGTCCCCCTTTCTCACCATTCCCCCAAGGGGACTTTGCATATACTTTTTTATTCACTGTTAAAACTGATAAAACCCTTCTGGAACTTATTGAGGCATCACTCTGAACAAAGTCACAAAATCTCATGCCTTACTCAAGTTTCCATGTACTTTATAGCATTCAATTAAGCTGTCCATATAAGTTATATTAGGAAATGCACTAGTCAAAATATAAATTGTGTACCAAATAAATATTTTTTGCTTCAGTCTCACACATAAGTTAAAGTTTTAAAATATTAATTACCATCTATTTTCAACACCCTGCATTATTGGCATTCCTTTGTTCTTCCTCATGGAAAACATCTTTAAATTTGTACATTTAGTCACTATCATTATACACACTAGGCATTCCTAGATTATACCACCTCAGCCTTTATCATTTTTCTTTCCTTCTGATTTCATTTGTGCCCCCCGGCCTCCTCCCTCTATCATTCCCACATTCAGCTTCATTCAGTGTTCCAACATTGTTTTATTACAGTTAGGTAGTATTGTGCTATCCATTTCTGATTTTTTGCAATCAGTCCCTTTGCACAATCTGCATCCCTTCAGTTCCAATTATCCAATATCTTACCCTATTTCTATCTCCTGATGACTTCTGTTCTTAACTGAAATTATCCAAGTTCATTTATTAATGCTAGTTCGTATCAGTGACACCATACAGTATTTATCCTTTTGTTTCTGGCTAATCTCACTCAGCATAATGTCTTTAAGGTCCATCCATGTTGTTACATACTTCATAACTTTATTCTGTCTTACAGCTGCATAATATTCCATCATATGTCTATACCACAGCTTGTTTAGCCACTTGCTGTTGATGGACATTTTGGCTGTTTCCATTTCTTGGTAATTGTAAATAATGCTGCTGTAAACATTGGTGTGCAAATGTCTGCTTGTGTCTTTGCTCTTCTGTTCTTTGAGTAGATACCTAGTAATGGTACTGCTGGGTCATATGGCAATTCTATATTTAGCTTCCTGAGGAACTGCCAAACTGCTTTCCACAGCAGTTGTACCATATTACATTCCCACCAATAGTGGGTAAGTGTGCCTCTTTCTCCACATCCTCTCCAACACTTGCCGTTTTCTGTTTTATTGATAATGGCCATTCTGGTGGGTGTGAGATGATATCTCATTGTGGTTTTGATTTGCATTTCCCTAATAGCCAGGGAAGTTGAGCATCTTTTCAGGTGCCTTTTGGCCATTTATATTTCCTCTTTTGAGAAGTGTCTGTTCAAGTCTTTTGCCCATTTTGTAGTTGGGTTGTCTGTCTTTTTGTTGTTGAGTTGAACAATCTCTTACTATATTCTGGATACCAGACCTTTACTGATTTATGGTTTCCAAATATTGTCTCCCATTGTGTAGGCTATCTTTTTACTTTCTTGACAAAGTTCTTTGATGCACAAAAGTGTTTAATTTTGATGAGTTCGCATTTCTTTCTATCTTGCTTCAATGCTCTTGCTTTGGGTGTAAGGTCTAGAAAACTGCCTCCTAGTATAAGACTTATAAGATATTTCCTTACATTTTCTTTGAACAGTTTTATCATCTTAGATCTAATGTTTAGGTTTTTAATCCATTTTGAGTTAACTTTTGTATAGGGTGTGAGATATGGGTTCTCTTTCATTCCTTTGCATATAGATATCCAATTCACTAGGCACCATTTATTGAAGAGACTGTTCTGTCCTAGGTGAGTTGGCTTGAATGCCTTATCAAAGATCAATTGTCCATAGATGAGAGGGTCTATATCTGAACACTCTATTTGATTCCACTAGTCAATATAGCTATCTTTATGCCAGTACCATGCTGTTTTCACCACTGTAGCTTCATAATACGCCTTTAATTCAGGTAGTGTGAGACCTCCAACTTCATTTTTCTTTCTCAGGATACTTTTAGCTATTCGGGACACCCTGCCCTTCCAGATAAATTTGGTTATTGGTTTTTCTGTTTCTGAAAAGTAAGTTTTTGGGATTTTAATTGGTATTGCATTGAATCTGTAAATAAATTTAGGTAGAATTGACATCTTAACTATATTTAATCTTCCAAACCATGAACACGGTATGCCCTTCCATCTGTTTAGGTCTTCTGTGATTTATTTTAACAATTTCTTTTAGTTTTCTCTGTATAGGTCTTTTGTATTTTGAGCTAAGTTTATTCCTAAATATTTTATTCTTTTGTTTGCAATTGTAAATGGAATTTTTTCATGATTTCCCCCTTAGATTGTTCATTACTAGTGTATAGAAACACTATAGATTTTTGAGTGTTGATCTTGTAACCTGCCACTTTGCTGTACTCGTTTATCAGCTGTAGTAGTTTTGCTGTGGATTTTTCGACATATAGTATCATATCATCTGCAAGCAGTGAGAGTTTTACTTCTTCTTTTCCAATTTTGATGCCTTGTATTTCTTTTTCTTGTCTAATTGCTCTGGCTAGAACTTCCAACACAATATTGAATAACAGTGGTGATTGTGAACATCCTTGTCTTGTTCCTGATTAGGGGGAAAGTTTTCAGTTTTCCCCATTGAGGATGATATTAGCTGTGGGTTTTTCATAGATTCCCTTTATCATGTTGAGGGAGTTCCCTTCTATTCCTATCCTTTGAAGTGTTTTCAATGGGAAAGGATGCTGAGTTTTCTCAAATGCCTTTTCTGCATCGATCGAGATGTACATGTGGTTCTTCTGCTTTGATTTGTTGACATGGTGTATTACATTAATTGATTTTCTTATGTTAAATCATCCTTGCATATGTGGGATGATTCCTACTTGGTCATGATGTATAATTCTTTTAATGTGTCTCTGGATTTGATTTGCTAGAATTTTGTTGAGGATTTCTGCATCTATATTCATTAGAGAGACTGATCTGTAGTTTTCTCTTTTTGCAATATCTTTGTCTGGCTTTGGTATGAGGGTGATGTTGGCTTGTAGAATGAGTTAATTAGCTTTCCCTCCTCTTCAATTTTTTTGAAGAGTTTGAGCAGAGTTGGTACTAATTCTTTCTGGAAGTTTTGTAGAATTCACATGTGAAGCCATCTGGTTCTGGACTTTTCTTTTTGGGGAGCTTCTTAATGAATGATTCAATTTCTTTATTTGTGATTGGTTTGTTGAGGTCATCTATTTCATCTTGAGTCAAAGTTGGTTGTTCATGCCTTTCTAGGAAGTTGTCCATTTCATCTACATTGTATTTATTGGCATAAAGTTGTTCATAGTATCCTGTTATTACCTCCTTTATTTCTGTGAGGTCAGTGGTTATGTCTCCTCTTCCATTTTTGATCTTATTTATTTGCATCCTCTCTTTTCTTCTTTTTGTCAATCTTGCTAAGGGCCCATCAATCTTATTGATTTTCTCATAGAACCAACTTCTGGTTTTATTGATTTTCTCAATTGTTTTCATATTCTCAATTTCATTTATTTCTGTTCTAATCTTTGTTATTTCTTTCCTTTTGCTTGCTTTGGGGTTAGTTTGCTGTTCTTTCTCCAGTTCTTCCAAGTGGACAGTTAATTCCTGTATTTTTGCCCTTTCTTCTTTTTTGATCTAGGCATTTAGGGCAATAAATTTCCCTCTTAGCACTGCCTTTGCTGCATCCCATAAGTTTTGATATGTTGTGTTTTCATTTTCATTTGCCTCAAGATATTTACTGATTTCTCTTGTAATTTCTTCCTTGACCCACTGGTTGTTTAACAGTGTTGTTGAACCTCCACATATTTGTGAATTTTCTGGCATTCTGCCTATTATTGATTTCCAACTTCATTTCTTTATGATCTGTGAAAGTGTTTTGTATGATTTCAATTTTTTAAATTTATTGAGACTTGCTTTGTGACCCAGCATATAGTCTATCTTTCAGAATGATCCATGAGCACTTGAGAAAAAGGTGTATCATGCTGTTATGGGGTGTTATGTTCTATAAATGTCTGTTAAGTCTAGCTCATTTATCGTATTATTCAAATTCTCTGTTCCTTTATTGATCCTCTGTTTAGATGTTCTGCCCATTGATGAGAGTGGGGAATTGACATCTCCAACTATTATGGTAGATGTGTCTAAGTCTTTTTTCAGTGTTTGCCACATGTATTTTGGAGCATTCTGGTTTGGTGCATAAATATTTATGATTTTTATGTCTTCTTATTGAATTATTCCTTTTATTAATAGATAGTGTCCTTCTTTGTCTCTTTAAATGTTTTACATCTGAAGTCTAATTTGTTGGATATTAGTATGGCAACTCCTGCACTTTTCTGATTATTATTTGCATGGAATATCTTTTCCCAACCTTTCACTTTCATCCAGTGTTTTTCCTTGGGTCTAAGATGTGTTTTCTTAGACAGCATATAGAAGGATCCTGTTTTTTAATCCATTCTGCCAATCTATGTCTTTTGATTGGGGAGTTTAATCCATTAACATTTAGTGTTATTTCTGTAAGGGTAGTACTTTCTTTTACCATTTTGCCTTTTGGATTTTATATGTCAAATCTAATTTTCCTTCTTTTTACCTTTACTGATAGTCTTCATTTGTACAATTGTCTCAACACCTCTGTCTCTTGTCTTTGTATATTTGTCTCTAGTGCTCCCTTTAATATTTCTTGTAGAGCTGGTCTCTTGGCCATAAATTCTCTCAGTTATTTTTTGTCTGAAAATGTTTTAATTTCTCCCTCATACTTGAAGGACAATTTTGCTGGATATAGAATTCTTGATTGGCAGTTTTTCTCTTTTAGTAATTTAAATATATCATCCCACTGTCTTCTCACCTCCATGGTTTCTGCTGGGAAATCTACACATATTCTTTTTTTTTTTTTAATAATTAAAGAAAAAAAAAAGAAATTAACCCAACATTTAGAAATCATTCCATTCTACATATGCAATCAGTAATTCTTAATATCATCACATAGATGCATGATCATCATTTCCTAGTACATTTGCATCGATTTAGAAGAACTAGCAAAACAACAGAAAAAATATAGAATGTTAATATAGAGAAAAGAAATAAAAATAATAATAATAGTACAAAAAAAAGACAAACAAACAGACAGACAAAAAAAAAAAACCTATAGCTCAGATCCAGCTTCATTCAGTGTTTTAACATGATTACTTTAAAATTAGGTATTATTATGCTGTCCATTTTTGAGTTTTTGTATCTAGTCCTGTTGCACAGTCTGTATCCCTTCAGCTCCAATTACCCATTATCTTACCCTGTTTCTAACTCCTGCTGGACTCTGTTACCAATGACATATTCCAAGTTTATTCTCGAATGTCGGTTCACATCAGTGGGACCATACAGTATTTGTCCTTTAGTTTTTGGCTAGACTCACTCAACATAATGTTCTCTAGGTCCATCCATGTTATTACATGCTTCATAAGTTTATCCTGTCTTAAAGCTGCATAATATTCCATCGTATGTATATACCACAGTTTGTTTAGCCACTCTTCTGTTGATGGACATTTTGGCTGTTTCCATCTCTTTGCAATTGTAAATAACGCTGCTATAAACATTGGTGTGCAAATGTCCATTTGTGTCTTTGCCCTTAAGTCCTTTGAGTAGATACCCAGCAATGGTATTGCTGGGTCGTATGGCAATTCTATATTCAGCTTTTTGAGGAACTGCCAAACTGCCTTCCACAGTGGTTGCACCCTTTGACATTCCCGCCAACAGTGGATAAGTGTGCCTCTTTCTCCGCATCCTCTCCAGCACTTGTCATTTTCTGTTTTGTTGATAATGGCCATTCTGGTGGGTGTGAGATGATATCTCATTGTGGTTTTGATTTGCATTTCTCTAATGGCCAGGGACATTGAGCATCTCTTCATGTGCCTTTTGGCCATTGGTATTTCCTCTTCTGAGAGGTGTCTGTTCAAGTCTTTTTCCCATTTTGTAGTTGGGTTGACTGTCTTTTTGTTGTTGATTTGGACAATCTCTTTATAAATTCTGGATACTAGACCTTTATCTGATATGTCATTTCCAAATATTGTCTCCCATTGTGTAGGCTGTCTTTCTACTTTCTTGATGAAGTTCTTTGATGCACAAAAGTGTTTAATTTTGAGGAGCTCCCATTTATTTATTTCCTTCTTCAGTGCTCTTGTTTTAGGCTTAAGGTCCATAAAACTGCCTCCAATTGTAAGTTTCATAAGATATCTCCCTACATTTTCCTCTAACTGTTGTATGGTCTTAGACCTAATGTTTAGATCTTTGATCCATTTTGAGTTAACCTTTGTATAGGGTGTGAGATATGGGTCTTCTTTCATTCTTTTGCATATGGATATCCAGTTCTCTAGGCACCATTTATTGAAGAGACTGTTCTGTCCCAGGTGAGTTGGCTTGACTGCCTTATCAAAGATCAAATGTTCATAGATGAGAGGCTCTATATCTGAGCACTCTATTCGATTCCATTGGTCAATATATCTATCTTTATGCCAATACCATGCTGTTTTGACCACTGTGGCTTCATAATATGCCTTAAAGTCAGGCAGCGCGAGACCTCCAGTTTCGTTTTTTTTCCTCAAGATGTTTTTAGCAATTCGGGGCACCCTGCTCTTCCAGATAAATTTGCTTATTGGTTTTTCTATTTCTGAAAAATAAGTTGTTGGGATTTTGATTGGTATTGCATTGAATCTGTAAATCAATTTAGGTAGGATTGACATCTTAACTATATTTAGTCTTCCAATCCATGAACACGGTATGCCCTTCCATCTATTTAGGTCTTCTGTGATTTCTTTTAGCAGTTTTTTGTAGTTTTCTTTGTATAGGTTTTTTGTCTCTTTAGTTAAATTCATTCCTAGGTATTTTATTCTTTCGGTTGCAATTGTAAATGGGATTCGTTTCTTGATTTCCCCCTCAGCTTGTTCATTACTAGTGTATAGAAATGCTACAGATTTTTGAATGTTGATCTTGTAACCTGCAACTTTGCTGTACTCATTTATTAGCTCTAGTAGTTTTGTTGTGGATTTTTCCGGGTTTTTGACGTATAGTATCATATCATCTGCAAACAGTGATAGTTTTACTTCTTCCTTTCCTATTTTGATGCCTTGTATTTCTTTTTCTTGTCTAATTGCTCTGGCTAGAACCTCCAATACAATGTTGAATAATAGTGGTGATAGTGGACATCCTTGTCTTGTTCCTGATCTTAGGGGGAAAGTTTTCAATTTTTCCCCATTAAGGATGATATTAGCTGTGGGTTTTTCATATATTCCCTCTATCATTTTAAGGAAGTTCCCTTGTATTCCTATCTTTTGAAGTGTTTTCAACAGGAAAGGATGTTGAATCTTGTCAAATGCCTTCTCTGCATCAATTGAGATGATCATGTGATTTTTCTGCTTTGATTTGTTGATTTGGTGTATTACATTAATTGATTTTCTTATGTTGAACCATCCTTGCATACCTGGGATGAATCCTACTTGGTCATGATGTATAATTCTTTTAATGTGTGGTTGGATACGATTTGCTAGAATTTTATTGAGGATTTTTGCATCTATATTCATTAGAGAGATTGGTCTGTAGTTTTCTTTTTTTGTAATATCTTTGCCTGGCGTTGGTATGAGGGTGATGTTGGCTTCATAGAATGAATTAGGTAGTTTTCCCTCCACTTTGAGTTTTTTGAAGAGTTTGAGGAGAGTTGGTACTAATTCTTTCTGGAATGTTTGGTAGAATTCACATGTGAAGTCGTCTGGTCCTGGACTTTTCTTTTTAGGAAGCTTTTGAATGACTGATTCAATTTCTTTACTTGTGATTGGTTTGTTGAGGTCATCTATTTCTTCTTGAGTCAATGTTTGTTGTTCATGTCTTTCCAGAAATCCGTCCATTTCATCTAAATTGTTGTATTTATTAGCGTAAAGTTGTTCATAGTATCCTGTTATTACCTCCTTTATTTCTGTGAGGTCAGTGGTTATGTCTCCTCTTCCATTTCTGATCTTATTTATTTGCATCCTCTCTCTTCTTCTTTTTGTCAATCTTGCTAAGGGTCCATCAATTTTATTGATTTTCTCATAGAACCAACTTCTGCTCTTATTGATTTTCTCTATTGTTTTCATGTTTTCAATTTCATTTATTTCTGCTCTAATCTTTATTATTTCTTTCCTTTTGCTTGCTTTGGGGTTAGTTTGCTGTTCTTTCTTCAGTTCTTCCAAGTGAACAGTTAATTCCTGCATTTTTGCCTCTTCTTCTTTTCTGATATAGGCATTTAGGGCAATTAATTTCCCTCTTAGCACTGCCTTTGCTGCGTCCCATAAGTTTTGATATGTTGTGTTTTTGTTTTCATTCCCCTCGAGGTATTTACTAATTTCTCTTGCAATTTCTTCTTTGACCCACTCGTTGTTTAGAGTGTGTTGTTGAGCCTCCACGTATTTGTGAATTTTCTGGCACTCCACCTATTATTGATTTCCAACTTCATTCCTTTATGATCCGAGAAAGTGTTGTGCATGATTTCAATCTTTTTAAATTTGTTAAGACTTGCTTTGTGACCCAGCATATGGTCTATCTTTGAGAATGATCCATAAGCACTTGAAAAAAGGTGTATCCTGCTGTTGTGGGATGTAATGTCCTATAAATATCTGTTAAGTCTAGCTCATTTATAGTAATATTCAGATTCTCTATTTCTTTATTGATCCTCTGTCTAGATGTGCTGTCCATTGATGAGAGTGGTGAATTGAAGTCTCCAACTACTATGGTATATGTGTCTATTTCCCTTTTCAATGTTTGCAGTGTATTCGTCACGTATTTTGGGGCATTCTGGTTTGGTGCATAAATATTTATGATTGTTATGTCTTCTTGTTTAATTGTTCCTTTTATTAGTAGATAGTGTCCTTCTTTGTCTCTTTTAACTGTTTTACATTTGAAGTCTAATTTGTTGGATATTAGTATAGCCACTCCTGCTCTTTTCTGGTTGTTATTTGCATGAAATATCTTTTCCCAACCTTTCACTTTCAACCTATGTTTATCTTTGGGTCTAAGATGGTTCTCCTGTAGACAGCATATAGAAGGATCCTGTTTTTTAATCCATTCTGCCAGACTATGTCTTTTGATTGGGGAATTCAGTCCATTAACATTTAGTGTTATTACTTTTTGGATAATATTTTCCTCTAGCATTTTGCCTTTTGTATTATATATATCATCTGACTTTCCTTCTTTCTACACTCTTCTCCATACCTCTCTCTTCTGTCTTTTCGTATCTGACTCTAGTGCTCCCTTTAGTAGTTCTTGCAGAGCTGGTCTCTTGGTCACAAATTCTCTCAGTGACTTTTTGTCTGAGAATGTTTTAATTTCTCCCTCATTTTTGAAGGACAATTTTGCTGGATATAGGAGTCTTGGTTGGCAGTTTTTCTCTTTTAGTAATTTAAATATATCATCCCACTGTCTTCTAGCTTCCATGGTTTCTGGTGAGAAATCTACACATAGTCTTATTGGGTTTCCCTTGCATGTGATGGATTGTTTTTCTCTTGCTGCTTTCAAGATCCTCTCTTTCTCTTTGACCTCTAACATTCTAACTAGTAAGTGTCTTGGAGAACGCCTATTTGGGTCTAATCTCTTTGGGGTGTGCTGCACTTCTTGGATCTGTAATTTTAGGTCTTTCATAAGAGTTGGGAAATTTTCAGTGATAATTTCTTCCATTAGTTTTTCTCCTCCTTTTCCCTTCTCTTCTCCTTCTGGGACACCCACAACACGTATATTTGTGCGCTTCATATTTTCCTTCAGTTCCCTGATCCCCTGTTCAAATTTTTCCATTCTTTTCCGGATAGTTTCTGTTTCTTGTTGGAATTCAGATGTTCCATCCTCCAAATCACTAATTCTATCTTCTGTCTCTTTAAATCTATCATTGTAGGTATCCATTGTTTTTTCCATCTTTTCTACTTTATCCTTCACTTCCAGATGTTCTGTGATTTGTTTTTTCAGTTTTTCTATTTCTTCTTTTTGTTCAGCCCATGTCTTCTTCATGTCCTCCCTCAATTTATCGATTTCGTTTTTGAAGAGGTTTTCCATTTCTGTTCGTATATTCAGCATTAGTTTTCTCAGCTCCTGTATCCCATTTGAACTATTGGTTTGCTCCTTTGACTGGGCCATATTTTCAATTTTCTGAGCATGATCCATTATCATCTGCTGGCATCTGGGCATTTAGTCAGATTTCCCTGGGTGTTGGACCCAACAGCTTGAAAGATTTTTCTGTGAATTCTCTGAGCTCTTTTTTTCTTATCCTGCCCAGTAGGTGGCGCTCGTGGCACACATTTGTCTGCGGGTCCCACCAATAAAAGGTACTGTGGGTCCTTCAACTTTGGAAAACTCTCGCCATGGGGGAGGTTCGCCAGCCGAAGAGGCTTGGAAGTGTGCCAGTTGGCCCGGGGGTCCAAACGCGGGGTGGGTCGCCGTCCACCGCAGCCCAGGAGAGCGCCCGTCCGAATCTCCTAGTCGACCCGGGGCGCCAAGTGTGGCGGGAGGGCACCAGCCGCCGCGGCCCGGGAGCGTGCACCGTTCCCAGCCGGACCGGGAAGTCACATGTCTGGAAGGGACCCCGGTCACTGTTCTCCGCGGCCTGGGGATCTCCGATCCAATTCTCCCAGTTGGTCCGGGGGTGCCGCGCATGTGGGGGTCGCCAGCCACCATGGCTTGAGGGGACCACCTGTCCACTTCTCCCAGCTGGCCCGGGAAGGAGGAAGGGAGGGACACCGGCCACTTGCCGCCCCGGCCCGGGGAAGCCCGCGCCCCTTGGCAATCTCACCGGAGCAGGTTCTCCCAGCCAGTCAGCTGTTCCAGGATGGGGTACGCTGTCTTTTTGATCTCTGTCGTGGCTCCGGGAGCTGTTCTGTATCATTTCTACTCCCCTAGTAGCTGTTCTGGAGGAGGAACTAAGATCCGCGCGTCTTACTAAGCTGCCATCTTCTCCGGAAGTCCACTCCACTACACATATTCTTACTAGCATTTGCTTGTGTGTGATGGATTGCTTTTCTCTTGCTGCTTTCAAGATTCTCTCTTTTCCTTTGACATCTGACACTCTGATTAGTAAGTGTCTTGGAGTACATCTATTTGGATCTATTCTCTTTGGGATACGGTGCACTCTTGGATCTATAATTTTAAGACTTTCATAAGAATTGGGAAATTTCAGTTATGATTTCCTCCATTATTTTTTCTCTCCTTTTCCCTTCTCTTCTCCTTCTGGGACACCCTCAACATGCAACATGTATATTTGTGCGCTTCATATTTTCATTCAATTCCCTGTGTCCCTGCTCATATATATTTTTATTTTTTCCCTACATTTTCTTTTGCTTGTCAGATTTCCAATGTTCCATTCTCCAGTTCACTAATCCTGTCTTCTGCCTCTCAAAATCTAACATTGTAGGTTTCCATTGTTTTTTCATCTCTTCTATTGTGCCTTTCATTCCCATTACTTCTGTGATTTATTTTTCAGACTTTCAATTTCTTCTTTTTGTTCATCTCTTGCCTTCTTTATATCCTCCCTCAATTCATTGATTTGATTTTTGATGAGCTTTTTCATGTCTGTTCATACATTCTGAATTATTTCAACTCCTGTATCTCATTTGATTTGTTGGTTTGTTCCTTTGACTGGGTCATAGCTTCACTTTTCCTAGTGTGATTTGTTATTTTTTGCTGTTGTCTAGGCACTTAATTACTTAAATAGTTTATTCTGGAGATTGTTTTCACTTCTTTTACCTAGGGTTTTCTTGCTGGATGAATTTGTTGTCTGTCTATCCTTTAACATTCAGTTCAGCTTAACCGGGCCTCTTAGGTTTTGTGTAACAGAGGAGAATATATCAGTCCTTGTTTTCTTGTTTCTTGCCGTGCCTGTATGGTGCCTCTTTCCTTCCACCATTGGGACGGTCTACTTAAGTATTATAGACCCAAGCCGGATTTTCCCAGACCTATCAGTCCTCCTGTCAGGAGGAAAGAGTCGCCTGCGTCAGTTCTCCCTGAGGGTAAGACCCAGCAGTTTGAAAGACTTTCCTGTGAAATCTCTGCATCTGTTTTTCTTATCCTGTCCAGTATGTGTTGCTTGTCTGCCTGTAGGTTCCACCAGCATAAGATGATGCAGTACCTTTAACTTTGCCGACTCTCCTTGCTGGGGACATGGCGGAGACAGAGGAGAGGTTGTAGGTTGGTTTTAATGGCCTCAAAATTACCAAGCCCTGGTGTCAGAATTCCTTGAAGGAAGGATTCCACCTGAGTTGGGCTTCACCCCTCCCCTTGGGGAAGGCACAGGCTCCAGACAAGCCCTCAAACAACCTCGTTTCTGCCTATGCCTGGGGCAGTTGCAGCCTGAGAAGCCCTCCCATTGTATCCAAAGGCAGTCAAGCCTTTGTAGGAACACAGCCACAAAAACCTCTGTTTCTTTCTTTTTTTTTTCTTTTTCCATCAGCCCTGCCCCCTTGGTGCCAGGGCATAAATCAACGACCTTCACTTTGACCAGATTCACCTGAGCTGGGGGCCTATTTTTGGTTGTCAGAATTTGTTAATTAATTCCACAATTGGAGTTTGGTTGCACTCAGCCCCTGCTGCTGGCAAACTCTCTTTCCTTTCCCCTCTGGGAAGCAGCCTGTGGGGGTGGGGTGCCAGCCACCATGGCTTGGGGAACTCACAGTTCTGGGGGGACTCACATCTGGTCCAGTGGTCCAGACTATGGTACACTGTGTGTCCAGTCACTGATGTGGCCCCAGGAGTTGTTCTGTACTGTTTCTGGTTATTTAGTAGCTGTTCTGGAGGATGAACTAAATCATGCACCTTGCTCAACTGCCATCTTGGCACCTTCCCTGATATTCTGCCTTTAAAGTTAGAGGTGGCAACAAATAAAATTGTATAATCCAAGGATTATATAAAAGCAACCACTTAGATATCCTCGTTACTTAGGCTTACTTGGCAGATATGCAGTTTAAGATCTCAGACATTTTCTTACCTCAGGGAGAGCTTCAATAAAAGAATGGATATGTACTTGCTACTTCTTGTATCTCCTCTAATGGCATAACACGGCTGTTATCACCATAAGCAATGTTCTCGGCAATGTTACAGTTGAAGAGTACAGGCTCCTGAGAAACGACTGCTATTTATGAATGGAGCCACTGTACATTCAATTACTTTGCATCCACACCATCAAAGAGTTGCCCAAAGCAGAATGGAGAACGGTATGTTAAGATCTGACAACTGTATCATGTTACAATTCACTGTAATGACTATGGATTCAAACATATACAAATCATAATAAGAAGGTTAGGAATTTATGCTATTTCGAAGTGTAGTGTTACCCAATGAAAGCTCATAAATCATATATAGAAGCAGACAGCTTGTGACTGACTACAGTGTTGACTCCTAAACTTCCCTGACATTTCTAGGAAATATTCCAGAAAACTGCCTGAAGTCTGGACTAAAGCATGTACTGAAATCAAATGGAAGAGGACCAACTGACCTATTTTATTAAAGCCCAGTTAGAGAACAAGGTATAGATTGAAGCAGTAGTCCGTATGTAAAGATAATGTGATTTTGCACATAATCATCTTTATTCACATGGACATATAACAACATTCAACCATATTTGATGCACATACATACTATGTGATGGCACTCTTTAGGCATGGGGAAATAGTAGTGAACAAGATAAAGCTGTTCTTGCCCTCCCGCAGCTTATATTCTAGTGGATAGAGGCAGGCAATTCATACACTGACAGATAACTCATTGGACTCAGTCAAAGAGAGTACCATGAGACAGGGCCATGGGACGTGACTGCAGCAATGGAAAAGGAGAGAAAGGGGGCATTATTTTCTATATGGTTGTTTAAGAAGTCTTATCTAAATGAAGTGACA